>NC_056742.1:349285407-349585407 GCF_019279795.1 Protopterus annectens
TAGAATCCACATTATTTATGTTGCTGTGGTAGCGTTGTCGCCACATAGTTAGACGTTGCCCGTTCGAGTCTCAGTTAGAGCGTCTTCTGTGTGATGACATGCGTGAATGGGCATTCCTTCGTTGAAGGTTGTGCATTAGGCCCGGCAAGCCAGCACGTAAAACTCTACTGCCAAGCATTAGCAGACCGGAGTTCCGCTGTGGCGACCCCTAACCAGGAAAAGCCGAAAGACACAAACAGATTATAGGATTGTATTTATTACTCTGAAGTAATCCAAAGTATTACATTTCAGTACAGACAAAAAGTGCTTATACATTAACATGTGAGTTTGTAGTATTGATGTTTTGGTCCATTTTCCTTAGCTTTCTTTCCAGTTTCTCTTGGGACATTTTTGCTTTTAATTGAATCTGCTAACATTTCACTGGGTTTTCAATTTGCTTAAAACAGTGAACTTCTCAGATGGAGTTTTCAATTGCATTTCTACAATATGAAAATCCTTCACCAGAGTAGTGTAACAATGCAAATGCAGATGGTCTGTCAATACAGAACCAGGTCAAGTTTTGCTTCTTAGAGGTTTCTCAAGAAAGCTCATGTTAGGTCTAATAATGGGGAAGATGTACTGAGCTAAAGCAGGTGTATATTTTTCAGGAATAAAATGAAATAATGCACACAATGTAATTATTTTTTCCAGTAAACCGCAGCAGAAATGTAATCAAAAATCATGAAACTGTTGAGATTGTCTAGTTATTGTGCAGTGGAACTGCATCATACCTTTAAACATGAAACTGTTCTCAAACAGACAGGACATACCAGAGCACTGTCTCTCTCTCTCTCTCTCTAAGCTTGACACTTCTTTCAATGGCTATTGCCATAAATGGCCAGCAATTTCCACCAGAGATAAGTGACTTGCAAATGTGAAGGTTATATCTGAATCCTAAATCAAACAAAAAATAAAAAAAGTATGATTCTTCTAAGTTCAAAGTGCAAATGTGCAGCTGTTTAGAGTTCACTTAGTCTTTGCCTTCAGGAATATGCAGAGAACTTTTTGGCCGGAGAGATTTAAGTGTGAAATTCATTCTTTGTGTGTCTTATACAACAGAGGTAGAGAGAAAAACACATTTAGCTTTAGAAATTGTTTAGCTAAATGTCATCTGTTTATATCATTTGCTTTGTATTTCCCAATGCACGTATTTATTTGGTATATATTTGATCTTATAAAGTATATTGTTTAATATTTCTAGTAAAATTTACTGTTCAATTTCAAAAGCTTGTGGTTGGTGCTTTATTTATTAAATATGTGAGTAGTCATGAAACTTGATGCATTATTAGCTACTGACTTCCACATTTGAAAGAGTGCCTATTTTAGCTATGCATACCGAATGAGTATATAGGGCATGGTGTGTTATTTTTATGCTCAGACTTTGGGGGGAAATGACTTTGTTAAGCAACTTTCTGAAACATTTTCCTAGTTTTAGCCTTTTTTCCCCTTCCACATAGCTGACCATGGGCTGACCCACTGCTTCTCCTTATTTGCCAGGTTGGCCTAAGCCCTTCCTGACTTTCCCAGATTAGTTCCAATTAGGGTTGGCCCCAAATGGAGACTGAATCATTCCAGAAGCATCACACTGCCATTGTGAGAGCATTTTCTATTTTTATTTATTTGCCCTGCACATATCTGGTAATACCCTGAGGGTTGGAAGTGCAGTGGGCATCCATTCTGAACTGCTCCTCAGTTTTGCAAGGAGATGAAATCAGCATGACATCTCACCCATTCTCAGACAGCACTCACAGTTATTTACCCAGTCTTCATCAGGGAACTTAAACCACGAAATGTGCCCCATGCACATGACCCTTCATACTCCCCTACCAGTGTCACAGATGCCAAAGTCACTAAATGATCCTGGGTAACTTGGGCCATAGTCAGGTATTTATCCCCTCTACTCCATGGCACTGCACTGTCTCTATTTTACAGCTTTAAAAGGTATAATGCACTTTGATGTCACACACACACAAAAATGTATGGCTGAGTGAACCGATTTAACAGCTTTTAAACTCATTCATGCATCAGAGGGACACTTAAATTTTGCCCACTGTTAGTGTGGTAGGATTAAATGTGTTACACCTTTCAAAGTCATAAAACATTTTTGTGACAAGTAGTACATCAAAACAGCTTAAGCTACAGGCAGTACTGAATTATGAATGGGTCTCTCTGATTATAACTACTTCTTATGTGTTCACAACATGGATATCAAGACTCACCTCTCCATCTTGTCAAGATGAATTTCTTTACATCCATGCCTCAAATACATAACAAATTGGCTGTGATCAGAAAACTGGCTGTAATCATCTATATTAGAGATGGTTTGTTTTAAAAGTTGAAAGCAGGTGTGCTCTTTGTGTAGTAAACTGTTTCTGCTTTTGGCAGTGTGTTACAGTAAAGGCAAGAAGGGGCACTGGCACTTGAAGGTATCATTGACCCTCCTTGAGAATCACTGAGTGTGTGTGTGTGTGTGTGTGTGTGTGTGTGTGTGTGTGTGTGTGTGTGTGTGTGTGTGTGTGTTTGTATCTGCATATGCATATATCTATCTATCTATATATATATATATATATATATAGATATATATATATATATATATATATATATGTGTGTGTGTGTGTGTGTGTGTGTGTGTGTGTGTGTGTGTGTGTGTGTGTGTGTGTGTGTGTTTGTGTGCACATGTGCACATGTGCACAGACAAAATTATCTTGATCAAATTTCAGCAACTGTTAGTGAGATGATTGCAAGGTGGGTAAAATAAGCCACTATTTATAAATCTGACCTGAAACCATTCAGTGTGAAATGTATTTGCCTGTGGCAGATGTTGCAACTTGAGATGGTACTGCACATTTGTTGTATGTTCTTACAGTTAATCACCATACAACATATTAATTGGTGGTCAACAATATGGATTCTGAGACTATAACTTCTGATTATCACAAAAACATTATGCATTTTACATTCTTTTTATCATTTGCTGCTAAAAAACTATCAGCCTTTTTGGACTTTGTTGTCCCATTTATTCCCCACAGTGTAACTGCTGATTGTGTGAGGCAGTCATCCAGGCAGCCTTTCATTTTTTTTCTCATTTTAGCCCTAAACCCTTTCTTGGTGGTTGAAGTGTGTGCTCACAGTAGCAAAGGCCTACAAAACCTTCCTCTGTGGATGTCTATTCCACAAATGTCTCATAAGGAAGGCTGCCACATGATTGCAGCTTGGCAACACCAGCATCACATCCTTGGCCTATGTACTGCATCCCATGCACCTCTCTCTCTCACTTAGGTGCTGGCACTGCCCGAACTGCTAATGGATCTCAGTTTTGCTGGGTCGCAGTTAGTGCTTTATACCATAGAGCCAAACCAAAAGATTAAGCATTTCAATTTGAGGAAAGCTCATATTGAGATTTCCTTTAACAAACTATTGGCATAGTTCTGACATAAACATTTTGAGATCTAGTTACATGACATTCTGTTATCTTCAAGCACAAATGACCAGTTCATCTATAGAGATATTGATATTTTCTACTTAAGACATTTATGAGGAAAGATAACAATTATAGACAAGAACATGTTTTATGGGAGTGCGGTGAGTTGATGGACTTCAGGGATTCCCTGTGGGATGCACTGTTGGAGATGCTGGGTGGGCAGATTGGTCTGACGAGGGAGATGATTTTTCTGAACTATGATAGAGAATCAGAATTGTCTAGACATGGTAAGGCCCTGCTGTGTCTAATAATGGTGCATGCCAAAAAAGTAATTACTAGAAAATAGAAATCAAAATGTAAACCAACTATAATGGAAGCAGTGAATATAGTAACAGAGATAAAACAACTGGAAATGACATCTTTAGAAAAGGGTAGAAACAAACTACATAGGAAAAAAAATGGGAATTGTGGGAACAATACATACAAGGCAAGAATGAGGTCTAAAAGGAGGCAAGACTTAAATGAGCTATGTAATGTTTGAGTGAGAAAGATGAGGTAGATTATAAGTGAGGTATAATGTATGCAAACTGAAGTGTGTCAGTATGGTTTGTGATGTAAAATGCTTGTGACTAGGATTGTGTCTGTGTGGTTTGTTTTAATTTATAAGATTATAAGTTCATAGGTGTGTATTAGGCTAATGGCCCTGGAGCCTTTACAAGCCTAGCCCATAGGATTACCCTGACATCGTGCCACCCAATGTTAGTTCCCAGTGCCTCTGTTAAGTAGAGCCACTGGAGTGATCCCTGGGGTGAATATTCTATTTCCCATCCACTCATCAAGATTTCTCTTGAAGAGGGCCAGTGAGGTGCTCTGTTTGACATGTATGGGAAGTCTATTCCATAACATGGTCAGTCTCTGGGTTATGAACCTGTCCCTTCAGCTTGTTCTGTTGATTGTGGTAATGAGCTTGATGTCTCTGGAGCATGTGGTGTGGAGGGATTGGGATTTCTTTAGATGTAGCATTTCTAACAGAGCTGGGTCAGACGTGGCTTTGTAAGTCAAGCAGAGATCACTTCTAAGTAGGTGATATGAGACAGAGAATATTTGGAGCTTTCTGAGTCTGTCCATATAGGACAAGTGTTTAAGGCCTAGGATCCTCTTTGTGAGGTACTTTTGTGGCCTCTCCAGTTGTTGCAGGTGTATAGTGAGGTACATGCCAAATGGGGCATTGTACTTGATGACTGGCCTAATGAGGGAAGAGTTGAGGGAGACAATGACCTCTTTCTTCCTGGATGCAAAACCCTTAGTAATTAGATGTGCCACATAGAAGGACTTTCTGACCACAGTACCAATGTGGTGGTCAAAAGAGAGGTTGCTGTCAACCTGTGTTTCCAGATCTCTTATAACGCCTTCTGTGTTCAGTGGACTACCATCGATGTGGTAATTCATGGGAACCGGATTTTCCCAAAGGGGGTGACGACACATTTTTTGGTATTGAGCTTAAGGCCATGGTTCTGACACCAGTCGTTGGTCTCAGTGAGAAAATTCTGTAGGATGTCAACATCACTTGGGAAGTTAATAATAGCTCCCAACTTGCAATCATCTGCAAACTTTGTCAGCCAGAGTCCCTTCGTGTTGGCCTGGACTTCAGAGAAGTAGATACCAAACAGGAGAGGACCCAGGACCGAACCCTGTGGGACTCCTCTCATGACTGGTTGGCAGTCTGACTTGGAGTCAGCTACTTTCACACTGTGGGTTCTATCTGTGAGCCAGTTTCCAACCCACCTAGTGATATAGGGGTTGATGCCTAGCTTAGTGAGTTTTTCTATGATTCCTGAGTGGGGAATGGTATCAAAGGCTTTGGCCAGATCAAGGTAGGCTGTATGAACCACCTTGCCATCATCCACAGCTCTGGTGACTGACTCAAAGACATCGACCAGGTTGAGCAGACATGATTGACCCTTCACAAAACCAAACTGTTAAGGATCCAGAGTTTGGAGATTCCCTATATCCTTGTTTATTAGGTCCATGATGATGCGTGCCATAGCTTTGCATATCAGACTCATCAGGCTAATGGGGCAATAGTTCCCAAGGTCTGTAGTCACTTCTCCTTTGTGGAGAGGGATAACTGTAGCAGTGTGCCATTCGGTAGGGATAAGAGGTACCATTGTGCAGTAGCTCAGAGCAAATCTAGGTATTGCCATGGAGATTCTTTACATAACTATAGAAGGCCTTGTGGATGTCTTTACTATCTGCTGCAATTCTGTTTTCATAGCTAGCTTTAGAGGATTTGAGCAGGGATCTCATCTTTTTGTTGATGCTGATAAGGGAGTTTTTCTAGTCTTGGGACTTCACCTTATTCCGCATCAGTTTCCTCCTTCTGTTGTAGAGTTGGTTTATGGCAGGGGACCACCAGATTGGCTTTTTTTTTTTTGAAGGAGAGTATCTTGGTTCTATTGGGTATGGCGAGATCCATGCATTTGTATACATGTTGATACAGTGCAATGGTGTATGATTTGGTGGTCATGCAACTATTCTCCATTTGCATGGATGCTGTGGAGTTAGCCACCTCTATTTTTTAGGAGACCAAAGTTAGCTTTGGAGAAGTTTTTCATGGTGGTTTCCTTTGTGAAGCAGGGTTGAGGGATGTGGATTTCCAAGATGATTAGTTTGTGGTCTGATCTAACTAGGGAGGAGTTGACTAATGGTGTAGAGCAATGGTCGCTTATATTAGTAATAACCAGGTCAAGGATGTTGCTACCTCTAGTGGGGGTAAGAACGAGCTGGTCCAGGGCATTGGAATTAATGAATTCCAGGAAACGGTGGGCAAGTATATTGGTACATGAGTTGTTTTCCCAGTTAATGGAGGGGTAGTTGAAGTTGCCCAGTATGAGAGTGTTAGGTTGGACCCTAATATTCTCCAGGGTGCTTAGAAACGTGGACTGTGAGTCTTGATACATGGTTGGAAACTATAGCAGGCTATGACCTGAATCACTGTCTTACCCAGTCTTAGCTGCACCTGAAGTATCTTTGATGCATTATATTGGGCTTCCAGTCTGGAGGTGTGCACATCCTTTATGAATATGGAAACACTACTGCCTTTGGAGCTTCGGTCCAAGTTCTGGGGCTAAATGGTGTGGAATGAGTTATAGCCTGCTAGTGCAGGGGTGCTTTCTGCTGCCTTGAACCAGGTCTCTGTTACAGCACAAATGTGGATGTTCTCCAGTTTAAGGAGTGCTTCGAGTGAGTGCATTTTGAGATTTAGACTTCTAGCGTTGAGCAGTATGACCCTCAGATTGCATTTGTTTGTAGCTGTTACAGTGGTAATTTGGTCTTTTGAACACCGCCTAAAAAAGGCACTCTAGGGGTGGCAAGAGCCTTGGCCAGTATCCAGAAGCCCAGGGGTGACAGATGCAGGCCATCTCTGGCAAAGCATCGAGGTCTGTCAATCATGTCATCCCAGGCAGACAGATACTGGATCCCCTTAGAATGACACCAGAAACTTAGCCAATTGTTGAAATCAATTATTTTCTGCTTGTACTGTGGTATCATTCTGGGTGATGGTAGGAGGCTGCTCAGGGCTATGGTCTTACCCGCCTGGGCTACATAATCCAAGAGTTCCTACCTGTCTCTTTTCATGTAGTCCAGGGAGGTACATCTCAGGTCATTCACACCCACATGTACAATGATAGAGTCATATTTGTACCTGTTGTTGAGGGGCCTGAGTATGTGCATTATGTGGTGGATCCTGGCACCTGAAAAGCAACTAACTGTTACTTTCTCCTTATTCAACCTAGTGAGTGGGACATCAGTGTGCCTCACTATCAAGTCACCTATGACTAGTGTGTTGGGCATGCTGTTTTGCCTTAGGGGCTTTGGTTGAATGGCACACTGTTTAGGAGAATTATGTGTCTTATGATTAGCATTGTGATGTGGTGGTCGAGTGTGTTTCTGCCTTTGAGGGCTCTGGTGTTTGGGTAGATTTTTATTGAAAGCCTCCGCAAAGGTGGCTGTGTGGTTTGTGTTTTTATGTGAAGGCAGTGGTGGTGTGTGTTCTGGAGTGCTATGTGTTCCATATGGTGTAGTGCAATTGTTGACTTTCTCCTCTTGACCAGCTATCCCGGTCTTGGCTGGAGAGTGCATGGCTTCCAGTTTGGATATATAAGTGCATCTCTCGCAAGTCTGAGTATTGGGAGTTAAGAGGAAAGGATTGTCAGTGTACATGAGGCAGTTGCTACATTGCCTGAGGATGTCCAAGTTCACCAGGTTAATAGGAGAAAGCACAGGGAATTGACCTTTAGACATGTCTGGAGGGGTGATCATTAATAACAAGTGCTGGAGCTGTTTCTTTGTAGAACATTTAGTGCTGGTAGCACTTTTGTGTGCCACAATAATTGCTACAAGAAGTCTGGTAAAGTGCTAGACTAATAAGCTAGTAAAAGTGCAGGAGAGGAGAGAACTAGAAGATCTAAGGGAAAAACTGAAGAGCAGACTTTTTGGCACTGCTCAGAAGTTTACAAACAGTCCTGGATACAGCAAATTTGTATCTGTACTAGACTAGTTACAGGAAAGGCAGGAAACAAGCTTAGAATTTTTTTTTGTAAAGTGGAAATGGAGAAAGGAGGAATAAAAGATAATTCAATGTTAAGAACCTAAGTGGGTTGGCCTTCTCAAATGTTCTCTCTGTATTAGGCAGAATGAGCTAATGACACTAGACTGGGAGTATCCCAGATCAAATTTACAGTAGGGGCAGGCAACTGCAAAGCCACCAAGTATAAGAACAAAGGGAGGGAGGGTGTTAAACAAAATCAGACACCAAGAAAAGTAATCTCTAGCAAATTAATAAATGCAGCAGTTTTGTTAACTAAAACAAAATCAGACACCAAGAAAAGCAATCTCTAGCAAATTAAAATTGCCTATGTAGTAAGTGATAGTTTAATAAAGCTGTTTCTTGTTAAAAAAGGCAGGAATTGGATAATTTATGTAATATTGCTTAGGTTATATGATATATAGCAATATATGTGAAGTATAATGTTTGGGTTACCTATTACAACTATGAAACCGCAGTTGCACGAATACAGAAACGTGGACACATATTGAGCGAACCGCGAAAACACCGAACTTCCTGAAGCCTGAAATTCGAAATGTCGAATCGTCATAGTTGGCCCTTCTCCGGTATAGCTCCTTAAGGTAAGTGTGCAATAGTTACGGATCTTAGGGTTAGGGTGCGGGTTAAGGTAAGTGCATACATAATAATATATGAAGCTTTAGCTTAGGGTTAGAAGTAGGGTTGTGTTAAGTGTATGTATGTGGATTATTTATTTTGTTTGGGTATAGCTCCTTAACGTAGTTGTGCAACAGTTACAGACCTTAGGGTTAGGGTGCGGGTTAAGGTAAGTGCATACATAGTAATATATATATATTATATATAAGCTTTAATTTAGGGTTAGAAGTAGGGTTTTGTTAAGTTTATGTATGTGGATTATTTATTTTGTTCGGGTATAACTCCTTAACGTATTTGTGCAATAGTTACAGACCTTAGGGTTAGGGTGCGGGTTAAGGTAAGTGCATACATAGTAATATATATATATATATATATATATATATATATATATATATATAAGCTTTAGTTTAGGATTAGAAGTAGGGTTTTGTTAAGTTTATGTATGTGGATTATTTATTTTGTTTGGGTAGGTAGTATGTAGCGGGCGGTGAGGTTGGCCAACTATGCCAATTCAACATTTTGAATTTTGTGGTTCAGGACGCTCAATATGTGTCGACGTTTCCATATTCTCGTATGTGAGGTTTCACGATTAGAATATAGACCCAATGTTTGGTATGTTAATATAGTTTGATTACTTTTATATGAATGTAAATTTGCCTATGTTACAACTGATAATTCAATAAAGCCGTTTGAAAAAAAAGAAGAGATCATTTTGGGTTATCAAAATAAATTTTTGTCATGAGCTCAGGCAGTTCCTTTAAGAATTAATTTTAAAGTCCTCTGTTCAAGAAAGTGTCAAACCAACAGCAGATGTGAGTCCTGAAGCCACTGAATTATAGGTGACCCAAAAGAAAAGGTGAAGATCAGCTATATGGAATGCCTAGACAATGCTAATTTAATCATAAAACCAGCCAGAAGACCCCTATCCATATTCTGGATAATTCAATCATTGCAAACCATATGCCAGTTTCAGTGATATGTGCAGGCCTAAAGCCATGTTGACAGTTAGTGTCATCTTGTTGTCAGATACTCTGCAATCCGTTCCTGTTATTCTCTGTGAAGACTGGAAAGAACAGGAAGTGAAAGATGGTCCTATAGTCATCAAAGAATGAAGGATCACCCCATTTTAGAATGGTGTTACGATGGGTGCTTTTCATGACACAGATAAAGTTTTGGAGGAGACAAAGAAATTATGTTGTGTATGTGTCAACAGGAGGACATAAATTCACCAAAGAGTTTTAAAATCTTACGTTAAAGCAAATCATAACAAAGGCTTCCTTGGCAATGGGAAAAGTATGGGTAACATCCAATCCCTCCAAGCTACATGCTCTAGGGACCTAAACCTTGTCAGCACAATAAACACAACATGCTGGAGGGATAGATTCCTGTCCCAGAGACTTCCCATACTCTGGAACAGACTACCTATTTATGCCAAACAGAGCTCCTCAGTAGCACTCTTCAAGAAAAATCTTGATGATTGCATGAGTAATAGGAAATTCACCCCAGGGATCACTTCTGTGGCCCTGCTTGACAGGGACACAGGAAAATAATTTTCTTGGGTGGTGAAAGCCAGGGTACCTTTTTGGCTAGGCTTGTATAGGCCCTAGGGCCAATAGCCTAGTATCTACCTATGAACCTATGAACAGAGAAAGGAAGGGAATAAAACAAGAGACAGAATTTTTTTCTGCTATGGTGTAGCCTGCAACACCTTAAAGAACAGTTAAGCATGAGAGACTACATGTGGAAAAAAAGTGCGGTCACAGTCAGTGCCTATGAAATGCACTGGATATTATTTGTTATACACTTTAATACCTGGGTAAGAGGAGGAGAAGGTACCCTCTCAGGTTTGCAGAGAGACCAAAGAGTGAGACGCATCCTTCAAGGCAGCTGACACTACCCCATCATTTCTGGTGTTGACTTATCATACAGTTTTGCTTATAGTTTGCACAGCTGTGCCATAATGTTTCAGCATCCTTGTTTATGCAGTCTTTACTGTTTGGGTAGAATACCAAGCTATGAATCCAAAAATAGGGCAGTGGCCCCAGCTAACATTCCCTGAATGACTGCTGCAGTATAGCACATTTAGCCATGAAAACAATTCAGTTTGCAATGGTTTGTAGAAGTGTGGAACGCAGACCACATAACTTTATGGTTTGGATTCTGATGGGCCCCTGAACGGTTTTATTTGCAGAATTATTTATGATAAAAACCTTGATCCAATATAAAAAGATTAGTTTTCTAACAGAAACACAATACACGCTAGACATAAAGCAGAAAAAAAGTTAGTTGGACTTTTCAAAAGTGTATGCAAAGAGATCTTGTCTAGAGTATGCATGTCATAAAATCCTTTCACCTCAATTCTGACAATGAGGACAAAGGAGGAAACTTTGTAAATAACAGATTTGTTCTTACCATAATGGACCTGCAAGTGAAATATCCATTTTCTCTGAATTTGATATTTTTTCATGGAAACTCCTGCATTCAATAGCATAATGCCATACTCTGCTGCAGGACAGTCTGCTTCAGTTCCGAGCCTGGCAGATTATACCCAATCACCAAGTGAGCACATTTTCTGCATCTCAAGGAAAGAAAATAATGAATCATTTGTCACCAACTATACATAAGTTGACACTTGCCTAAATTACAGGAACTCCAACCACAGCCACTGGGTGGCTGGGTCATTCAGATATTGGGGGAAAGAGAATGGTAGTTTAGACCACCTGAGGAGGACCTGTATCACCGTTCAACTCTGACCACAAGAATGCATTTGCTATATCTAGTAAAGAGGACCTTCTTCAGTTTGTCTATGACTGGAAAATATCTGAACTAGTAAAATCTTATAAGGAGCAGGAACCAGGAGATTGTCAAGTTAAGGCATAGCCCTAAAGTAGTGGTGCATCAAAAAAAAACACAGCTCCTGAAGTCAGTCCGAGAACTAATGAGTGAAGGTGTCTAATGATGACCAAGCGTCTACTGTATGCTGCATGTCTTTCCACAATGCGGACATTTTCCCCAGCTGCTACTGACTTCAGGATCTTTGTACATCCCTATTCTCTTTTATCTCTAGGGCTGCCGTATATTGGGGCATACCATCGCAAGACCTTTCAACGGGTGAATCCTCTCTCTTTTCAGAAGCGAAAGCTGCTGGGATGGGCACTGCCCCATGATCAGAGGAGATGAAAGTACAGTTGTGTAAGTAAACTTACAATTATATAAGATGTCCAGATAGATCACTGTTGCAGTAGTATATAGCTGTAGGGGATATATCCTGACAAGGATGAAATGCCCAATTAGTATAAGAAAATTTTTGGGAACCTTCCACGTGCACAAGCTTGAGTGTGCAAAGGGAGACTGTCAAGTAGAAGCAACTGCACTAGGTTGCAAAATCTGAATATCTACATACTAGGGAAATGAGTGACAGCAGGTAAAGGGAACCCCACCCTGGACAAAAATGTAATACCCAAAAAAGAAGAATAAACAATAAAAAGATTAGGGGATGAGGGAGTGTTGCAGTATTGCAGAAGTGATCCATTTATGCATCTACTGTTGTGGCAAGTTTGCTTACACAGCTGTACTGTGTTCATCTTTGGATCACTGCTGCACTAGCATATAGGTAAATGGGATGACTGGCAAAACCTTGATAGCCAGGGATGACAATGGAGGTCAGATCTAGAAGCTCTTGGACAGTTATTTTAGCAAATCCATTTTTATTTCTGGAAAATGAGCCAGTCTTGTAATGTTTGGGAAAGTTGTGAATAGAATACCAAGTAACTGTCTGTAGAATAGCTCTAGAATCCAGCTGTTTCCAAAATGCCTTAGAAGTAGCCAGAGCTCTAGTAGATTAAGCTTTAGCTTTCTGGGGGGGGACTTACTATGGTGGGAGTAACAAAAATGAAAGGAACTGAATAACCATTTAGAAATTTTGTTTGACACTGGTTATCCTTTTTTTTCCATCAAAAGATGAACTTATCAGAAGTTCTGAATTCTTTTGTTCTGATAATGTAGTATTTGAGGTGTCTGCAGGATTCTCTCTCCCCTGTTTTTAGGTTCACGTAAGAACACCGGGAGATGAATGTGTTGCTTCAAAGTAAATTCTGAGACCACTTTAGGCATAAAGGAAGGATCTCTTCTGGTTACCCTGTCCTTATGAAATATGATGATTCACTGTCAAAGTTTGTAACTCAGACACCCATCCAGCTAAAGTCAGATCAGTCAGTAAAACAGTTTTCCATGTCAAAATTTTCAAATCAACTTGATGAGGTTGTTTTAAAGGGTGACAAAGTCAGTTTTTCTAAGACAAAGTTGAGATCCCAAGGAGAAACCACCTGTTTTCTACATGATCAGACTTACTCTGGAATAAGGAAGAAAGGGGGACACTAAAGGCAAGCAGGTCTGTCCTCTATCTGCTCAAGTTGTCTGCTTTGATGCAATGCATGTAGCTTGAAGGAATACATTGTGCTGAGTTGAGATTTCCAAGGCTATCAAGGTTACTCTGCATAAGGTGTTAGATCTGGCATCCCATGTTTGCTTATGCACCTCATCACAGTGGTGGTGCCTGTTATTACTAACAGAGGTTCTGGAGTCCACAAAGGGTTCAAAGTCTTCAATGCATTTATCAAAGCTATCATTTATTTGATATTTATATACTCTTTCTTAAGATGATGGTCCCAAACTCATTGCACTTTGAATCCCTTGGAAACAGTTCCCATGCAAAGTCTGATGCATCTGTGGTTACAGAATGAGAAGGGGATATTGGGAGACCTTGATTCAGTATGGTCTACTCTGCCCAGCATAACAGTTCTTTCTTGATAAAGTCCACTAGGACTGGAAAGGATAGAAGCTGCTGGTGCTGAATCCATACCATCTTGAGAAATCACTGCATTTTCCTCAAGTAGTCTAGCAAGTGGAATTATCATAATAGTGAAAGCCATGTACTCCCAAATGTTGAGATACGCATTTGCTGTAGTCACTGTTTGAAGAAAAAAGTGTGACTGTGACCACCCAGGCAAACATGCATGCACATGCAGACATTCATGCAGCTTCATTCACATCCTGACACACACACACACACACACACACACACACACACACACACACACACACACACATGCATAAACACACCCCCTGTCCCATGTTTTTGCTGAACTTATCTGCACTTCGAATGCGTCCCTGTTATCAGCTGCTTATACTGACACACCAATGCTTCTCTGAATCACCACTGGCCATTTCTCCTTATACTTTGCAGTAGCTACAAAGTCAAATTTTCCCTAGATAACTGCCATGGAACCCTCCTAAGTTTCCCTGCTTCTCATGTGCAACACATTTGCACACTGCTGCCCAGAAAGCAACCCAGCTGTGCTTTTTGAGGCATCAGCACATGTTTCTACCCCTAAACCTCCCATATATTAGTTGATTTTACTAGTTCTACAACAGAACCTAGTCCATCCTTCACCACTTATTACAGAATACATATGCCAGAATGGAAGGTCAGTTTCCCACCGTTTCTCCAGCCAGCCTGATTGACATGGGTATCCTGAGGTTATGTAGCAATTGCCTTATGTATACAGACAGCCTACTACTCCTAAAACATGCAAATACAATATGTGAGAGATGTATCTATACTATGAATCTGGAATCAATGATCTCTCTCTCACGTAACAACAAACCAAATACCAAGCAGGATGTCAATACCCACACTCCACTCCCACACATACCAAGCACACAACACATAAAACCACGTACACGGAAGTACTCACTAGAAATATACCAAAAGAGCAAAGGCCTTCCAAGCACAAACCGTCTGCACACAATACGGTTCCACCAGCACCACTATGCATAATAACACACACATCAGTTTCTTACCCAATAAGCCCCTAAGGCAAAACATATCTAAACCAAATGTCTTGGTCTTAGGTGACTCCATAGTGAGACACACAGATGTCCCCCTCACTAGGCTGGACAAGGAGAAGGCAATGGTCAGCTGCTTGTCTGGTGACAGGATCCGTACTGTTATGACTCTGTCATAGCCCATATCAGGGTGAATGACTTGAGACATACCTCACTGGACTATATGGAGAGAGACATGATGGAGCATTCAGATTATGTGTCCCAGGCAGGTATGTCCCTAGCCCTAAGCAGCATCCTTCTCTCACCCAGGATGATGCCATAATACAAACAAAAAATTATTGACTTCTACAACTGGCTGAGCTTCTGGTGTTGATCCAGGGGAATTCAGTATCTGATAGCCTGGGATGATATGGTCGACAGATGGCGCTACTTTGCCAGAGATGGTCTTCACCTGTTCTCTCTAGGCTTTAGGTTGCTGGCAATGTCATAAGAACAAAATTCCCAACATAAAAATATCCTCCAGAAACAAACTCAGGGTTATGCTGCTTAATGTTAGGAGTCTAAATCAGAAAATGGACTCACTTGAACCACTTCTCACCCTGGAAGATGCTGATGTTTGTGCAATCACAGAGACATGGTTCAAGGCCTCAGAGAGTACCCCATGCAGGGCTACAATGTCTTTCACATGTTCAGAACACACAACAAGCATGAAAAAAACAAAGCAGGAGAAGGATCCATTTTCATTAAAGACATATACACCTCTAGAGTGGTTAAACAGTACAAGTCCCTAGAGCTATTCCAAGTCCAACTAACTGTAGGAAAAAAAAAAACTCTCCACGTCATTGGTAACTATAGGTCCCCCACCATGAACCATGAAAACCACAAAGTCTACCTGGACTGACTTGTGTCACTCTCGGTACAGCCAAATACCCTGGTCATGGGTGACTTTAACTATCCTTTTGTTGATTGGGTAACGTATATGAGCACAAGCCCACTCACCCAAAGGTTCCTGGACTTTGTTAACACAAATGCTCTGGAGAAGATAGTCAGCATCCCCACAAGGGGCAATAACTTCCTTGACATAGTGCTCACCAACATGAGGGGATTGCTGTACCACCCCCTGTATGGGGCCCTCCCTGGTAAAGTCCGATCATAAATCAGTCTTATTCGAAGTAACAGTCGTACCTGACCCATCCTCAGGAGCAAAAATGCTAAAACATTTCTCCAAAGCAAACTATAGCCTACTGAGCTATGGCATCAATAGTTTCAGACCCCCTGCCAACACTGACAGCAATAACCCCTATACTGAGGTGTACACAAATGTTCAGTATAAACAACTATATAAATGTACAGACTCAACCGTACCGGAATGGATCAAATCAAGATTGTCATGAAATAATAAGCCACCCTGGTGGACATCCACCATAAATACGTTATAAAATAAGAGAAAGAAACTGCTGTCAAAACACAAGAGGGAGCGATCCCAGAAAAGGAAAGACTCCTTTTAAAGCATAAACAAGCAGATTAGACATCTTGTAAAGTCCTCCAAAGCTAATTCCAAACTAAATTAGCACCCCTAACTTAGGTAAATCACAAAGCTTTCTTTAGCTACATCCAAAATCAAAAGGGAAGGCCTAGCTTTGCGTCAAAACTAGCTGTGGATAGTAACACTTGTACTGAACCTGATAACATTGCCAACCTGCTAGCAGACAGGTTTGGCGAAAACCTCACCCCCTTGTCCCCACCAATCATATACCATAACATACCTGTCACCAGTCCTCTGCCTAGTATCGCCAGAAAGCAGGTCATAGCCACACTCTCCAAGGCCAAAAACACTGTGGGACCAGACAACATCCCAGGCTACTTATTGAATGGTCTAAAACTGAAGTTAACGGAACCAATGAGCATGATCTTCAATCTCAGTCAAAGCACTAGCTTTGTCTCAGCTGATTGAAAAAGAGCAACCATAATCTCTTGCAAAAAGGGGGTCCCTCAACCGACCCTGGGAACTGTTGACCCATAAGTCTAACTAGTCTTATCTTCAAGGCAAGGAGATAATCATCACGGATCTTATCAACAAGGATATAGGTGACCTTCACAGTACTGACCCAACCCAATTTAGCTTAGTTAAGGGCAGATCTTGACTGCTATACCTGGTGGACATCTTTGAGAATCTCACCAAGGCCCTGGATGAAGGCAAAACAGTTCACACTGCCTATCTCGACCTAGCCAAGGCCAAAACTCACCCAGCTGAGGATTAACCCTTACGTCACTAGATGGGTTGCCAACTGGCTCACAAACAGAAAAGATACATTCAGAATTGGGGATGCCAACTCTACTAGCAGACCTGTTACCAGTGATTTCCACAGGCATCTGTGGTAGGCCTCCTACTGTTTGGTATCTATTTTTCAGAAGTCCAGGCGAAAATAGATGCCCGATGGCTTACCAAGTTTGCTGATCACTATAAACTGGGTGTGATCATTGAATCACCCCAAAGATGTCAACATACTACAAAATGGGCTTACACAGACAAATGATTAGTGTCAAAGCCACAGATGTAAATTAAACGCAAAAAATGCATTATCATCCCCTTCAGCAAAGGAGAAACTCCTGCTAATTACAACATTAATATCTTCCTAAGTTCAAATCCAGTGGTGAGAGATTTAGGGATGC
The DNA here is from genome assembly GCF_019279795.1 of Protopterus annectens. Lineage (NCBI taxonomy): Eukaryota > Metazoa > Chordata > Ceratodontiformes > Protopteridae > Protopterus > Protopterus annectens. The sequence continues at coordinate 349,302,612 of NC_056742.1, forward strand.
AAGTTGATAGCAGCCTTAATTTTGATAATCAGGTGCCCACAGTAGTAAGGAAGGCCTTCTATGTTGCAATCCTCATAAGCAAGGGCATAGCATCTAAACCTAAGGCAGTTATAACTCCCCTGTACTCATCTCTCATCAGATGAATAATAGAATACAATGCTCCCTTCTGTATATACCTCACAAGACATCTGCAGCATCTGGAGAGACCTCAGAGGTCTCTCACCAAGAAAATTCAGGGCCTACAACACATGACCTGCACAGACAGACTGAAGGCCCTATCACTTTACTCAGTATCATATAGACTACTTAGAGGCGACTTGTGCCTGGCCTTTAGAGCAGTCTCAGACCCTGCCTTGATGAAGCTGCTGCACATCCACAAATCAAATGGGACAAGATTCACTCGCTCTAGGGATCTTAACCTAGCCTGCGATATTAACCGGACATGCTAGAGAGACAGATGTCTTCCAGAGGTTGCCACTCCTCTGGAACAAATTCCCAATTCATGTAAAACAGATTTCCTCAATGACCCTATTTAAGCATAATCTGGACAATTGGATAGGAAACTGTAAATTTACACCGGGGCTTTCACCTATGTCCCTCTTAGGCAGGGGCAGCCAGTGCTAATCTTAGATTTACATGCAAACATAGACTATATATCTTAGACCATAAGGGAGCAAGGATATAGCATGGCTAGGCTTGTAGAAGCATTAGGGCCAATAGCCTAGTAACTTCCTAGGATCCCGAGTGTAAGGATTTCTGAATTTGGCCTTTTTTTCAGTTTGCAAATGTATTATTTTAACAGGACTTAAAGCATATGCCAGTTTTGAAGTGAAGTTTTTGGAACTTTTTATTAAACTTTAAGGAGCATTTTTTCACATTCTGATAATTTGGTACTAAGTAATCAAAATGGATGCATTTCCATATCAGATCTAGACTGGGATTATAGTTTAATGTCATTTTAAATAACTAATATTCTACAATGTTACAGCCAGTTGTCAGGTTCTTATTCATCTTAATTAGTCCCGGTCCCACTTGCCAGTCATCTGACATTGAAACTAACACTCATCCTTTACGTTATGGGTGGTGATCCCCTGTGACAGTTCCATGCAACATTTACTGGCTGAGCCTAGGCAAGCTAAGTAGGTCACCTGGTCACTAGGCAATTGCTGGTGAATACTACTCACAGGCCTGGATTCAAAGGTGGGTTCCAGCAATGTGCTCCAGACAATTTCCTCTAATTCTTTAATGAAACCATCACTGTGGGACAGTTATTGTGTCACTATTCATCTAGCCTCTCCTCCTATGCCAATCTGCTAAGGATAACCTTTCCAGAAATGTAAAGCTCAAGATAGCATAGCCCTGTAAATCACAGAAGCACACAAGCCCCTCCATTACGAGGTCACAATTGATGAAGATTTCTCATGATTTTATGGACAGGATACCACGCGATGCAGTTGAGTTATGGACAGTATCCAGCTTGAAGATGAAAGGGTTTTATTTCTGTTGTATGCAGATGCACTCATGACCTTAACTGACAGTGATTTGCGGCATGCACTGGAAAAGTTTGCTGCTGAGTGTTAAGTGTCTGGGATTACACTACGCATTTTAAAACCTGAGGCCATGGTTATCTTCCAGAAAGAAAAAAAAAAAGAGTGTGCAGATTTCAGTAGGTTAAGGGGCAGGGGCTACCTTAGGTGGAGGAGTATCAGAATCTCAGAGTCTTGTTCAATGCATCAGTACTGTGGTATTAGAGCAACAGATGATTCCTAGGATGAAGCTCCACTTTACCAGTGAAGAAATGCCCCAGTCATCACCTATGGTCATAAATACTGGGCAGTGACTAAGACAATGGCATCAAGAATGCAAACAGTAGAAATTAAGTTCCTTTCTGGGGGTTTGGGCTTACTCTCCATAATTGAGAGAGAAGCTCAGCAATCCAGGAGGATCTCAGACAACAGTCATTCTTCCACAGATCTAAGAGGAGTTAGTTGAGGTGATATGGGCATACAGTACAGATGACCATGGGTGTCTCCTTGGAAGCTGTAGCAGGAATAGCCCATTGAAAGGAAGTCCCAGGGCAGATAAAGGACATGCTAGAGGAGCTAAAGACTGTTGCTGTGGATAAGGAAGTCTGCCCTAATTTGCTCATCTTGCTACCACTAAGACCTTCACCAGAATAAGCAGTTTAGAAAATTAATGAATGGATTTGTATTGTTATTTAAAGTTGACTTTCATTTTTTACATGGGCTTTATAGTTTATCTAACTGTATTCATTTTAAAGTTACAGTACTTGATGTTGAAAAATGACAGTGGAAGAAAAAGAATGAGTCTGGAGACGTGGATGAGAACTGGATGACTGTGTAGGGCATAGGTCAGCATTTAGCAAAGAGACTTGGGGAGCTGGAGATGGGCCTATGTGACAGGTTAGCCAGAGCTGTGGCACAGAGGGCTAAAGCTGTGACTACAGCTCAAGCAAAACCAGAGTTTGATTAGTAACTTGTCCATTTGATGGTGCTGGCAGGAGATGAGGGATGTTTCCATCCTGCGGAAAGCAAGACAGACAAGGATGCATATAGTCATAATCCCTCGTAGGACAGGCTTTGTTGAAGTGGACACCCTGGAGATGGGCTTTTGGCCCATCAAGCATGTATTCACAGAGGAAGGGCACAGGGAGTCTATGCTGAGAGGTGGGTTGTCCTTCTTCCCACCAAGAGGTGGGGTTAGTGACCTACATAAATGTCCTCATTGGCAGGTTGTTGGCATGAGTACAAAGTGAAGTAATGCACAAAAAACCAAAGACAAGCAAAGAATAATCCACGACCTTGAAGAAAGGAACCAGAACTCTGCTAAAGTCCACAAGGCTGTATTTTTATTTCTGAAGTGTTCCAAAAGTCACAGATAAAATCACACTGAAGTATTCCAAAAGTCACAGATAAAATCACACAAGCGCTTTCTAAAATCACAGGCAGTCCTGAGCTTTATCAAGTGAAAACAAAATGCAGTATGCAGTAACCTCCATTAAATAGCCTAGCAATTATACAATTAATTAATTAGTAAGTCTAGTACTAAGGTGTGGTGCTTTGGAGTTGGATGTTAAAAAAGTTAGTCATTATACCAACTCAAAATGAAATGTTTGCAACAACATCTGCACTTAAATAAAAATGACTAACCATAAAAAAACATTTTAAAATACCAGTTTCCTAGGTTTCAGAACATAAAAGTCTGAAGTCTGGTTGGGGTTGTAGATTGTTAAGGAATATGCTTAAAGATGTGTTTGGATTGTCAGTGAATTGTTAAAAATTTTTTTCTTTTTATTATTACTTTGCACTGATAAAGACATGCAATAAAATGTGCGTGAGATATTTTTGATGCCCATCCATATACCATTTCATATAGAATTTGATTTATTAGTCAGAATCCTAAAACCGTGGATGTTCAGTAATTTAATATGCTGTGTGGGGATGCTGTAGTATGAAGGGGGTCAAGTATAGTTATAACCCAGCCTCCTAAGCTTGAGGAATGCTGATCATCCCATTCAGACCTGGTGGCTTCCCTGCATTCAGTCTCAACTGCCATAATAGTTCACGGTAGCCCAAGGTGGATTCCCAGTCACCACCTCTTGCATCTGGCTCAACCTGTTCCAGAACTAGAAACTGAATTTTGGGATCTGGGCAGGAGAGTGAGTGTTTATAGAAGGCATTGGTTTCCTTCTTCCTGGTCATGTCATAAAGATGCTCGTAGATCACGTTCCTTAATTCCTCTCAGTTTTGCCCACATAGAAACTTTGACAGTTGGTGCACATCCCCAAGTATCTAGAGGCACAGGTGTAAAATCCAGTGGGGTGTATCTTGTAGTTCCTAGACGGGAGGTATGGTGCTGTTTCTTTAGATATGGCATGACATTGGGCACAGGCACCACATCTGAAAGTGCCCAGCCTTGGTTGTTTTACCTTCATCTTTTTTCTTTGATTTCTTTCAAATAATTCCTTTAGATTGGCCCCTCTTCTACGAACAAAACTGGGTTTAGGTGGTATATAGTCTTTAGTTCTTCAAAGAGGGTTAAAACCGGCCAGTGATGTAAGATTGTTTCTTCCAATTCATAGGAATTTGATGAGTATGTGTGTGCAAAACTGTTAGTGTGAACAGCATCCTTGTTTTGTGTATTGTTGGTCACTGGTACAAACCCCCCCCCTAGTATTGGTTTGTAGAGGGAATGTCGTGCAGATTTTACCTCTGCTGCTAGAGTTAGAAATAGTTCCAGAGGGTAACCTCTCTCCAAAAAAAGTTTTTTCAAAAATTCCAATGAGTACAAAGTCCTTGAAGTCTGGCTGAATGATTTCTCCTCTAGATGACTGTTGCCCTTGTGGATTTAGTCAGTCCTCACCATTAGGGAATGAACAGGTCTCCTGATAAGGAGAGACTTGATGATCAGCAGGAAGAGGGAGGAAAAATCTAGAAAAAATTTAAGTTGAATATTTGAAGAGAAAATTGTGGGACTTCAGAATAACAGACATTAGGAATAAATCAGTCAAGGAATGACTAGTGCGTATCAGCCTAGTAGAGGCAAAATAACAGGCTAATGAGATTTTTTCAAGGAATCAGTGATAGGACTTCCGTAAGCTACATAAGGAATGGAGAGTAAAGGATAAATGGATGGTGAGGGATTGTGAATAGAGGTAAATGGTGAAACGTAACAAAATAAGATAAGGTAGATCTGGAAAAGGTAAATGGAAGACAAAGCGTACAGGAGAAATACACAGCTGCACCTGGGGCAAGCGTATTGCCAACACAGACAAATTAGTTATACATGAAAGACATAAAGCAATAGATGTTCAAGGATATAAGGCAGACAGTCTGTTAGAGAAAGAGTTTGAACTGGGGATGTGATGAGAAAGAAATGAGTATGAAAGGGAATAGTGAAGAAAGTGGGACTGACGGATTAAAAAGGGAACGTTCTAGAAATAATCCGTTTAGCTATGGATAACACTCAAAGGTGGGGAATACTCGCTGATAGATAATTCTGTCAACAGAAGTATTAGGAATATGGCAGTAGAGGGAGACAGGGGAGCTTAGTAGATGACAAAGCATTTCCAGAATTTATATTCCACAGGCAAGATGAGGAAAGTGATCAGAAAGCACAGAATGTATCTGCCTGTACTGCTTCACCTAGCAATAGATACTTTCATGAAAAGGATGCTAGACGAGACAAAAAAAAAAAAGATTAGCCTTGCACTCTTTAAAATGTCCTTACACAAACACCTCGCTACCACATGGAGCTGTAACTCCTTCAATTTGTCCACCCTCACTCACCATCATCCTCAACCTCATTAATATTACTCTCACTCCCTACATATTCTTGGTCTCTTCTTAAACTCTTACTTTTTGCAAACTGCAACTATGTTGTTAGCCTGCTGGTATAAGTTTTCATTATTTTTATGCATCTATTTTCTCTCTGTAGAATCTGAAACGTTCTATAAAATAGTTTTACACTGCTAAATAAATAGTCTGTGTACATATCAGCTTTCTCACTTTCAGAAGCACAGACTTTGTAAAAATTGTTCTACATTATTAAATATAGAATTGTCAAATGTTCATGTTTTTGGAACATTAAGAAGCTAAAACGTTGTTAATATATTTCTACACTCTTTATCCATATAATGTCAAATATTATACTTGTGCATCTTTTCTTCCCAGGCCTCTATTGAAAATGGCCCAGTTTTGGCCCGGTGGACCATCCCAGTAACCAAATGTCAATAAATAAACTTCTAATCTTCACTCCCAAAAGAAACTATCCCATCAATAAAGCTGACCTTAAAATTTTCTCCCACAACTCCAGTCAAATTCAACTAGTTACACACACCAAACTGCTAGGAATAACTATTGATGAAAATCTTAAATTCGATCACCACATCCAAATAATATCAGTAAGACCCACAAAAAACTAGGGCTGCTATATAGACATAACAAATTTCTCTCTATCCCTTCCAAACAAGCACTTGCACAATCCTACCTCCTACCTCCTCTAACTTATGGAGCCTCCTTATTAACCAATCTGCAGTCTTCCTTAATGGTCAAATTAGACACTTGCTATAACAAAATTGCTAAATTCGCCACTCTACTCACCACTGTACTGCCCTGAAACAACTTAAATGGCTTGAACTCCCCCACTATCTTCTCCAGCTTTGCACTACTCATAAACTGATCTATAAACCTTATGACTGTCCAGCTCTCAGCTCCATTTTCTCCCTATATAATCCTGCCCATCCTCATCCCTCTGAGCACTAACTTCTGCTCCAAATACACAAGCCAAAACTTCCAGCAGGCCAATTATTATACTCGTGGACCATCTCTAAAGTCTGGAACAACCCTCCAGCTCCAATCCGACTACAACCATCACCGGCTATCTTCAAAGCTGCCCTCCACAGCCACCTCTCCTATTCGTGGATATGTAACTGCTCAATTCCTTCTTCAGCAGTTACCTAAATTCTAACCTACATATAAAACAGTATAACTGCACTCAAATTCACCTTCTTTCACTACTGTAACTTACACACTTCACTCTAGGTTGATCTGGCTTTCCCCGTGGTCACTCTGTTCTATGTAAATACTACGTAAATAATAGATTAGAAAACTTTTATGTTCTTGTTTGGTGCAACCAATTAGTTTATATGTATAGTGTAGGTTGTACCTTTTGTGTCAATTGGTCACTTTATACTACGCAGTAACTTTTCTAACCAAATTCTAAAGTTATTGAAGCCTTTATGTACTGCTTTTTTACTGCAATTTATGAATCTCTTTGTATATTGGCAAGTTCTACTACTGTGCCATTTACACTTTTTACTGTGAACAACACTGCACTTTGTGATTCTTTCTGTTACTGTGGAGCTTTTCTCCCCAGGCCTCCACTGAAAATGGGCTAACCTGGCCCAGTGGACTTTCCCAGTAAACAAAAGTCAATAAAAAAATAAAATAAACAAGTACATAAATAAAAAGATAGCAGATAAGTATATAGAACTGGCTTGTATGGTGGCATTTTCCAAGTACTAGTAGTATCAAGAGACAGAAGAGATAGAGAAAAGAAAGAAGAGCAGAAGAGGGTTGGCATAATAGTTATGGTCTTTACCTCACAGATGCAAGGTGCAGGGTTTCATTCTGGCTTCAGGCTGTTGGCTAGCCTTGTAATAATCTGTAGGCTGATTGCCTAATATTTAGATATGAAGCTATAATTAGGTCCATGGGTACCTGTTAAGCATACAGTTCAGTAGACCATTGAGACGCCTACTACAATTTTAGCAAATGCCTCACAACATTGTATGGTTAAGTGATTTTCTCAGTCACATAATACACAAATGGAGGATGGGGGAACCAAACTCTGGACTACAGGAAGCAGCTCATAGCCTTAAGACCCTGCGCTGATTGTAGGTGAGAAGGGAATACATGGAAGGATAGGGATTTTTTTTTAGTATGAATAAATTGCATCTTAGTCAAAAGAGACAGATGTTCTTAAGTTGTTGTTCTTCTTTCGGCTTTTCCAGGTTAGGGGTTGCCACAGCGGAACTCCGGTCTGCTAATGATTGGCAGTAGATTTTTTATGGTGCCGGGGTGCCATCCCAATGCCCAACCTGCAACGAAGTCACACCCATTCACGCATGTCTTTCGAACGCCACTCGACCGCGGGGAGGACATGCAGACTCCACACAGAAGGAGATAGCATTAAAATGCATTGAAGATGTGGAGAAGGCTGTAATTATTCTGAATCTGTTTGAAGAAAAGAGTAGTATGGATTGATCGGGTGGCAAGGAGGAAAGATCCTAAGAGGCAAAGATGTAAGCATTATTTCATAATATCAGAAGCTATGTTTGGTTGATAACAGTTACAAAAGCTGAGGTTGACAAAGTTCATTGTCAGAAACTCAGGCTAACACCAAGATGGAATGAGACATCATGAGCCCAGGATGCAAGATTTGTGAAGTCAGTGTTATCTATGTGTATATTAACAGTGGTGTCAAATGTTATTTAGTGAATGCTGCGGGAATAATAAGTTAGAAAGAGTAAGATAGGAGTCTTAGAAATGTTTGCCGTTAGGCAGACAAGGCAGTGAGTGGCAAATGAAAGTGCCACAAAATGCAAACAAGGTACAAATTAAGAAATGGAAATAATAAAATAGTAGGAAGAGAACAGTAATTAAGAGGGAATGAAAAAAAGATACTAGGATTACAGTAGTTATTAAGGAGGGAATGTAATTCACCTCACATAGACTGGAGTTTTCTAGCTGGAAGAGCTGGGAAAAAATTATATAAACAGAGTGATAAACCAGGAGGACATTATAAAATGTACTGAGGGACAGAATTGTGGACACTGTTAAGCAGTGGTTTCAAGTCAGAACTGCGAAATCAAAAGCACAAATTATGTTGAATAAAAAAAAAACTGAAACAGAAACTGAAATTGACACTGATGAAAGGAGAGACAAAGCTCACTAGATTCCATCCTTTTACTTACTAAAATCAACACTGAGATCACTGCAGCTTGGTAAATGGATAATTTATCCACATTTGAATTCAGCTTGATTACAATGCATTGTTGTATTGAGAAGTATATGCACTAGGGATTATAAACTACACTATTTCATGCAGTCTAGATATGGCACAAAGTGATGAGGTGAGGGAATCCATCAGTAATGATGACCAAGCAAGAAAAACAAAGGTGTGGGACCGTAAAATGCTGATTATGGGAAAAAAAAATCAGACACTGAGGGATGAATTTGGAGTGGGGTGGAAGTAAACGTCTCATTGTACAAAGCTACAAATAAAGTCTGGAAAGGCAGAGTAATTACAAAAAAAGAAGAAAGCAACTATGAGCTTCACCAGATGGGAGAATCATTTCTTCCTTGGCAGGATGTGTCAATCGCGATCATTTCTCTCGCCTTCAGTTTTTGAAATACCCTGGAGAGTAAGGGCATGGGAAGGAAAGTGCAGAGAAGCAGATCCATCCAATCCATGGATAAAGTGCTTCCATGAATCTGCTGAACTCAATACCCTGGAGAGTAAGGGCATGGGAAGGAAAGTGCAGAGAAGCAGATCCATCCAATCCATGGATAAAGTGCTTCCATGAATCTGCTGAACTCAATACCCTGGAGAGTAAGGGCATGGGAAGGAAAGTACAGAGGAGCAGATCCATCCAATCCATGGATAAAGTGCTTCCATGAATCTGGTGAACTCAATACCCTGGAGAGTAAGGGCATGGGAAGGAAAGTGCAGAGGAGCAGATCCATCCAATCCATGGATAAAGTGCTTCCATGAATCTGGTGAACTCAATACCCTGGAGAGTAAGGGCATGGGAAGGAAAGTGCAGAGAAGCAGATCCATCCAATCCATGGATAAAGTGCTTCCATGAATCTGGTGAACTCAGACTGCACAAGTTTGTCTGTTTCAAGTTGTGGGCCAGTATTAGGTTAAATCTGACGCTGCCCAGAGAAGCAAAAAATGTCTGTTTACAGTACACCCAATCTGTTCGTGAGATGTTAGAATACGTACCTGTCCAGTCTTGAATTTTGTCTAAGTCATGCTCAAGACTATCAAATGGAGTTTTCCTGGGTTGGTATACAGGTATCCTTCAGGACAAGACTGTACTCCAGTGTCTGATCCCAAGCATGTATAGATGGGTAAGAGTGTATCCCTCCCTTGTTTAAGTACCACATGACTGTGGTGCTACCAAATACAAAATGTATAGTCTTACGTCTCCAGACTGCCCTGAGGATTCTGACAGCCTGAACCACTGCCATATTTTTATGTTTGTATGCAGGTTCTACATGCCTATGATTCCGGGCATCCTACACTTTGGGGACCTTGGTTTGTGCCCTACATACCATGTCCAAAGCATGCCTGGTTTGAGGTGGGGGTCTGAAAAGCACACCCATATTCTTTCTTTCTTATGGTAGATGGCACATGACCCAGAATGTTCAGAATCTTCATAACCATTGGTTTCCTTTCCATGTCTTTGGAAAAAGGCTGAAAGGGAGTCTAAATTTTCCTGAGGTGGGTAAATCATCTCTAAGCTGTTACCCAAAAGGACAACTAGGAATAGCATCTTTGCTAGCCACAGGTTTGACTTCTGTTTGTTCAGGGACAGAACTATGAGGAAGTCTAGTGTACACTCCAGTTCCCTTAGCATCTCCTTGTATTGTACCTAAATCAGGCAGCCAGCCTATTTAGGGTTGCATCCAGGTCTCTATGGTCCTAAAGTGAACTATGACTGAAGCCAGACATTTTGTAAAACCTCTAGGTGTAGCAGCTAAACCGAAGAGCAAGGATATAAACTGGTAATGTTGACCCCCACTAAAAACTTAAAATATTGTCTCTGCTCTTTGAAAATAAGGATATGGTGGTAAGCATCCTTCAGATCTAAAATCTCTAGTAGGGTCTGAGAACACAGGTGGGGGAAGAGGGCCTGCAGAGTCAACATCCTGAATTCTGGTACCTTTTAAAAATCTGTTTACACTTTTAATTCCAAAATGGCTCTGCAAAACCCATCCTTTCTTGGAACAAGGACAGTCTGCATAAAACCCTTTTCTCTCCACCTGTTCAAAGGAAATAAGTTTTATTGTTCCATCTCTGTTCAGGGGGTGGGGGGAACTAAATGTTCCTAGGTTTTTGGTACAGATGGAAGTTCTCTCTCTATAAAGTGAAGTCTGTACTTTTAGAGACAATTTGAATTACCCACTGGTTTGACATTATGCTTGACCAGTTCAATTAAAGGAGGCCAGACAGAGGTCAATGACGGCTGAAGGGCTGGGAAGGAGGACAGATGAGGCTGGTGATGGGGACTGAGCTTTGGGGCCCACAAACCTTTCCTTATCTTCTTTGGGTAATCTTTCTACCTACTGAATTTTTCCTTTTCTTTGCCTTTAGTAATAAAGTTCTTGCTTTGACAGATAATTTCTTCTGTATATGGGACAGAGAGGTGAAACAGGTGTTTGACTGACTCCTATAGCATTTCCTTTAACTCTCAGTCTATTAAACACATTATAAGACAGGGGTCCAAAGAGCAATTCATTATCTACAGGGCCACTAAGTTGCACCTGTACATCCTCTCAGAGAATGTATATTCAGCTAAGAATGTCATCTAATGGCTAATCCTATTGCAGCAACCCTGGATGCTGTATCTACCATATTATAACTCAGATTTTATGGCATGTTTTCCCAATTGCAAACTATGTCTCGGCTTGCCCTATATAACTTACCTTCAGAGTTGTATCCTACACTTTCCCATAAGTGCATTAGAGCTGCCTGATGATATGTTTCTAATACTTCTGAATGTGGGACTGAACATTCAGAGACATGAAGGCCAGGGCTGCTGAAGTGCATACCTTTTTCCTTAAACAGGTCTAGCAATCTGCCTTCCCTGTAACTGGGAAAAATATCACACCTAGGAGCCAGTCTATTTCACATGGCAGTTTCTAGGGACACTGTGCCCAGTTCTACAAAAGGCTTCTTATACAAAAAAAACTTAAGAGCTTCCAGAAGCATGAAGAATCTATCAGGCTTCTTGATAAGCGAGGTTTGGTCTCTTGCTCCAAAGATGCTATTTGTAAGGATTCATGCCAAATCAGCGAATGGCTTTAAACTGAAAGCCAAAGTCAAAGTATACTTTATTGTCATTTAGAACTACACACATGTAGCCTATATGAAATTTTGTGCATCAGCTCAAATTCTTGAGATTACAAAGAAAAGTGAAACATCACATACAATTAGAGGAATAAGCATAACTAACAAATACAGTACTACTCCCAATACACTCAAGAGAGAGCACAGACATTTACCAACACTCATATACAAAAGGAATACCCTTCCCTGAGTTAAATTAACTACCCTATTTAAAGTAATATGAAACACACTACAGATTAAACAATTTCTAAGTTATTTGTCTAATATTGCTCTTGAGTGGGTTAAATAATACTGACTGGATATAATAAATAAATATTGCACTTACTTGGAATATATGTAAGTATGTACTGCACAGACAAAAATTGATTTATATAATGTGTCCAGACCCCTGGGACTAGTGCCCAAGTTCAGAAGTCTAATCACTGTAGGGCAGAAACTGTTACTGAATCTTGTAATCCTGCAGCAGATGCTGGGATATCTCCTGCCCAATGCCAGATGCTTAATCAGTCCATGTGCAGGATGCATCGTGTCCTGTATTATTTTGGTATCCTTTCCAATGCTTCTTGCAGAATAAAGATGTTGTATTGATGGAAGACTGGAACCTGTTATCTTCTCTGCAAGCCTCAGAACTCTTTGTGACGCCTTCTTTTCTGTAACTGTGCAGCTTCCAAACCACACTGTGAAGTTGCAGGTGAGGATGCTCTCTACTGCACCTTTAGAGAAAGTGGAGAGACTATGAGGAAGAAGCTTATCTTTTTTCAGCCTTTTTAAAATGTGGAGGCATTCGTGCGCTTTCTTGACCAGTTCGCTGGTGTTTCCCAACCATAAGAGATCCTCTGATATGTGTACACCCATGAATTTCATACTCTTAATCCTCTCTACACTCTCACCATTGATCCCGAGCTATGGTGGTTTGTTCTCCTTTTCCTGAAGTCGATGATAATCTCTTTGGTCTTGCTTACATTCAGGTCAAGATTGTTCCTCTCGCACCAACTGATCAGAGATGCCACTGCCTCTCTCTACGCTCTTTCATCCTCCTTTGTGATGAGCCCCATGAGTGTGGTATCATCAGAAAACTTAATGATATGGTTTGACTTGTGCTTAGCATAGCAATCATGGGTCAGGATGATGAAAAACAGTGGGCTGAGAACACATCCCTATGGAACCCTGGTGTTAATTGTGATGCACTTTTATGTGTTCTTACCGGAACACACCCTCTGTGGTCTCTCAATCAGGAAGTCCAGGATCCAGTTACAGAGATGTTTACTGATTCCTAAATGTGCCAGTTTTTCTATCAGTTGTATTGGAAACACTGTATTAAATGCACAGCTGAAGCCTATGAACAGCATCCTTACATAGTTGTCTTTGGCCTCCAAATGCTCAAGGGAGATGTGTAGTGCCTGGTTTAAAAAAATTTCCAAAGCCACTTTTAGTTATCAACAAATAACTTTTTTGCAGAGTTGGGGGGGGGCATGCCCCCTGCAACTTCTATGTGGAGGGAGGCCTGCAAATGTTATATATATATATATATATATATATATATATATATATATATATATATATATATATATATATATATATCGGACAATAGTGGGAAAAACTACAACCTTAAAGACAGCTGAAAATTGTTGACCATTACCTCAACTGAATGGCATTTAATTTAAGCACAAACTCATTTAGAAAACATCCAAAGATCTTCCAAGACTGGACAGACAGATATTACCTTGGGGGTCCTAGTTTCTTTTCTGAAGCATTTTCTTATGACTGAGAGAGTGTGCCCAAATGACACGTCCTGAGGTACAGTCAGAGACCGAAATGTCCTCATTGTGTGTCACGCTATAGAGGTGAGGTGAGGTGACAGGAGAGGAGAGCTTTGTCCTATAGTCTGTTTCAATCTTTCACTGGAGAAACTTCTCTCTTCTTCTTAGGAAGGAAGACTCCTCACATAGATGATTGTTCTAAATTAGACAGTTAGCTAGCATCAGCAAAATTGAAGGAAACCCTGAAGTAACTTAGTTCAATCTTGGGAGGGATTCTGTCTGGAGGTATGGGGGATAAAAAGCCTAGAAAGAGCTGTCTGGCTAAACAGAGTACAGACACTAGTGCCTTAAGAGGATTTTCAGCAGCTGGGTAGTTGGAAATCCTATGGGAGAAACCCCAAGAATTTAAGTTATAGGTGTCTTCTTAATGATAACTGTTGGGATAATTGCTTAATAATAAGGTGGCAATTTCTAGGTGTAGGATGGGAAGTTGGCATCCAGTGAACAGTGCAAAGCTGTCTTTAATCTAGTAGGACATACTGGAAACCACAGATATAATTGTTTCCATGGGACAAAATCAGAGGCCTTGGTGGTTTCAGGCATCAGGGCTGTAGGCTGATCAAGTACCTCCATGAAACTGGGGCCCTCAGAATGGAGGATCATCTCTGGACTTGAAAGTGCAAGGGATTTGCTTTCCTTTTCTGTGCTTATCCTGTCTTTGTTCACAATGTTCTGATGCTTGAGTTCAAAGACATGAAGGAAGACTTTATTAATGTTAAAAGTCTCTGGTGTGGTACATTTTGAGGGCGTTGTGTCTTCTCTTAGGAGGAACCCCTAGCAAATACTTCATGCTCTGGGCTGAGGCAGATGATGCACTGGGTGTAGTCTGGATAATTTGTCACTAACAGACACCTGATTTTTTTCTGAAGTGAACATATCCCACACATCTATGTACTGAAGTCTGGTCTTGGATGACTTGCTGAAAAACTAAACCATTATAAGAGGTACAGTATACAAATAAGCAATAAAAATGGCATCCTTACTTTTTGATGCTCTTAAGACATAGGACTGTGATGCATTCTCTTGAAGACAAAATATGGCAAGAAAGAACTAAAGATGATGCAGATGGATGCTGCCTCTCTCTCTCTCTATATATATATATATATATATATATATATATATATATATATATATATATATATATATATATAGTTCCTCTTCAGAAGCCTGAATGCTCATAAGCTCGAAATTCATAAGCCTGAGACCATAAGCCTGAAAACTCAAAAGCCTGAAAACACAAAATACACATACTGACTTTAATGTGGCTTTGCTATTCTTAGCCCTGTGGTGTAAGGTTACAGGTTGGGTTCAGGTAAGTGTGCGATTGTTTTTACGTTAGGGTTAGGGGCGGGTTATGTGAGTTAGGGTTAGGGGCGGTTAGGTGTGCGATAGTGACAGATTTTAGGGTTAGGGGTGGTTTAAGTGAGTTAGGTTAGTGAGTGTGCAATAGTGACGGACCTTAGGGTTAGGGTTTGGGTTAAGGTAAGTGGGTAGATAGTAGTGTCTTTGTACTTGCATATTAGCATTATTTGTGTTTTTAGGCTTTTGAGTTTTCAGGCTTTTGGTTTCAGGCTTATGATCATTCAGGCTTCTGAAGGGGAACCATATATATATATATATATATATATACACACACACACACACACACACACACACACACATATATATATATATATATATATATATATATATATATATATATATAAAATGTGACTTTGTTTTCAGTCACATGACCAACGTCTGCTTGGTCAACACTATTTGGTCAACTGAAAGATGGGTTGATATGTGCACAAGATCAACAATCCCCAGAAAGGGGAATATTCCCTTTACATGGGGATTGTCCAGTCTCTGACTTAGTATACATAATTAGCAGGAGGTATGTGGAGGTGCAGGTGGGCTTGCCCCACCCTGCAAAAACACCTGCTGTGGTTTCAACTGCTCTGTGGTTAATCCTTGTGTCATGTGTCCATTCAATGAAAAAAAAGACATCCATACACACCAAATATATGAAGAATTCAAAGGCAAGACAACAGCCTGACCACAGGGGAAAGGTTCTCAGCTCTGACAGTCAGCCTGGATGTTGGACTTGTCCAATGGTGGAGATTCCCATAAGTTATGACTGCAGCAGTGACCTACAAAGAGCATTTCCTCATTGTTCAGAAACTCTCTTGATTGAAGAGCCACTAAAAACAGTCTTCAAGGTGCAGTGGTGTACAGAGGAAGAAGCAGGATCAAAAAGGGCCTGGATGGGTTTTTCAGTGACAAAATTAAGGTCCCAAGAAGGAGGAATAGGCTGTCTTGGAGATCTGATATGAAGGACACCTTTAGGAAATTGCTTGAGTTCAAAACAAGAAGCCAAAGGAGGGGTTCAAAGGCAAACAGGCAGAAATTGCTGAAAGATGAACTTAAACAGAAGAATAAGCTAAGCCGGCATTGAGCAAATCATACAAATAGGAAATAACTAAAGGAAGCCCACTGAAAAGGGATCCAGGTTATGCTTGAGACACCAAACAGAAAAATCTCTTCCATTTAGGTAAATAAGATTTTCTGGTAGTGGTTTCCCTGGCCTTCTGTAGAACCCTAAGCATGTCCACAGAAAATTGGAGTATAAAGGGGATCAAAACCCTATCACCCAAAGTGTCAGGTGAAGTGTGGACAAGTGAGGGTGAACGAGATACCCCTTGTGTTGTATGAGAAGATCTAATGCAGTGAGGTAACTTGTGATGAATGCCCCTGGCCAGGTGAAAGAGAAGGGGGAACCAGTGATATCTGGGCCAAAGGGAATCGCCAGCAAGATTCTGGAACAGGCCTTCATAATCTTGTGCAGGACCCTGGAAAGCCAGGAAAGAAGAGGCAAAGCATACAAGAACACCCCCTTCCAAGAAAAGGACATGGCATCCACCTTCCAAGACAAAGGACTTGGAGATTTGGAACAGAATAGAGTAATCTGGCTGTTCAGAGGGGAGGCAAAGAGATCCACTTGAAGAACAGCCCACCCATATACAAAGGCCAGAAACACTTCCCTGTAAAACATCCATTTGCGAGGTTGTGTCTTGGACCTGCTCAGAGACTGGCATGTGGTTGTGCTCTAAGTGAATGTACATGATGGCTGACGGCAAAGTCCCAGGCCTGCAGAGCCAGTCTGCAAACAAGACTTTGCACCCCTATTGTTTGTTGATGTACCACACGACTGTGGTGTTGTCTGCAAAAAACTTTAGAGGGCCTGGTACCCAAAGGGAGTAAAAGGCCTGCAGAGCAAGGATAAGGGCCCACATCTCTTTGATGTTGATGTGGTCTGATATCTGACGGAGGGGCCAGAGACCCTGAACTTTCAGATTGCTGAAACAGGCTCCCCATCTCAGATCAGAGGCATCTGTAAAGTGCTCCTGGGTAGGAGGAGGAGGCTGAAAAGACGGACCTGGATTGAGAGATCTTCTGAATCTGCCAAAGAATATCTGGTCTGAAACAGGGTAATAGGGGGTCTGGAAATTCCAGAGGGTGGCACTATTGGAGCCAAACAGTTCTGAGATACCACCGGAACTTTCTCATGTGAAGTTTGGCAAAGGCTATCATGGGAATGGTGGATGCCAAGAACCACAGGGCTCTGAGAAATTCCCTGGCAGGAAGAACTGAGAGGAAGCAGAGACTGAAAATAAGCAGTTAGGGGCAGAACTTTCAGATGGGGAAGAGAAGCCAATATTGGAATGGTCTGAATTCTGCAACCCAGGAAAACATGGTCCTGAGAAGGAGTCAGAACCGACCTCTAGAGACTGGCAGTAAAGCCCAGGCTCTTCAGGAGGAACATAGCAAAGTGTAGATACTGAAGCAGATGGGGATGAGAGGAAGCCTGAAGAAGCAAGTTGTCCAGATATAGGAATATCTGAATCCCCTGCAGCCTGCAGAAAGCTATCACCCGGCTAAATATTTGGTGAACTTCCCTGAAGCCATAGAAAGACCAAAGGGCAAATCAAAGAACTGAAAATGCAAGGAAGAAACAGAACAATGTAAACATTTCCAGAAAAGAGGATGAATGGGAATATGAAGATATGCGTTCTTTAGATAGAGAGAGATCAGAAAGGTCTGGGGAAGCAAGAGAGTGAAAAGAATGAGAGATAACATCCTGAAAAAGGCCCTTTTAGGAATGTGTTGAGGAAGGAAATGTCTAGAATGGCCCTCAATGACCCTTCTTTCCTGGACAACAGGAACATCCTGGAATAGATCCCTGTTCCTTGCTGTAAAACTGGGACAGAGTGAATAGTCTTTTGATCCAACAGATACAGCAGGATGCCTGGAAAATGAAAAATTTGGTCTGGAGAAGGCTGAGAAAGGCCTGATAAGAGGGGAAGGGACTTTCATACCATGAAATAACAGTGTTGAATAATAGAAAGGTCCCAAGAGTCCTTGGAAATCTGTTGCCAAGCAGGTAGAGACAAGGAGACCCTGAGGGATAAAGGAATCTGAATGATGGGAAAGGAAGTGAGAGAATGGCAGATACAGACAGATTTATCAGGGAATGAAGGCTTTTGGCCTTTAGAAGTCTGCGTGAGCTTATCAGAAAACATACGTATGGAAACCCACTTTTCCTAGGGGTTTGGCAAGGCCGCCTATGCACAAAAGCAGATTTGGAGGGATAGTTCCTCTGAAATTTGGGGATAAGAGAAACAAAAATATGTTTGAGGTCCTGCATAACTTACCTTTGCCTTGTAAAGTTTTAAGCAGTTCTGTATCAGAAGTGCCAAAAAGATTCTGGTTATCCAAGGAAGGATCTAAAAGTTAGCCTTTATATCATCAGGTAAGGCCTGTAAGAGTAACCAGGAATATTTCCTTATGACAGAACTAGAAGCAGCAGCCCTGTAGGATGCGTCAGATGCAGCTTAACTACATTTAATATAGTGGTGAGGCACTTGAGAAGTAGAGCTGAGCAAAGAAAGTAGTCTTACTGTCTTGAGTCATGCAAGCCTGCTAACCCTCCCCCAAAGTTGGGACAAAACAGCCAAAACATACCTGGTCATATGGGTTTGAACATTTATGGCCCTGAAAGCCATGTTGGCAAAGGTATACACTTTTTCCCCATCTCACCATAGTTTGGCTATCTTTGTCAGAAGGAAGAAGTTTTGAGAAGGACAGAAATTTATAAACTTTGTCTGTAGAAACAGAGTCCTCAACCTCATTACCACAATCAACAGAACTTGCTGAAGGGACAGGTTCGTAATCCAGACACTGCCCATGCTATGGAATAGATTTCCCATATATGTCAAGCAGAGCACCTCACTAGCCCCGTTCAAGAGAAATCTTGATGAGTGGATGGGAAATAGAAAATTCACCCCGAGGATCACTGCAGTGGCTCTACTCGACTGGGAACTAAGGTCGGGTGGCATGATGCCAGGGTAATCCTATGGGCTAGGCTTGTAAAGGCTCCAGGGCCATTAGCCTACTACACACCTATGAACCTATATCACAGCAGGGTCTGAAGACGGACACTTGTAGAGGTACTTGGGGGCCTCAGGCACCTTACAGGACAGGTTTGGCTTCTTGGCAGCTAGATGCTGGGAGACAGGAGCCAATGATGTAGCTGTAAAGGTATCCAGTAAAACAACAAGCACTGGAGGAACAGCTGAAGGAGCAGGAGATTCTATTTGTAGTAGCTCATAATACTGATGCTTGAGAACAATCCCACTTGAAATGCTCCATCATAAGGAAGACAATATCCCTCAAAGGATAACTCCTCAAAGGGAGAATCAGAGGATAAGGAATCCTTTGCCTCTGAACCATAGTCTAAGGAAGAAGGAATCTGTGAAGAATGGGCTAAGGATTCATCCCAAAAACACAACTTCTCATCCAAGGAATCAGTATCTTTAAGTCTCTTAGAGGGAGAGGATGACTACGGAGGAGCAAGAAAAGATAAGCCCTGAAGTGGCTTTAAGGCCATAAGTGCATTAAACAATCTTTGGGGAAAGGCCTGCCATTCTTTACAGGGATCCTTAGCAATGGCTGGGGCATGCTTGGTCTTTGTTTTTTTTTTTTAATGGGACATCAGCCGTGATTAATTTAGGAGGTTCAGAGTCTTGCCTAGATTCTAAAAGAGCACCAGGCACCGGTTCCCGAAATAAAATTTTGCGAATCCCTCAGGTCCCTTAGAAATGATCTGCTGTGGTTCCTCTCAATGTCCATGAGAGATGTATGAACAGCCTTGGAGGCTGTATGAGAAGCAAGTTCTGTGCCAGCCACTGACTGGGTCGTGGCAGAGGGAACTGGAGATGACACCAAACAGTCCTCAGTGTCTTCATTAACCCCAAGAGAGACATCTGGGAGAGGCTGGACAGCAGCAGAATCACAGCAGAACTTTCTACTCTTCTTTTTAAGAGGCAGATGAACCTTTAGATAGGCAGATTTGGCCATATCACCCTGAATGAAAAGCTAAAGTCATTTGCTCTCTAGATAGGTGGAAAAGGAGGACAGATGGCTGCGAAGAGCTTTTGGGAATAAAGGCCTGACAAACAGTACACAGAGTATGGTTTTGAGTATCACCTAAACAGAACAGGCACTTTTCATGTTGATCTTTATAGGGAATCTGCCTCCCACACTTACATTTCCCTTTCCTGGATAACATGATCTCACAATACAAACAGAGAAAAGGAAGAAAAGGAATCCCAACGGAGTATTTATCTGTAAATGGCTTGGTAAAACCAGCACAGTGAAAGACATCTTAGACCGAAGTTCAAATGTGGTGTTTGGACTGGCAGCAAAGAAGTTCTGAGGATCGAGCATTTGTATGTCACCTTTATGCCCTACTCCTGCACGGGGAGCATACAGCTGACGTATGTAGCTCTGATGATGTAAACATCTAATATTACAAGGTAAGCTCTTATACACTGTACTTGTACTGTTGTGCCTGCTCACTACATAGAGATCACTATTTTTACTCATCTCTTCAGAAGACAGGTACATTTGCAGTCTGTCACACATCTAAACAAATTGTTTAACAAAATACTGAGTATTTACTGTCTTACCAAAAGACACCCTGACATTTCAGAATTAGTAACCTGACACTCAATTAGGAAAGCAATTTTTGGAATGAAATCACTGACATTATTCATTTTAATTCCAGGTTCTCACTTTTTCAGATGTGAGCTTAGAAACATTTAAAAAGTACGCTCTTTACTGTACTCATTACCAACATAAACATTACTGACTGCATGAATGTCTTCATCCATATGCAGATGTATTAAAAACCTTATACACTGCCACTTATTACACACACACGTAACTATCCAAATAAAATATCAGTCACCCCCCGCATCCTGCTATGAAAATGATATAGCATTGCCCTTGGATTCTAGGGCTGGGTTTTCACTCCTACCCATCTGTACCTTGCAAAGACAGAGCGCTTCCCTCTCATGCATTTGCTCCTTCTTCATCTTTGAAACATCAGCCTTCCTTTGCAGTTGTCCTCTTTTGCTCTGCTCTGACTTCCTCTCTTGTGCCTTGGCCAGTTCATGCTAACAGGTTCTTTTCTATTCTGCAGCTTCCAGCTTTTTTCTTCTCTTGGCTGCTTCAGTTCAGTCTCACTTCCAGTTCCAGTTCTAGTCTCTATAATTTAAACTGCAATTTAAGATCATGTGTGGACATACTAGGTGAATCTTTAGTTGAATGCTGCACCTCTATTCTTCCCAGCCTGTTTCCACATCCAGTGAACTCAGCTTCCACTGCACAAAGGCTGCTTTTAAGCCATTCTTTCAAATCACTATGCATGAATTCTTTCTGATTTGCATGCTTTACCCAGTTGTTGAATATTTTGGGATATTTGTTGTTGGACACTTTGTCACTTTCCTAACCATTGTGACTAAAAAAATAAATAAAATGACTGTTGTGGAATGTATAATGCTACATATTTTACCTTGTGGTTGCAAGGGGATATACACTTTTGGTGACAAAACTGCTTTGCATGCTTTACAAGTCCAGTTTGCAGTATGCCCCACCACAGCCACCAAACATGTTAGCTGCAGAACTAAGTTGTATGCTACCAGGAATATATGAGGTGCCGGGTTACAGAGTATGAATCCTGCACTGCTGACACCAATTAATATGTGATAAATGAGGTTTGATTCCCACCACTGGCACTAATTTATTTGTGATAGTCTTGGGTTACTGTTTCATGATCTGCACTAATTACAAATCCCTATATGAGGGGTAAATGGTGTTAGTGTATGGTAAATGTGCCCTGCTGCCTTCATTTATGAAAAACACCTGGCACTCCCAAATAAGTATTACACTGTACAGTGAAAGAAAGCAGTTATAATCACTGAGTCCACAAGGCTTTATCCACATAAGTAAAAGACCAATGCCTTCCAGTACAGTCTTAACACATGCACACAGAGACACACACACGCACGCGTGCGGGACGGACGCATGCACACACACACACACACACACACACACACACACACACACACACACACACACACACACACACACACACACAGCTTTACAGGAGGGGTACTGATAATGCTTTGTAGCTAGCACTCCTTTATTTCTTTCAAGGAACATGGTGCTACCAGCCAGACCAATCTTGCACCAAGGTCTCAGTTACTGATTGCACTTACAATGTGCCAACAAATAAATGAAATTATAGTAGCTTATAACCAGTCTCACTTCTAACACGGTGGATGCCAGAAGTCACACCAACATTGTGAGGTTACCCTTATAAAGTTCTAAAATAATCTTTATGTCCACTAACCCTAAGCCTATTCCTGCACCCAACTCCAACCCTATACATTAGAGAACTAAACATCTTTTCTCTAACAAGACCACTGTAAAAAACAATTGTGTGTGCAAGTTAGTGGCATATTTTTTAACTGGTTGTTGTTCTTCTTTTGGCTTTTCCCGGTTAGGGGTTGCCACAGCAGAACTCCGGTCCGCTAATGATTGGCAGTAGATTTTTACAGTGCCGAGGTGCCAGCCCGATGCCCAATCTTCAACAAAGGCATGCCCATTCACGCATGTCTTTCGAACACCACTCGACCGCGGGGAGGACATGCAGACTCCACACAATAGGTGCTCCAGTCGAGAATCGAACAGGAGAACCTCTTGCTGTGAGGCGACAATGCTACCACTGCACCACTGCGGTTGTTAAGGAAATCACCTTCACTAAGCAAAAAAGGAAACGATTCAAGGATACAGGGGTGTAATAAAAGAGAGTTTGATGCAAATTTTCAAACACTGATTCATTGTTAACAATTTACCATTTATTTACAATATATTTATTACCAGTAAATTTCTAAAAACAGTAGCTCTAGGTGACACCAGATTATCACAGTTTGAGCTTACAGACTCTGGGAAAATAGGATACATTTTTTTTCTTTTGCAGTTCCTGCAAAAACACTTTACTGTTTTGATATCTGATTAGACCTCATCAAGTTCAAAATCCAAAATAAACAATAAATTACAAGTGTCATGTTTCAGTTCCCTGCAAATTAGAGGTTTCCCAAATTCAAACAGCAGTCCAAAACAAAGAAAAATACATCAATCTGGGTTTATCACTCCTGGGAGGTTTGTCTTTTTTTAAAATTAAACAATACTTTTCTTTTAAAATCAACAGGCTTAGAACAAAAAGACAGTTAAATTTGAAAATGAGGGAATCCAACTTTTGGTAGGAAGCAACAAGTGTGAAAACAGTTCCACTTTACTATGCCCAGCTATAAATTTCACATTTCTAAGAAACAAGGTGAGAGGAAAAAAGGAAGACATGAAGGTTAATATAAGTTAAGCTCTTAATGGATAAAAAAATACATTTTATGTTATTCAGGGAATATCCCCGAATAACAAAAATCATTGGCTATAAGACCAATGCAGCAAAAAGGTGATGGTATACATACTAGAAATACCGTGATGACAACAGAATACTTCTTAACGTAATATGATTCACAACATAAAGCTTAAACATAAAGAAGTAATGGCGAGGATGAAGATTTCTTCTAAGTTCTGTTGTTGTATCTTTCAGCTTTTCCCGGTTAGGGGTCACCACAGCGGAACTCTGGTCCGCTAATGATTGGCAGTAGATTTTTACGTACCGAGTTACCAGCCCTGACGCACAACCTTCAACAAAGGTACGCCCATTCACGCATGTCTCCACACAGAAGACGCTACCTCAATTGTGAATATTAATTTAATAATTATACTAATTTAATAATATAATATATATAATTTAATAATTATAACAATTTAATAATTTAATTAACAATAAGTGGGGCAGAAGTTACTTCTGCTCTTGTTACTGAGAAATAGTTAGCTTAAAGGGACAGGCTAGAGGTAGACTTTAGGAAGTGATGGACTGCCAATTAAATTTTCCATTATTTATAAAGTATATTACAAATTGACTAGTACAACCCTATCCTTAAAGAAAATAAGCATTGGTACAAGTAATACCAAACAAGAGCAAGTTTTAACACTGCCATCCTTTTACAGGCATAACGCTGTACTGAATCATAACTATAAATTGGTTATTGCAGTGTTGGTGAAAAGACTGAGAAAATACACACCTTAATTAAGAGACAATTGTCAATGTGGGTTTACAACAGGAAGGCAATATTTCGATATATTGAAAACTGCACAAAAACAAAGCTTTTGTTCATTGACATTAAGCCTAGACACTCGGATGGACCCATACAGAATACAATAGCTTTGATATGGGTGCTTAAGGAGTTTGTTTTTTCATCTATTTTTACTAGCTTAATACAGACAATTTATAAAGTATCGAGAGCCTGAGTTAAGATTTATGGAGGAATATCACTGCCCTTTGCACTGCCAGATGGAAGAAGGCAGGGGTGTTCTCTTTCCTTCACTCTGTTTGATTTGTATTTAAAACCTTTGGTAGCAAAGGTACAGAAATTAGATTTGAGGGGGTAAGCAGCAGACCAGGAAGGAAGTACAGTTGTGTAAGTAAACAACATTAACAGCAGATGGTCTAACAGATTAGTGTTGCAGTAACCTAAGCTATTTGGGTCCCACCTGCTATGACAAGCCAACTTTCAAAGCTTTTGGGCACCTTCCATATGCACTCTGTAAGAAGCTCAAAGGACACTCATTATGAAGGCACAGTGCCAACTTCTTCAGAACTTTTTCTTTTGCCTAGAAAAGAGAGGCAACAGCCCTGAATGGATACTGCTAGGAAACAAACCCAAAGGTAAACTATAAGTATAGGGGTCTATACATTCACACACTGGCAATACAAAAGAAACATAGTCAAAATAAGGGAGTTGGATGAAAGAGCCACTACTACAACAGTAATCTATTAGAACATATACTATGGTAAGTTTACTAACAAAACTCTGCTATGCTCAACATTTACATTCCTGTTCTCAAGCTATTTGGGTAGTTTACTATAGATTAGAAATAAAGGGAGGAAGAAAAATAAGCTTAGAATCCAGGAGCCCATGGTGAACGATCTTAGCTAAGCCTGTTCTGTACCTGGAAAAGGAATCCAGTTTGTAGAACTTTGTAAAAGTATGTACAGCTATGTTGCTGCCTCTGGAATACTTGTAGCCCACTCCATTTCAGACAGCCAAAGCCTTTGTGGAATGGGCCCTAACCCTTCATGGAAGTGGTTTATTATGGTAACTAAAACAATAGCATGAGACCACAATCTGGTAATAACATGCTTTACAACTCAGTGTCTTTTCTTCTTAGCCTCATAAGAGATAACAACTAATCAGCTTTCTTGGAGGCTTGAATTTTGTTCAGATAGTATCTCAGCTGCCTGCAGATATCCAAAGTGAAGAGTCTTTTCCCTGTAGCTCTTGAGGTCAGGGACAAATACAAGAAGATTAATAGTCTGGCTCAAAGTAAACTTTGAGATCATCTTAGGCATAAAAGAGTTACTTTACAAGGAGACCATGTACTTGTGAACAATGAGGCAGTGTTGACACATCATAAGTACTTCCATCTCAGATACTCTCCTAGCAGAAGTCAGAGCAATAAGGAAAACAGTCTTCCATATTAAGAAACTCAAATCAGCCTGATGAGTGGGTTCAAGTGAAAAAAAACATTAAGATTTTCAAGTACAAAGTTAAGATCCCAAGGAAGAGTCATTACTTTCCTAGGTGGACTCGATCTAAGAGCAGACAGACAGAAATGACTGACAAATGATAGTGGAACACGGAACACGAAAAGCCAGAGGATGGTAACCCACACAAATTATTAAGAGATAGGGGGCGGCTGGGTCTGAAGAGGGTCTTGATTCTTGGACTGGCAAAAAGTAGAAAATCTTTTCCACTTGCACATGTATGATTTTCTAATAGCAGTTTCCTTTTGCACTTCCGTTAGTACCTGCCGTACACCCTTACAGAAGAGGTGCCTGAACAGTATCAAAATGCTATCATCCAGGCAGTCAGCTGAAGAGTTTTCAGGTTGGGGTACATCAAACAACCTATCTTGTGTGAGTAAGCAAATGCAGTCTGTGAGGAAGCTAGCAGTAATTGCCCTTGGCCAGACTGAAAAGAGGGGGACCACTGCTGTATGTGCAAAAAGGGAGTCACCACCATAACTTTGGGCAGTCCTTCTGGAACTTTAAAAGAACCCTAGATATTAGTGTAATGAGTGGGAAAGACAGAGCTAGCTAAGGAGGAGCAGCTGATCTGTGATATATAGCAATAAGTAGCCTTTTTTTTTGCTTATTTGTAGTGGTTATTGCTTATTCTAGATATTTATTGCAATTTTATTATATACTGCATACTTGTACTGTATTTCATAGCTATTGGCTCACTTGTGATAAACATTTCTGTAGTGTTCTACCACTCTCCCTCCCTATTGGCATCTTACTTTATGCCTGCTGGCCTTGCAGTTGCCCGCCCCTACTCTAAATTTGATCTTGGACACTCCTCCCAGTCTAGTGTCATTCGCTCATTCTACCTAATACAGAGAGAACATCTGAGAAGGATAAACCACTTAGTTTCTTTCCTTCTGAAAAATTGTCTGAATATCCTTGTGTTCTGACTGTGCTTCTCAAACATTTTGGAAATACAGAGCATATCTTAGTGCATAAATTAAAACTTTATTTGCCTTAATATTGCTACAACTCAAGTGCTCTTTGTTTCACTGCATCTGAATTGTTTTAATGTGTTTTAGCTGCTTTTCTGTATATATATATATATATATATATATATATATATATATATATATATATATATATATATATATATATATATACTTTTCTGTATATGTAGACTAGCTACTTATTCTACTGTATTACTGCCTCTTAAATTGTTTTTCAGTTGTGCACTTGCCTTGCTTCATTTAAAAAGCTTTAAATTACTAATTTTGTAGGGTTCTAATTGTATTTACTGTTTAGGGCTACACATTCAAGTGCATTAGCCTTTTCTGTGTTTATTTAGTGTATTATTACATTATTTAGCCTGTTTTAACCAAAAAAAAAAAAAAACAATACTATCTTGTTTGCTTGTTGCCTGCCTTTCCTAGCTAGTATAGTCCAGATCCCAGGCCTTGCTGGTTTCAGGACTTTATTTGTCTGATATTGGTACAGCTCTACCTGTCTACAAAAATCTAAATTCATAACCTACTTAACAGATACCTTACCATTGATGCTTACGAATAACATTACATGCTACTTTAAGCATTCATCACGTTGTTCAGAATTTCTTTAATGATCCATATCCAGCATTGAGCTCTATGCATAACCAGCTCAGTAAATTCTACACATTGTTCATATTTCCATTAATGATTCAAATCAAGTATTGAGCTGTATCTACAGAACCAGCTCAGCACATTATCATTCCATTGCATCATTGTGAACATATGCCTCAAATTCCATGTTTAACAAGTCAAGGTAACCAGAAGGTAACTATTAATAATAACACAGAGACTTCAGATGGATTAAATGGCTGCAGCCACGTGTTTATTGCCAATCGCTGTCAATGACCTTTTTCTCTAATAGAAGCTAATTATTATGAGATGTGGAGGAATATCAGGAAGGCCATTTATTTCCTTCATAGCATTGCCCTAAACCTACAGGACAACAGACACCACTGTCGATATCCGGCCCTTTTTTATGTATCATACCCATTTCATAACAACGTTTTCACAGTTCATCACAATTCTTCTGGGCCACTTTACAATCTGCCAAGGGGCCATTGCCGGGCTGATAAGTCCCCTGGCAACAATCCCTTGGGGCTGTCTGGCCTGCGGAAGGTCCAACTGAAGAGTCCTGTGACCCCCCCCCCCACTTACCTTGGCCTCCCTTACATTTCCTGCCTTCCGCACAGAAGGGAGGAGTGTTCCTCCCTTTCGCCAGCACATCTAAATCTACTCTAGGTGAATGCCCTTCAGAGCTAGACCTGCCTGCAATTCCTTACAAAAGACCTGTGAACCTTCTTCCGATAAATGAACCCCATCTTTCTCATACCTATCCAGCCACCAGACCCGAATGCCAGGGTGGGGAATGTACAACCCCTTAATGGCCTTTAAAATCTTATCCATAGAATTATTAATTCTCAGTTTCATTCTTTCCACAGCTTTCATGGACCTAACCCTTTCCATCTTTTTCTCTGTACCACTTCTGACCAACAAATAATGGCTTGTGGCCAGCATTCATGTATGCAATTAATCTCTCATACCATTGAACCAATTAAATCTTTTATTGGTTGTTGACCAATATCATTGCCCCTAGGTGTAACACGATGGCTGTAGGAGGTTTCCAGCTCTGAAATTGTAATTTTAGCCATTTTGGGCTGATGTCTTCAACTTTCTGGCTTAAAAACGTGCGTGTTTGCGCATTTTTCATAGCGTGCAGCACTGCGGGGCTACAGTTAAACTATTCCAGGTGCCAGAAAGTCTGGTCTTCATATTTTCCCTTAGAAGTAGCTAGTTTCTCAGTAGTAGCACTAAAATCTGAACCCCTGTGACTAGCACTTGCTCTAGAACCTGCTGGAAAGCACTAGGAAGCCTTAACCTGATACAAGCACTCAACTCTCCTTGTTAATAAGGAGAAATTAATCGTACACACTAAACAGCCTAAAATTGCAAAGTACCTTGCAAAGGTAAGGGAAAACAGCTCTTGTACTTTACAAAAAAAACCCTAAACAGGCATGTCCAAGGGTCAGCTTCCGGTGATTTCTTCTGTCCACCTGGTGAGTCTGGGCATACTGGGGCAATGCAGCAACTGCCTCATGTACACAGACAACCCTCTCCTCCTACCACCCACCACTACAACCTGCGAGAGATACACTTACATAGCCAAACTGGAAGAAAAGGTCTCTCCAGCCAAGATTGTACTAGACAGTCAAGAGGAGAATGTAAACACCTGCACTACACCTCAAGCAACACATAGCCCTTTAAAACCTACACCATCAGCACCCACACATAGCAACACTAAACCCACATATGAGGAGGCCCTTAACATTAACCTGCCCAAGCAACAAGGACCTCCGAAGCTGAAATGCAAACAAACACCAGTTACAACCAAAGTGACACATAGCTCACAACACCAGTGTGCCACCCAACAACAGCCCCTAAGGCAAGACAACGTACACAACACTTTAGTCATACGTGACTCTATAGTCAGGCACACTGATGTCCCACTCACCAGGCTGAACAAGGAGAAAATTACATTCAGCTGCCTGTTGGGTGCCAGGATCCACCACATAATGCATGCACTCAAGTCACTCCACAAGTACAAATATGACTCTGTCATTGTCCATGTTGGAGTGAATGACTTGGACTACATGAAAAGAGACATGGAAGAGCTCTTGGATCATGTGGCCTAGGCAGGTATGACCCTAGCCCTGAGTAGCATCCTGCCTTTGCCCAGAATGATACCACAGTATAAGGACAAAATGACTAACTTCAACAATTTGCTAAGCTTCTGGTATCATTCAAAGGGGATCCAGTATCTGTCTGCCTGGGATGACATGATTGACAAACCATGATGCTTTGCCAGAGATGGTCTGCACCTGTCACCCCTGGGATTCAGGTTACTGGCTAAAGCTCTTGCCACCCCTATAGTGCCTTTTTTAGGCAAGGTTCAAAGGACAAAACCACCACCATAACAGATACAAGCATGCAAAATCTGAAGGTAATGCTACTCAATGCTAGGAGTCTAAACCTCAAAATGCACTCTCTCAAGGCACTCCTAAAAATGGAGAAAAAAAATGGAGAACATCAATATCTGTGCAGTAACTGAGACCTGGTTCAAGGCTCCAGAGAGCACCCCTGCAATACCAGGCAGCAACTCTTACCACACTTTTCAGCCACCAAACCAAAACCGAAGACTATAGGTGGAGGAGTGTCCATATTCACAAAGGATATTCACACCTCCAGGTTAGTTGCCCAACACAATGCATCTGAAATTCTTCAGGTGCAACTAACACTAGGTAAGACTGCAATCCAAATTGTAGCTTGCTAGAGATCCCCCATCATGCCCCAAGATTCTCACTACACCATTCTAAACATACTGGAAAATATTAAGATACAACCAAACACCCTAATAATGGGTGATTTCAACTATCCTGCCATTAACTGGGAAAACTACTCGGGTACCAACACTTTTTCCCAACAGTTCTTGGAATTCATAAATTCCAACATCCTGGATCAGCGAATCCATTCTCCCACCAGGGGCTCCAATATCCTGGACCTGGTCATTACCAACATGGGAGATAGATGCTCCACACCAGTGGTCACTCCCTCATTGGTCAGTTCTGACCATAAGCAAATCATCCTTGACATCCACATCCCACCCCCCAGTAAGGAAACCTCTGTAAAAACTTCTCCAAAGCCAACTTCGTGCTACTCAAGTCTGAAGTGACAAACGTCATGACATCCATGCAGACGGGAGCCAAAAGTTCGACTGCTGAATCCTACACTAAGGCATTGTACGAGCACATCCATTCGTGCAGGAATTGTGCCATCCCAAATAGAACCAAGACGCTCTCCTCCAAAAAAAGGAAGCCAATCTGGTGGCCCCCTGCCATAAACAAACTATACAACAGAAGAAAGAAACTGTTGCAGAAAAGAGGAAAACCCCAGGATGCAAAAAACACCCTTGCCAGCCAAAGTAAGAAGCTAAGATCCCTCATAAAATCCTCCAAAGCTAGTTACGAAAATAAAATTGCCAAAGATTCTGAAGACAACCACAAGGCATTCTATAGTTATGTCAAGAATCTAAATGGCAATGCTCAGATATCCTCTGAGCTACAACAGAATGGCATTAAATATACTGATCCCAAGGATATTGCCAATATCCTGGCAGATCGATTTAGTGCCAACTTCTCCCCCCTCTCACCCCCTAAAGGGCCCATCTCAATACCAAAAGATTGCCAAATTCCAGTAATCATGGTCACACAGGTAGAAACCACACTCTCCACAGCTAAGAATACAGCATCCATGGGAAAAGATGACATCCAGGGCTGTGTACTACATGAACTACAAAATGAACTGGCACCTCACCTAAGTGTCATGTTTAATCATAGCCTCACCTCAGGCTTTGTGCCCACTGAGTGGCACACAGCTACACAAGGGGGGATCCACCTTGGATCCCGGGAACTACTGTCCCATCAGTCTGACGAGACTGATCTGCAAGGGCATGGAATGCATTATCATGGAACTTATAAACAAAGACATTGGCAACCTTCAAACACTGATCCCCACCCAGTTTGGGTTCGTGAAGGGCCGATCTTGTCTCCTGAACCTGACTGACTTTTTTAAATCGGTCTCCAGCACTGTGGACGAGGGTAGGCAGTCCACACAGCCTATCTGGACCTCGCCAAGGCCTTTGACACCATCCCTCACTCTGGAATCAGATACACTTACTAAACTGGGCATAAATCCCTACGTCACTCAATGGGTTGCCAACTGGCTTACTGACAGAACCCAGACTGTAAAAGTAGCCGACTCCAAATCCGGCTCCAGACAAGTGACAAGCGGAGTACCTCAGGGTTCAGTCCTGGGACCGCTCTTGTTTGGCATCTACTTCTCTGAAGTACAGGCCAGCACTAAGGGACTCTGGCTAACAAAGTTCGCAGATGACTGCAAACTGGGAGCCATTATTGAATCCCCATATGATGTGGATATTCTACAAATGGGCCTTACAGAAACAGATGCTTGGTGCCAGAGCCATGGGCTCAAGCTTAATGCCAAGAAATGTATAGTTACCCCCTTTGGGAAAAATCATGTACCCATGAATTACCACATAGGTGGCAGTACACTAAACACTGAAAGTGTGATGAGAGACTTAGGGACACAAGTGGACAGTGGTCTCACCTTCGATAACCATATCGCCACAACAGTCAGGAAATCCTTCAATGTGACACACCTCATCATTAAGGGCTTTTCATCCAGAAAAAAGGAGGTCCTTGTCCCACTGTACTCATCCCTCATTAGACCCATTATAGAGTACAATGCCCCATTTGGTATGTACCTCACAAGACATCTGCAACAACTGGAAAGGCCAGAGAAATACCTCACTAAAAGAATCACAAGCCTAAAGCAGATGCCCTATGCTGACCATCTAAAAATACTCCAGCTAAACTCTATTGCATATTGCCTGCTCAGAGGCGATTTCTGCTTAACATACAAGGCCATGTCAAACCCAGAGCTGCTGGACATGCTACACTTAAAGAAATCCCAATACCTCAGAGCCACACACTCCAGAGATCTAAACCTGTTCATCACAATGAACAAAACATGCTGGAGGGATAGGTTCCTGACCCAGAGACACCCCATACTCTGGAATAGACTGCCCATACATGCCAAGCTGAGCACCTCTTTGGCCCTCTTCAAAAAGAACCTTGACGATTGGATGGGAGATAGGAAATTCACCCCAGGAATCACGTCAATTGCCCTGTTAGACAGGGGACCAGGGAAGTAATAGCCAGGGAATTGTATAGCTAGGCTTGTATAGGCCATAGGGCTGATAGCCTAGTACCAACCTATGAACCTAGGAGCAAACACTTACATCACTAGCTGGATTGCCAACTTGCTCCCAGGATGCAGGAGATCAAAATAGGGGAAGTTACCTCTAGAAAGAGACCAGTCACGAATGGAGTTCCCCAGGGTTTGGTACTGGGACTTTTTCTGTTTGGTATATACATCTCAAAAGTAAAAGGAAATACCAAAGGGCTTTGGCTGACTACATTTGAGATAACTGCAACCTAGGAGCAGTTATTGAAAATTACTTAACCATCATGCAGGAAGGTTTGTCCCAAACAATAACTGGTGCCAGAATCATGAATTGAAACTAAACTCCAAAAAATACATTATCGTATCCTTTGGGAAGTCATTTATTCCAGGGAACTGCCAAACTGACAATATTCCCTGAGAACTGACAGTTATTTGGCATATGGGAACTTGTGTGTACAGAGACCTAACTTTTGACCAACATGTGCCCAAAGTCATAAAGTCTTTCTATATTGCACAGCTTATAAACAAATTGATTGTGACTAGATCTAGAGATGTTATTGTCCCCTTTACAAAGCCCTCATTAGGTCAATCATTTTGTATAATGCCCACTTTGGCACATATCTGTCCAGACCCATGCAACAATTGGAATACCCACATTGATGCCTTACTAAAAGGATAGATGTCCTAAACAGGTTTTGCATGGACCACCACAAAGACTTATGACTATACTCAGTATTCTACACAGTGCTTAGAGGTGACTTGTGTCTAGCATACAAGGCATCCTGCAACCTAACACTGATGGACCTACTGAACATCAGTAAGTCAAATGGCATCAGAAGTAGTCCAGGTATCTAAACTGAAAGTTGTGGAGAGATGGATATATATAACAGAGGCTACCACTGTTCCAGAACAGACTATCCATTCAAGTAAAACAATGCTCATCCCTGTCCAAATTCAAATGCAACTTGGATCTAAGGATGGATAATAGAAAATGTACTCCAGGATTGCCCGTCGTGCCACTACTGGATAGAGGCAGTTCTAAATGCTGCATCCCTTACATGGGTCCCCTCAAATTATCTATGGTATGATCACGGTTATTCTCACTACAGCTAATGTACAATTCATTAAAAAGGAAATTGGCTAAGCTTAAAATGTCCTCCAAGTGAAAAAGAAGTACTCCCCCATAACATTCCATGTTGGTAGTCCATCTCACCCTTCATTTTTACATATGGGTTTGGAGCAGATCCTCTGCTCCGACTCGGACGATTTACAAACTGGAAAACTTCTGGTTGGCTCGTGGCTAAGCAGGTATCCCATGGTGCACGAGTACAATCCCCAGATCTTGTTTGCTGCTCGCTAGAATAACAACCATAAAAACAACCAATAATAAAGGGTCTCCAACCAAGGGCAACCAAATTATTACTTCCAGATCTTCCAGGATGGGGACAGGAGGGTGGGTTGGTAAAAATGAAGGGTGAGATGGACTACCAACATGGAACATTATGGTGAGTACATAACTTCTTTATGTTAGGTAGTCTGATCTCACCTTCATTTTTACATATGGGACAGAGTCCCTAGCATCTTATTCTTGGGTGGCTCATTGGAAAATACTCTTGAGCACCGTGGAGCCAAAGGATGCCCTACCCCTGGATGTCAAATCCAATTTGTAATGTGCAATAAAAGTGTGGGGGTAGCCCACGTAGCTGCTGCATAAATATTATCAAGTGGTACCCTGGCTTGAAAGGCTGCAGAGGTAGACAGCGATCTGGTAGAATGAGTCTTGATCTTGTAGGGTAAGGGTTTGCCCTCTGAGCTATAGATAAAGGCTATACAACTGGAAATCCAGTTAGATAGTGTCACTTTAGAAACTGGTAAGCCCAATCTAGAGTCAGAAAAGGAAATGAACAATTGCTCTGATTTCCTGAAAGCCTTAGTCTGCTGTAGATAAAAACGTAGTTGTCTATGAACGTCTAGCTGATGAAAACGGTATTCAGCTGCATTACAGTGGTTAGGGAAGAAAACTGGAAGTTCTATTGATTGGTTTAAAGTAGCATTAGAACAAACTTTGCCAACAAAGGAGGGATTAGTACGTAATGACACCCTGTCTTTGTGAAAAATCAAATACGGTGGCTTAATAGACAAAGCCTGAAGCTCCGATACCCGTCTACCTGATGTGATAGCTACCAAAAACAAGGTCTTCCAAGACAAAAATTTTAGAGAAGATGAGTGGGAAGGTTCAAAGGGTGGAGAAGTCAATTTGGACAACACAAAATTTAAATCCCAAGAAGCCCCTGGTTCTTGCAGAGGTGGTCTCAGTAGAGTGGCCCCTTTCAAAAAGGTCTTTCATAGCTTATGAGACATTAAATTGGTATCTGGAAAATCTAAATGAAAATGAGAAATTGCTGCCAATTGGACCCTAATAATGGAAGCGGCTAATCCTTGTTGAAAAAGCTCATACAGAAAATTCAGAATCACAGGGATAGAAGCAGTGTATGGATCTCCATTCATTCTCTGTGCCCAAATAGAAAATCTTTTCCATTTACTACCATACAGCCTCCTAGTTGAAGGTTTATGGGATGACATAAGAATATGTGACACTAAAGATGATACATCATGAAGCCTGACTATGGATGGAACTGGAGCAGCCACGCTGTCAATTTGAGGGTGTGGATTGAGGGGTGTAGCGAACCCGACGTGCGTCAATAGATCTGGACCTGGGTCCAGAATCCAAGGATCGTCCAGGAGGAGAGACTCGAGTAAGGGGAACCAGACCTGACAAAGCCAGTAAGGAGCAATGAGGATCAACTTGCTTCCCAGCCGACTGGCTTTCTGAATCACTTTGGAAATTACAGGGATTGGAGGAAAAGCATACAGAAGTCCCATGGGCCAATTGTGAGCCAGAGCGAAAAATAGCTGCTGAATTTGGTATTGACTGGGCTGTCAAAAAGGTCGCAGCAAGGCTGTCCCCATTTCTGGAAAATCTGATCCACTGTTTCCCGTTTCAGAGACCACTCGTGAGGCACTAGGATTGCCCGGCTGAGCTTGTCGACTATCACGTTTGTCATCCCTAGAATGTGCGTTGCAACCAGAAAGTGCTGGGAAGAATTCGCCCATTCCCAAACTCGCATGGCCTCTCGACAGAGTGGGTAAGATCTGGTACCACCCTGTTTGTTGATATACCAAACCACTGACATGTTGTCTGATTGTATCGCAATTGTCCCTAGAGGGAGAAGGTCTTGAAGTGCTTGCAACGCCAGAAGCACCTCCCTCATCTCCAGAACATTGATATGCAGATGAGCCTCATGTTCTTGCCATGTGCCTTGGGCATTCCTGCCAAGATAATGTCCCCCCCATCCGATCTGGGAGGCATCCGTGGTCACAATGGCAATGGGTTGGGCTGGAACAAAGGGGGCACCCGTGATCAGATGATTGAGATTTATCCACCAACGAAGGTCCTTCTTGCATGATTCTGTCAACAGGATAGGATGACCCAGTGGGAGAAATTGGAAGGACCACTGGGAAAACAGAAGCCACTGGAGAATTCTCATGTGTAACCTGGCTAATGGTACCAATAGAATTGTGGAAGCCATAGTCCCGAGTAGCTGAAGAAACCACTTCACTTTGACTTTCTGCAACAGGACAAAGCATTGAACTTGGGAGATTAAGTTCTGTGCCCTTTCGGTGGGGAGACAAGCTATCATGTTCACTGTGTCTACCTCGGCGCCTATAAAAATCACAGATTGAGAGGGCAATAATGCAGATTTTGTTCCAATTTATGGAGATCCCTAACTGAGCACAAAGCTGAATTGTGGTGTCCCTGTTTTGAATGAGTAGATGCCTGGTGGGGTGGTCAGGACCCAGTCGTCCAAATACAGAAACACCTGGAATCCCTGACGTCTCAGGTGAGCTCTCACTACTGCCATGCATTTGGTGAATACCCTGGGGGCTGTGGTGAGACCAAAGGGAAGAGCGCGAAACTGATAGTGACTGGCTCCCAGCCAGAAGCGTGGATGGCTTCTGGACGCCTTAGATCCAGACAGCACATCCAAAAGTCTTTCCCTAACAACGGGAGTATAGACTGCAGTGTTACCATCCGAAACTTGTCCTTCTTCAATAATTTGTTCAATCTGCTGAGGTCCAATATTGGCCTCAAATCTCCGGTTTGTTCTGGAACTAAAAAGAACCTGGAGTAAGTTTTGGATCCTATCTGGTCTGCAGGGACAGGCTGGAGGACTCTTTTTGCAAGCAACTTGTTGATCTCCACAGTTGCCTGATCCCTGAGATTGGGTGGGACATCTGGGATCCTTTTGGGAACAAACAGTGATAGGGGAAAAGGGTATGATATAGCCTCTGGTAACAACTCTTTGTACCCACTTGTCTGTGGTGATATTTAGCCAGGCTTTTTGGTACAAAGAAATGCAACCCCTGACCGGCCCCAGAGAAGCATCAGGAGCGCTGATAAGGCCGTTCTCGAATGGAATCACGGCCTTGTTGATACTGCGGACCACCCCTGCCTCTATGGCGACATCTGCCGTTTCCTCCTCCTCTACCTCTGAAGGAGGATTCACCCTGTGTGTCAGGAAAGACCCTCTGGGACTTCTTGAACCACATTTTACCGCCCCTTTGACCCTTGGGGTATGGTCTGGAAGGGACAGTAAAACACACTCCCATGGCAGAGAGCATCTTTCCTTCTTGCTCAGACCGAGTGAGTATATCCTTTACCTTGGAACCAAACAATGACAAACCATCAAACGGGGCATTGGTGAAAGTAGACTAGAACAGTTCTGCAAAATTACATAAACACATCCAAGAGTGGAGCGTCAAGGCAACTCCGGAACCTGCTGCTCTACTCGCTCCATCCGCAGTATAAGATATAAGTCACATGGAGGAGTTAACCACAGAATTTAAGGTGGACAACTGAGTAGAAATTTTGTCAGGAACTCCCTCAGTACACGCACCTTGTATGGAATCTTCTAACTCCTTGAGGAGATCCCTCTGCAACCTTGTGAAGTGCATGAGATAGTTCAACGATCAAAGGGTAAAAGCTGCTGAACTAAAAATACGCTTCCCAAATCTGTCCATCTGCTGAGACTCCTTGTTTGGCGGATGAACAGATGAGGAGGTCTCTGCTAACTCCTTCATGGCCGCCGCCACCACCATGGCATCTACGGGAACACCCTTGGACAAGAACTCTTTACCAGGAGGAGCAGACAAGAACTTATTTGGTCTCCTGGGGACTGGCTCCATGGTGTCAGGAGTATCCCACACCTTTCGACTGACTAGATCCATCAGTTCGTCAAAAGGTGGAGACACCCAAGAGGCAGAAGGCTGAGACCTGAAAGCCTTAAGGTACACCGACTCCTCATCAGAAGGGTTAATAGTGGGCCAGTCGCACCTCTACCTAAGGATCTCTAAAATGTCCACAAAGGAGACATCATCAGAGGACAACTTGGGGGACCCTTCCGACTCCTCAAGGTCAGTGTCCGATGTCAAAGACTCATCCTGGGAATCAATATGTTTCCTCTTACATACCCTCTTTTGGGCAGACTCCTCAGAAGGATATTCTGGGGAAGCCTCGGAAGAGTGGGGGCCACTAGCCAATGTCTCCTGAGGCTGCGAGTCTCAGCTGTCTCCAGAGAGAGTAGAAGCTGAGACTGAAGTGGGTGCTCTCGGGGGAAGAGTGCTGGTGCCAGTGGTAGGTGCTAGAGAATGAGACAGCATGCTCCTCATCATCTCAAATGCTGACCTCTCCAGCTCCAAAGATCTCCCCCACTCTGAAGAGATGCAGGTTGGTGCCAGAGCCAGAGCTGTTGGCTCCGAGATTGATGCAGAGTCCGAGCTCACCCTGGCCGAAGCACCGAGAGGAAGGCTTGGAACCAAAGAAAATCGATTCCAACCCTCCCTATCGGTGCCAACAGGACAGCTTCGGCCCTTGGACACGACGGATGGCACTGAGTGTATCAGAGCCGAACCCGGCTCCAAGGCAGCAACAAGGTGAGTTGGAGCCAGCATTTCCTCCATTGGCACCAAGCACTCCAGCTCCGAAAGGCCAGTATGGCTCAGAGGAGCAATAGCAGACAAGGGCAAAGCTGGGACAAGTGGCTCTGGCGCCTACTGGGTTGGAGCCAACAATAATTTTGGCAAGGCAGACGACTTCAGGAGTCTCAGCACTACCCTCTCTACATCCACATCTTCTTCT
Source organism: Protopterus annectens (assembly GCF_019279795.1). Lineage (NCBI taxonomy): Eukaryota > Metazoa > Chordata > Ceratodontiformes > Protopteridae > Protopterus > Protopterus annectens. Next base: position 349,341,198 of record NC_056742.1, read on the forward strand.
GAAAGGGTCCTGGAAGACATAGTTGGAGATCTTGACCTGGTGGGCACTGGAGACCTAATTGTTACAGTAGGGAGCTTACAGACCGCCTCCGAGTAACAGAGTTAACTGCTGCATCAATTGTTTCAGAGATCAGTTTTGAAACCCCTGTAACCGACTCTGACACCACCATGATGCTCTTCTTCAGTTCCGAAGGCTGAGGAGTCGAGGCAGATTTTAATTGTCTTGATTGTTTATAGGTTCATAGATTAGTACTAGGCTAACTGCCCTTGCGAGACATTTTAAGCCTAGCCAATTATCCCCTGTGAGATTCAAACCCTGTACCTTGTGTTTGCAAGGCAAACACTTTAACCATTAGGCCATCCTCCCAACAGGAGCCCCTGTTGACCAAGAGCGGAAAATTGCCAAAAAAACTCTACCTAAATCAAATAATGCGCAACAGCGCCTAAAACTAACTGGCACACAGGATACCAATAAACAACTAGAAAACTAAGTTGTACTCAAAAAAGGCAAGCGAAGCAACTGCCTGATATATTAGCAATACTAACTATACAATAATAAAGCGTGAACATGATACAATATGAAGAATTTTGAAAAACTTAGCCAGAGCCAAGAGAAGCACAACCAAACTTGTTGATGTGGCAAACGAGATCTGGGGATTGTACTGGTGCACCATGGGATACCTGCTTAGCCACGAGCCAACCAGAAGTCTTCCAGCTTGTAAATCGGCTCCAAACCCATATGTAAAAATGAAGGTGAGATCGGACTACCTAACATCTTGTGTTTTTGTAGTAAATAATTTTTAAAAATTGCCCTTTTTAGATCATTAAGTATCACTCTCACCCTCCACCCCCCAAGACTTCAACAGCTTCTGGCACCTCTGCTTGGCCTCTTGTAGGACTTGAACCACCTCTTCATAGAAGAGGTGTCTTTGAGGAATTAAAATCTTATCATCCATAAGATCAAGTTAAGAGATTGAATATTTGGGAAGAGCAGCAATCCTTTTTGCTGAGTTATCTCATCCTGTCAAAGAGGAATTATCCTGCAGTTTCTCTTTATGTGAAACAGCAGGGGGAAACCAATGCTGCCTTGGCCAAAATTGTGCCAGAAAAAGTAGTCTGGTTGCTTCCCTTTGTGAACTGAACAGAATTTTTTGATGAGGAGGCAGAGGGGGAACAGCGGACCTTCCATGTCCACTTGAAGGAAAATACATCTGTCCTCTAGGCTGTGGGACAAGGGTCCCTGGAGCAGAACTGGGGAAGCTGATCATTGGTTGGTGACACACAGAGGTGTATCTTAGCAGTGCCCAACTGAAAGGTGATTTCCTGGAAAAACCTCTGTTGAAAGTCTATTCATGGGGGTCCTCTAGAGAGCGGCTTAGAGAGTCTGCTATCACATTGTCCTGAAAAGGGATATATGTGGCTGTGAATGTGATGCTCATTTGGATTGCCAAGTACCATAACTTCTGTGCTAACCTGCACAGGTGGTAAGATCGAGTGCCTCCCTGTTTATATACCACATGCCTGTGGTGGTGCTTGTGTATACCACGAGTGTCCTGGATTTACAACAGTGGGGAAAAATCTGAAGAGCTTGTAGAACAGCCTTCATTTCCTTCAAACTGATATGTTCCTTTTGGAGCTGATGTTGCCATTTCCTCTGCACTCAGTGTGATCCTGTCCATAGCCCCCCAAACCTCATCTGAGGTACCTGTGTCAACCTGTTGAAGATGAGTTGGAGTAAATGGCAGTCTGGGGTCGAGGATGACCTGCCCCTTCCACCTAAGTAGCTCCTTTATGAGATACAGGAGGAGGGGAATCAGAGTGTCCAAGGGCTGAGTGTTAGGACTATGCAAATTTCAGGTACTTTTTTTTTGGATTTTTCTCATGTGAAGTCTGGCCATAGGGATGGTGGCTGCCATAAATCCCAAAGTCCTTAACATCTCCCTTGTTGAGCATTGGATTATGGAAGACAGATTTTAGAAAAAATGGACAGACTGAGAACTGTCTCCTGGGGAAGGAAGGCATGCATTTTCTGTGTGTCCAGTTTGCAGTCCAGGAAATCCAGATCCTGTTTAGGGACCCTGTGAGATTTTTTTTGTAGTTTATAGAGAAGCGTGGAATGACCAGTCAGAAGTTGGAGGGTGAAGTGTAGATGCTAAAGCATTTCTGGAGATAAAATTTGGATTAGTAGGTCATTCAGGCAGGGGAAAATATGAATGCCCTGAGTGCCACAGAAAGCTACTACAAGAGTTAGACACAGTTAACATCATGGGGCTGTGGAAAGATCAAAAGGCAGAACAGTAAACTGAAAATATGGCGATGGCAGAGAAAAACCTGAGTACTCACCTGCGACAAGGACAAATGGGTATGCCAGTAGGCATCCTTCAGACCTCTTGACACTAAAAATAGCATGGGGAGGACGAAAGGCAAAAGAGAGTGAGTGCATTTTGAAAGATAGTACTTTCAATTAAGTGTTTAGGGTTGACAGGTCTAGGATGGGTCTCCACTGTTGCCCTTTCCTTGGGACTAGAAAAATTCTGGAGTAAAACCTTTTTCCATGAAGTTCTTTGGGACTTCCTCAATGTTGCAAAAGGTGAATAAGAAGGTGCACCATGCGCTGTGTAGTGGTATCAATGAAGCAAAGACAGTCTCATATAATAAAATCCAAGGTTTAATAACAAAAACGACTGCAGTAGAGTTAGCGCTTTCACGTTTATCCCAAACGTTTCTTCAGACTTGAAAATGCAGTCAAAAGCCCTCCCTTTAAATACATCACATCCTCAAACAGCAATTAATTAATTGAAGAAAACTATGATGAATTAGCATAGGCAGCAAAATAAAACAAGAAATACAGAAATGACATGCTCAAAAAAGTATGATGTGCTTATTTTGTATACATAAAAACAATATAATAATGCATTCATATGGTAGATATTGAGAAAGTTTAAAAACAACTAATAAAAAAACAAACTGTTGGGAAACTAATGATTGAGTGGTCTGGTGGCTAAAAACGGCTTGAGTACTATCCTGTCATTCAAGCCAAATTTATGGCCTTGTAGCTTAAGTATCCACTTGGCCTCCCTTTCCTCAGTTGAATTTCTCATGTCACCTAACCTACTAGTTTTTGTGACTAGTTCTAAAACCTGAAATTTGAATTTGTGTGAATCACCTTTGTCTAATACATGTTTAGCTAGGGCGTTGGTAATATTGCCCTTGCTGATGGCGTAAACGTGTTCTCTGACACGTTCACGTAGAGATCTAGTAGTCATGCCAACGTAAAAAACATGGCATGACTGACATGTAGCGACATAGACTAAATTGGTGGAGCGACAATCAGCATACTGCTTGAATTTATAGTAGCGGTGTGTCACCGGATGTGTAAAGCATTCCGTTTGAAGAACGTGAATGCATTGCTTGCATGAATGACATGGATGGGTACCTATCTTCTTTGTAGATCTTTCACATGTCATATTCCTGTCATAGCATAACAATCTATTGAGTGATGACATGTTTCTGTAAGCTATTCTAGGTCTGTCTTCAATTAAGCTCTTGATTTTGTCATCTAACATCAAAATCCTCCAGTTTTTATTCAACACATCCACAACATGATTGTTCCTATTAGTATAGGGAAGGACTATTCTATTGACAGAGGACGTTGGAACTACTGAACGTGGAGTCTCAAAGGAACCTGCTTTGTTCAAAATTGGGGCACCAACCGTGTCCCTATACACATCACCCATAGAAATGTCATCCAATACATGCTTACGGTCATATCCTCTGCTAATGAAGTTCTTGGCTAACTCAGTTTTATGGTAGTCATAGGTATTGCTCTGTGTGGTCAATTTGGAAATCCTGGTCACTTGATTTTTGACTATATTACGATGTACATGTTTCGGATGCATGCTAGTACGGTGCAATAAGTTGTTTCTCCAACATTGTTTTCTAAACAACTCTGTGTCAAAACCTAATGTTCCCTTGGTTATTTTGACATCTAAAAACTCAATCACATCAAAGGAATATTGGCATTCAAAGCTCAAAAAGCTTGTTGTCTTATTTAAATAGCTGACAAAAGATAGCAGTTGTTCAACATCACCACCCCATAATAAGATAACATCGTCCACGAATCTATTATAGTATTTTAGATGGATGTTGTGTTCAAGGCCTACGTCTAAGACATATCGAGCCTCCCATTGTGCCAATACCAAGTTGGCATAGGCATTGGCACATGGTGTGCCCATGGCCACTCCTTTTGTTTGTAAATAATACCTATCATCATAACATAGAACATTATTCTCAAGTATGATTTCAAGTAGAGCTAAACATCTCACAATAATGTTGTTAGGTGTATTTCTTCGGACCAACAGTTCCCTGATATATTCAATGCCAACATCATTTGGTATAGATGTGAAAAGGGATTTCACATCTAAGGTGACCAAGATGTCTCCAGCTTTGGCAGAATTGGACCTAATGTATGTGCCTAAAGATTCCAAGAAGTGTGAGGTGTCTTTCAAGATGTAGCTAATCTCAGCTACTACAGGTTTTAATAGTTTGTCTATATAAATCGACAATGGTTCAGTTAACCATCCACGACTCGATACAATGGGTCTCAAGGAAGGGTCGGTTGCATTTTTGTGGATTTTTGGTAGACCCCTGAAAGAAGGTACTAGGGGTTTATCCACTAGAAAATAACGATATAAGTCATTGTCAATAATGTTGGTTAACATTAAATCATATAGACAAGCTTGCACTTTCTTGATCAAATCGTTTAACATATAATTATGTATAAACGAATAGGTTTCATTATCAGACAACATACATAACATTTTACTAGTATAGTGAGATTTATTTAAAATGACAATAGCACCACCTTTGTCAGCCTGTCTAATGGTGATGTTAGTATTATGTCTCAAACTAGTAAGGGCTGCTTGTTCGTCACGAGTCATATTGTGGAATGTAGATTTCACCTGCTCATTGTTGTAAAGATCAAACAAATCAAATTCACAAGCCTGTTCAAAGGCTTCTAACAAGGGATGTTGTGGGGGGACGAACGTGGATGGTTTCCTAAAAGATAAACCATCAGTGTTAGTACCATTGTTACCAAACATCAATTTAAGTCCTAAGTTCCTAGTAAATAACTTGATGTCAACAATGATGTCTGTTAAGTTACAACAACTTGACGGTATAAAACCCAAACCCTTTTGCAAAACAGAAGCCTCATTGTCACTCAAAACATAGTCTGAAAGATTAACAACTAATTCACTGGTCGCAATACCTTCTTCATGTTCTGTGTTAAATCGTCGGTATTCTTGCGTTTCACAGCTCTCCCTGTGGGAGACCAAGTTCTTTTTTCGTTGAACCTGTACGGTAGAGGAAAACACGGTTGGCCCTCGCCCATTCCGAAGATCTCATCTTCAGCCGGTGCAATAAAGGGTTCAATAGACAGCTGTTTCCTACGTGTATCTCCATTCTTCAATCCGGACGTGTAATCCATATGAGTTGGTGTAGATGCAGTAGCGACATTCTCAACGTGCACTTGTGCCTCGACAACCATCCGTCGAGGTAAAGGTATCTCATTGGTGCCGTTTGGAAGTCCAGGTACGTTAGTGGAAGATGGAACTACTGGTGAAGTGATGACTGATGACGTCAGTGGGGAACAAGATCGACCGGTAACCTCAGCGTTCGGCGCCGCTGTGTTTAAAGGGGTATTGTCCATTTGAATTCGTGATGGCAATGAACGTGAAGAGGTTTTGTCCGTAGCACTCGGAATGCCATTCTTTTGTGCTGTTCTCTCATTCGGCCAAGAAAAGACTTGGCCTTTGCTAAAATCGACGAAGTCCCTTTCAAGTTTCTTCTTCTTTTCTTGAAGAGACCTGAAATCAAGAGAGGATAGAGTCCGCTTGAGATCATCATAGAAAACAACGGACTCATCAGTTCCCAGCAACTTAGTTAATTCAGCATCAATAGTCCTAATGTCCTCAGTTAGTTGTTGCATAACGCTGCCATAGTGGTCTAACAATATCCTGATATAGGAAAAACTTGTTTCAAGGTTGAGTCTCTGCCACCTCGAAAGGAGTTCAGGGTTAGAATCTCCAAATGTGGGCATCTTAAGGATTCTCAAACCTCTGGGAACCAGTTTGAATTTAAGGCAGGCTTCCATATGTGAACTCTGCCATTGCACAGTTCGTAATTTATATAATTTGGTTTCTAGTTTGCGAGTTATTAAAAGTATATTCATGTTGTTCATGAAACCACTATTAGATTTATCAGGGTTGTTTAAATCAGAGACTGTTAATTTTAATAACGGATTCACATCCATACGAACATATTCGTCCAGGACAAAAGATTTAATATTGTTTGACAAACAGTTCGTTGTAACAGGAGTGGCAGCCATGTCCTGGTAGGAAATCCACAATAAAGAAGTCAAGAAATAAACGACTCCTACCAAGTAGAGCACCTTCAAAACAGGAAAAATTGTGCAAAAGGTGAATAAGAAGGTGCACCATGCGCTGTGTAGTGGTATCAATGAAGCAAAGACAGTCTCATATAATAAAATCCAAGGTTTAATAACAAAAAAATCCAAGGTTTAATAACAAAAACGACTGCAGTAGAGTAGTAGACTCTACTGCAGTCGTTTTTGTTATTAAACCTTGGATTTTATTATATGAGACTGTCTTTGCTTCATTGATACCACTACACAGCGCATGGTGCACCTTCTTATTCACCTTTTGCACAATTTTTCCTGTTTTGAAGGTGCTCTACTTGGTAGGAGTCGTTTATTTCTTGACTTCCTCAATGTTGCACTGATTCAAGAGTTCTTAAATAATGGGGGCCAGAGCGTATAGTTGATTCTGAGGAGGTTGTGGCATGCCTTTCAGAGGAAGATTTTCTCAAGGCATGGCATAACCGTCCTTGATAACAGAGAGGTGCCATTTGTCTGTGATAATAGCTTCCCACCTAGCCAGGGGGAGCAACAGTTTTTGGGAAAGAGGAGTAGTTTGACTGAGGGCAGGGCAGAGGGGCTGCAGAGGTAGTCACAGATTTTTGTTTCCAAAGGGAGGCCACTCTGCTGGAAGTTCCTTATGTTTTTTTTTGTAGAGGTTTTCCTTTGTTTCTGAGTTGTCCCAGGATCTGTTCTAATGAATGAGACAGCTTTAGATATGTAGTTCTTATGATGTCTTGGAATTGAAGAGAGTAAAAATCTGTCTGCAGTCTTTCATGGTCTTACCTTGTTCTTGGGAGAGTTTTATGCAGGTTGACAGCCTGAGAACTGAAAAACAGGTTTGGCAGGGGATCCCTCTCTTTTAACAGTACTGCAATAATGAAGTGGATGAGCATCAGCAGGTTTTATCCAAAGGAGTTACACAAACTCCACTCCACACACCTTCAGATAGAAACAACTCTGATTCAAAACAATACCAAAACAGCAAAATCTTCAGAAGTCAGGAATCGAAAAACAGGAACCAAAGTCAAATCCAAAAGCAAATTCTTTATTCTCCAGCGCCTCGGTGTAACCACCTTTCAAGAGTATACATTCTCACTGAAAGAATGGATATATATATATATATATATATATATATATATATATATATATATATATATATATATATATATGTATACTCATAGCAATTAATTAAGCAATTAATTAAACAATTATGTTCAAAAAGTTTTAAAGCAGACACCTCCAGTTTATTTCATTATTCAGTCCACAGGGTGTCATTGTATTGTATTTCAAAATAAAAATACTTTCCTTATATTGTAAGTTATATTTCAAAGCATTTTCATCATTACAAAGACATTTCACACTTTCTAACACTGTTCCTGTTAAAAATGAAGCATCACTATTATGATAAACACTAAAATGTGTGGCAATAAATTTATTTTCCCTTTTATGTCTTATGTCTCTAATGTGCTCACCTAACCTAATACGAAACTCTCTTTTAGTTTCACCTATATAATATAATCCACAGGGACAGTGTAAAGCATACACAACTCCCTTACTTCTACAGATAAAACTATCTCTTACTGTGAACCTAATGTTGTTAATATAATTAAATGTTCTAACTATATTCCTACAAACACTGCATCTACTGCAACATCTTGTACCAAATTCACTTAGTGGTCTTGGTAAACAAAATTTTGGCATTACAAATTTACGATGTACCACCATATCTTTCAAATTTCTTCCCCTTTTATAGGAGAATAAAGGTTTTTGTGGCAAAATGTGCATCAACACCTTCTCTTTCACTAAAAATTTCCAAAAATGTTCCACTACATCCTTTATGTCTCCACTTTTTACATTCTATGTAGAGACAAAATAAATATCCTAAGGAGTGTACCATTTTTGATTTGAAATCCTCATGGGTAAGCTAACTGCAAAGCCATACATATCTGCAAATAATGGATCCAGAATCAACTGCTCTAGAAGAATCACCCACAACATCATACCTGCATTTAATGCTATGTCTGGTGATTTGAGAGGCCTGTGACAGTAAGCATTGCATTTGATGCTTTTAGTCTGCTGCAGGAGGGTCCAGTACAACTTTGTTTATAGAATGTAGGACACAGATTAAGTACTTTGTCATTTGAGTCTGGAAGTTAACTGCCTTAAAGCCAAGGGTAGCAGAAGTGTAAAACCTTTTCCATCTATCCTTCACCGCCTTTGTTGGTAGGCTGTGCATTGTTAGAAGCTTAGAGGGCTTATTGAAGAGATAGATACTGCAGAGGGGTCTGCCAGTGGGTTTTTGTATAAATATCTTAGGTTATCAGGCACCTTGTAAAACCAGCCTAGTCTTTTAGGAGCTGGTGTTGGAGAATCTGGTGTAGAAGAGGTGGACTGAAAAGCTTCTTGAAAAAGCCTCAAGGCCAGGAGAGACTGAAGAACATGCAGGGGTACCAATATCCAAGGGGGAGTAATACCGCTTCTGAAAATCAAATATTTGCACAGATTGCCATTCAAAGTGTTTCATCATGTTCTGTATAATCTCGCCAAAGGAAGTTTCTTCAACAGGGGAATCCACGGAGGAAGAGTCTGTTTTATCAGAAGAGTTCTGTCATGAGGAATATAGCTTAGAGAAATATTCCAGAAAATTGTTAGAGTCATACTTCTGTGCTTCATCAGAAGAGGAAACTACAGTACATTTCTAAAGAGGAAACTAGAGTACATTTCTACAGAGTAGTCTGTGGTTCTGCAGACTGAAAGGAAGGAGGTTTCAAAGAAATAACTTTAAGCAACCTCTGTGAAACATCTACCCACTCCTTTTCCTTAGCTGCTGAGGGCAACGGCAAATGTTTAGCATTTTTTTTTTTAAGGCATGACATCCGCATGGGTGTGATGAGGAAAAGCAATTTTAGATAGATAAATTACTGCTGGATCTGTCTTAGATTTAGATATATCCAACTGTAACAAATCACAATACATTTTCCGTGCAAAAGGAATTTTATTCTGCTTCCACAGAAAAAGCTAAATCTTCAAGAGAGAAATTTAAAGTCATACTTTCCTCAGAATCAGACTATTTAGATTGAGAAGTTGTTCCTGAAGTACAATGATCTCCAGCAATGTCTGCTCTTCTGACTGGAAATTAAAGAAAGACAGGGAACCCCTTTTCTTTTCGTAGAAGGTAAGGAAAATGCAGAAATGGGATCATTTGTAAATCCCAGCAGATCTTCCCTGTCCATAGAAATAGACACATTAGATAGCAAGCTTTTTCCCTTATGTTCACTTTTCTTGGAAAACTCCCTAGAAACAGACTGAGCTATAGTAGGCATATTCACCCTAGATTCAGATTCTCTATCCTTCACCTGCCCCCCCCCCCCACAACCAAAAACAGTGGCTTGCTCATTCCCACCAACAGCATCCCTATAGCAGCAGATGACATGGCCTGGTCCTTGGCAACTGTAGTACAACACCAGAGGGTCTGGGGAAACAACAGTAGCCACAGGAGAGTCATCTAACAGTGGCTGATTCATAACAGGAACCAACCTGACACTGAATGACTCCCTAACAACTTTCTTCTTCTTGCAGACAGAAGGTTAAACTTGCAGAGACTGGTAGCAACTCAACAGTTAGCTGAAAATGAGACCTGAAAGGTAGACAATGCACAAGTTGTTAAAAGGGTACAATACAGAGCAAGTACTACTGAGGTAAGTAAAAGTACAGTTTTGTACCTACCATAAATGTAGATGTCCGATAGGTATGCATCTGCAGTCATAACATATGGGTTTGTCCTGCCTCAGGCAGCCCTTCGGTCGGCCGGATTCCAAAGTCTGGGTCTGGCCTCGGCTGATGTCGCACTTTCCCCGATGTCAGAGCGTCTGGGGTATAAAAGCATCAGCCGACGCCATTTTCCTCAGTTTTTCTTGCCCCAGATGCCAGGTGCCCTCTAGGAAGGCTAAATTTGGATAAATGCTGAAAAGTTCCAAACATTTGCAAATTATATACATGTATAAACAAACAAATACATCATAATAGATTCCCCCAGCTAGCTAAAAGAGGGGTAAGCACCCTAGGAATACCACAGAGGGGAAGGAGGGAGGTTAATCCTGACTGCAGATGCATACCTATCGGACATCTACATTTATGGTAGGTACAAAACTGTACTATGTCCTTCAAGGATGCATCTGCAGTCATAACATATGGGTAGAATACCATAGCCAATCTGGGGGAGGAGGTACTAAGAAAAGGATGGTGTAGTTAAGATCTCCTGCAGGACTGCAGTTGCAAACCCTGCTCTGGATCTAGAGTATAAAGGTAGATTGTAATGCTTGGCAAATGTATGCACGGAGCTCCAAGTAGCAGCTTCTAAAATGTCCTTGGTAGCCACCCCCCCCCCCCCGTAGGAAGGCTGTAGTTTTGGCCGTGGCCCTTGTGGAGTGAGGCCTGATATTTTCAGGAACTGTCTTTCCATGAAAGGAGTAGCAAAAGCGAATGCAATTTCCTATCCATTTTGAAATTGTCTGTTTGGAAATTGCTCTTCCTTGCACCCCAGTTGCATATGCTACAAAAAGTTGGTCAGTTTTCTGCTAGTTTTGTTCTGTCCAAGTAGTAGCGTAGTTGTCTGTGTATATCCAGGGTGTGCAAAAGTTTTTTCCCTCTATTCTGTGGATTAGGGAAGAACGTAGGCAAGTGAATAGCTTGGTTCAAGGATACCCTAGATACCACCTTTGGCATAAAAGTAGGATTGGTTCTTAGTGACACCCTGTCCTGGTGGAAAATAAGAAAAGGCTGCACTGCCATTAATGCTTGTAACTCAGATACTCTTCTTGCTGAAGTGATTGCCAGAAGGAATGCAGTTTTCCAAGATAGAAACTGTAGATCCGCTGATGCTGCTGGTTCAAAAGGAGGTAGTGTCAGTTTCTCCAGCACAAAGTTGAGATCCCAGGCAGGTAGTGGGGGTCTTCTTGGAGGTTTAATATTTTTGATCCCTCTCAGAAATTGTCTGAGGAGAGGGTGTGAGAAGATAGGTGGATCCACATTGCATTCTGTTGAAATTGCTGAAGCATGAATCTTAATGGAAGAATAGGACAGGCCATTGTGGAACAATTCTGCTAAGTATTCTAGGATATGTGTTAGGTTTGCCACTGTGACATCTGTGCCCTTTGATGTGCTCCAAATGAGAAATCTCTTCCATTTAGCTGAGTATGTCTTCCTTGTGGAAGGCCTGCGAGCCTCCAGGATAATGTCCTTCACCCTCTGAGATAAAACAGTTTTATTGGGATTTAAGGAATTTTCCAGGCAGTTAGCTGCAATGTTTTCAAGTTGGGATGCAGGGTCTTGAAATTGTTCTGCGTCAGAAGAAGAGGCCATAGGGGGAGAGGCCATGATTTTGCATGAGACATGCTTCTCAATAATGGATACCAGTGTTGTCTTGGCCAGTCCGGAGCTATTAGTATCACTTTTGGCTGTTCCTCCCTGATCTTCAGTAGAACCTTGTACATCAATAGGAGAGGTGGGAAGGCATATACTGTTAGGGCTTTCCAGCTGAAAGAGAGAGAGTCCACCCTCCAAGCTTGTGGGTGGTATGTCCTTGAGCAGAATGTCTTCAGTTGATTGTTGAGTGGGGAGGTGAACAAATCTATCTCCGGCATTCCCCATGTCTTTGCTATGAGTTGGAAGATGTCTGGGTGCAGCATCCATTCGTGTGCATCCATAGTAGTTCTGCTTAAGCTGTCCACCAGTGCATTTTCTTTCCCTGGCACGAATTGGGCCTGTAGTTGGATATTGAGATTCAGGCATAGTTCCCACAGATTCATAGCCATCCGGCATAGAGGGTAGGAATGTGTGCCTCCCTGCTTGTTTATGTACCACATGACCGTGGTGTTGTCTGTCCTTATTAGCAGGTGTCCTTGTTGGAGGAAGGGTTTGAATGCCTCGATTGCATGCCTCACTGCCAGCATTTCCTTTTGGTTTATGTGCATGTTTAGCTGTCCTTGAGGCCATAGGCCTTGGATACATTTGTCCTCCATGTGTGCTCCCCATCCTCGGTCTGAGGCGTCCGTGGTGATGGTCTGCCTTGATTTTGGTTTGTTGAAAGGCAACCCTCTGTTGGACTGGCAGGCCTGAGCCCACCACAGGAATTCCTTTTGAAGGCATGGAATGATTGGTATCATGGTTTCTAAACTGTGACTGTGCTGAGAGCATACACTCTGGAGGTACCTCTTGCAATTTCCTCATATGCAGCCTGGCATGCGGTATTAGAATTATGCAGGATGCCATGTAACCCAGGGCCTGCAGGATTTTCCTTGCAGTAAGCTGAGTTTGTCTTGTCAGAATCATGAAGTAATCTGGAAGTTGTTTTTGTTTTTCTTCTGTGAGAAAGGCCATTTGGGTGGTTGTGTCCAGATCTGCACCCAAAAAGGTTATCCTCTGGGATGGTACTAGTCTTGACTTTTGGATGTTGACTGTGTATCCCAAGGTCTGTAGCAGGTGTATGGCATAAGCCAAGTCCTTTATCAAATTTTCCTTGTTGTCCGCTTGTATTAGGCAGTCGTCCAGGTATGGGTAAATTTGAATTCCCTGTAGTCTGCAATGTGCAATTACTGATGCCAGGTATTTCGTGAATACTCTGGGCGCAGTAGATAAGCCAAAGGGCAATGTTGAGAATTGATAATGCTCTGATCCTGCAAGAAATCTGAGGTGTCTTCTGCGGTTTGGTCGAATAGGGACGTGCAGGTATGCCTCCTTGAGATCTAGAGTCACCAGCCAAGACTCCTTGCCCAACATGGGAAGAAGTTGCTGCAGGGTCAGCATTTTGAATTTTGGCACAATGAGATAAGTGTTCAGTGCGGACAGGTCGAGAATAGGCCTCCATTGATTTTCCTTTCTTGGTACAAGGAATAGTCTGGAGTAAAATCCTTGGCCTTGTTCTGAACATGGTACCTTTTCTATAGCTTTCATCTGAAGTAAATTGCTGATTTGTTTTAAAGCCTCTGCCCTCTGATTTGGTGGAAGGTTTGGCATTCCCCCTCTTTTTGGCAAAGTGTGGAAGTGGAACCTGTATCCTTTGTCTATTATTTGCAGTGTCCATGTATCCTTTGTGATATAATGCCAGTTTTTTGAGAATAAAGCCAGCTTTCCGCCCAAGGGTGCTTCTAGTTGATCCCTGGTAGGCGGAATCAGAGTTAAGTCATTGACCCTGTCCTGGTGTAGTAGTAGTAGTTGTTGCTGTTGCACTACTCCTCTGGTTGGCAGGCTGCCACTGACGGCCTCTGTAGGAGCCCTTCGATTGACCTCTGCCTCTAGGGCGCCTGTTCATGCCTCTCTGGGCTCTGTCCGAGTCTGGAAAGGACCAAATCTTAGTAGGCTAGTTTCTGCTGAATCTCGGTGGTTGAACTTGCAGGAAATCTTTAACTGTTTGCACAGATTTTGCCTTTTCTTCAACCTTTTTTAAGATCTCCTGAGTAGAGGAGCCAAATAAATTTTGTTTCTCCATTGGAGCATCCAGGAGTTTAGCTTTGACATGGTCTGGCAAAGATTGCTCCTTCAGCCAGGCATGCCTACGAATAACTGCCCCAGTCATAGCTGATCTAAATGAAGCCTCCAGTGCATCATAGCCACATTTTAAGAAATGATTACTAACCTGTTGTGAGTTGTGTACCAAATCCTGAAGGGATTTACGGTCTAGGGGTTCAGGAGAAGAAAGTTTCTTATTCAGTTCATCTAACAAATACTCCTGGTACTGTATCATATGAAATTGACAGTTTAATGCACTGACAGAAAGAGTTGCAGAAGTATACACCTTCTTTCCCCATCTCTCTAAAGCTCTAGACTCTCTGTCAGAGGGTAGAGGATTTTTGGCAGTAGCGGCAACCCCTTTAGGGCCCTGAGAAATAGTTTCTGGGTCTGCAGAATGGGCTTTATACAAATGGAAATGAGAATCCGGGACCCTGTAGTATCTGTCAGGTTTGGCAGGGGCCAGAGGGAGCGTATCAGGGGCTGTACTGACATCATTGTACACATCATCAATTACATTCAGAACAGGAGGTATAGCTAAGGGCCTATGCTGAGGCAAATGCAAAAAGGTCCTTAATCTTTTTCTAGAATCAGAGAAATCCTGACCTTGCCATTGAAAATGCTCTCTCATGGAGTGTAGAGTCTCACCAAAGGAAAACTCTACAGGAGGGGAGGCCGAAGGGATAGATTCCTCTGCATCTGAATCCTCATAAGGCGAGTAAGCCCCTTCCTGGTGGTCTGACAACTCAGATCCATCCGTGGAATCATCTGAGGAGTGTGGATCAGAGGGGTCAGTCCTGGGCCTTTTGTCTGGAGGAGGTTGAGAGGCCCTGTCTGGGTGAGGTTGTGAACCCCTAATTAAGGAAATAAGGTCCTCAGCAAGGCTGAGGATCTGTGAACTAGAGAAAGGCCTCTGGGAGGTAGATTTGGTAGGCAAAGCTTTTGAAAGTTTGGCAGCTTTAGCCCTTGAAAAGGCCTTAATGGACATGGAAGCACGGGGCCTAGCTGCCCCATGTGCAGGGGTAGAAATGTCCAAAGGTATGGTGTCGGACAATTCCTGAACACTAGCTGCGGGTAGGTAGTTCTGAAGCCGACTCAGCCGGGGCCTCTCGGGCCTCGGTGGTCGGAAGTATGGTTTCAGAAGAAGGAATCGCCGAGGACTCGGTTTCGGCCGAAACCGAGACACTCGCGGTAGGCCTAGCCGTGGTTTCAGCCGAAACCGCGGGCCGCGAGTGTCGGTCCTTTTCCTTGCATTTTTTGACCATATGCGAAGTTGGAGTCTCCGACGGCATTTTATAAGCAAAAGCGGCTCCAAAAAATTCCTCTGCAAACTCCGACCGACGTCTAAGAGTTCGTCGGTTGAAGGAGGCACAGGCTAAACAGGCCGATACGTCGTGGTCTGGGCCTAAGCAAGGAAGGCAGTAAGAATGGAAATCCTTATGAGGTATTTGTTTCCCACAAGTTAAACAATTATTTACTTTGTCTGACATCGGCTGAGGCAAGAAAGAGTCCCCAACGGGGTACTTAGCTTTTTTCGAAGTCTTCGGTCGCTGAAATCACTGGATCTAACCGACCGGCACTTGCAAACAGCTTCTGCTTCGGGCACCGCGCGGCAAGAAAGACTGGGGAAAATGGCGTCGGCTGATGCTTTTATACCCCAGACGCTCTGACGTCGGGGAAAGTGCGACATCAGCCGAGGCCAGACCCAGACTTTGGAATCCAGCCGACCGAAGGGCTGCCTGAGGCAGGACAACCCATATGTTATGACTGCAGATGCATCCTTGAAGGACATCCACTGAGTCCCCCAAAAACACAATATCCTTTTCTAAATAAACAAACTTGCAAGACCTGTAAGAAAATTCTGTCAAACATTTTTTACACACAGTTCAAATAAGCATTCCCAGGCTCACTCTCTTCAAAATACAGTGACAGTCCCAAAGCATTCAGTTTCCTGCCAAGCAACACTTTAGTCAGAAAAATTTCAGAAAATTAATTTTAGAGGAAGGTTTTTCTCCAGTGGGGACTATCTATTCAGCCTTGAAGGATTGCTAGCTGACCAAAGAAGGACTCTTCAGTAGCACAAAAAGTTCTGAAAAAAATGATGCTCTTTTATGTGGAGCTCTCCTTCAGCTCCTGACGGTGCATGTGGAATGTGCCCGAAAGCTTGCTGGATCACAGTGGGTAAGACCCAAACAGCTTAGGCCACTGCAACAGTGATAAATGTTGAACATATAAAGATTTCCTTGTTTGTGGATGACAAACTGATTTAAATGACTGACCATGAAAATGATGTTGAAGTGTTGTTTCAGTTGTTTAATGCATTTGGGTATAAGACTAATATGAAGAATACAAAGGCAGTGGGTGTAAATTATGACAGCCAATAATGCGGAAACAGGCATCCATATGTACAGCAAGCAACATATACAAAATACTTCTCACTAGGGAAGACATGTTAACAATCCCATGCTACAACATACAGGGATTTAAGAAAAGATTGATGGAATTTCTATTGATTGAAAACAATTAAGTTGGAACACAGGAGTTCAGGTAGTCTTTTTTTTTCTACTTTTGCTATTACACACCTTCTAAGCATTTCAAATAGACACTCCATGGCATTTCTTCAAACCAAGCATAAAAATAAGAGGGTTTATATACAGGATGGTGATGTACATCTAGGGTGTCATGGAATAAGATGAATCTTTCAAAGGAGATGGGTGGTTTGAATTCACCTGAACCTTGACGTGATTCAATAAAAAAATGCTACATTTAACATCCATATTTAAAAATGAAGCTAAATGGAAGCTCCCTGTGACTAGCACTTGCTCTAAAACCTGCTGGAAAGCACTAGGAAGCCTTAAACTGATACAAGCACTCAACTCTCCTTGTTAATAAGGAGAAATTAATTGTAGGCACTAAACAGCCTATAACTGCAAAGTACCTTGCTAAGGTAAAGAAAAACAGCTCTTGTACTTTACAAAAAAAAGTACCAAACCAGGCATGTCCAAGGGTCAGCTTCCGGTGATTTTTCCTGTCCACCTGGTGAATCTGGGCATACTGGGGCAATGCAGTAATTGCCTCATGTACACAGACAACCCTCTCCTCCTACCACCCAACACTACAACCTGCGAGAGATGCACTTAAATAGCCAAACTGGAAGCAAAGCTCTCTCCACCCAAGATTGTGCTAGACAGTCAAGAGGAAAAGGTTAACACTTGCACTACACCTCAAGCAACACAGAGCCCTTCTAAATGAACACCACCAACACCCTCACATAGCAACACTAAACCCTCATATGCAGAGGCCCTTAACAGTAACCTACCCAAGCAACAAGGACCCCCAAAGCTGAAACACAAACACCAATCACAACCAAAGTGTCACATAGCTCACACCAGTGTGCTACCCAACAACAGCCCCTAAAGCAAGGCAATGCACCCAACACTTTAGTCATAGGTGAGACTATAGTCAGGCACACTGATGTCCCACTCACCAGGCTGAACAAGGAGAAAAGTACAGTCAGCTGCCTTTCGGGTGCCAGGATCCGCCACATAAAACATGCACAAGTCACTCCACAACAAGTAGAAATATGACTTTGTCATTGTCCATGTTGGAGTGAATGACTTGAGACGGACCTCCCTGGACTACATGAAAAGAGACATGGAAGAGCTCTCGGATCATGTGGCCCAGGCAGGTATGACCCTTGCCCTGAATAGCATCCTGCCTTCGCCCAGAATGATACCACAGTATAAGGACAAAATGATTGACTTCAACAATTGGCTAAGCTTCTGGTGTCACTCAAAGGGGATCCAGTATCTGTCTGCCTAGGACGACATGATTGACAGATCAAGATGCTTTGCCAGAGATGGTCTGCACCTGTCATCCCTGGGAGTCAGGTTACTGGCTAAGGCTCTTGCCACCCCTACAGTGCCTTTTTAGGCAAAGTTCAAATGACAAAACCACCACAGATACAAGCATGCAAAATCTGAAGGTAATGCTACTCAATGTAGAAGTCTAAACCTCAAAATGCACTCTATCGAGGCACTCCTAAAAATGGAGAACATTGATATGGCTCCAGAGAGCAATCCTGCAATGCCAGGCTACAACTCTTACCACACTTTTCGGCCACCAAACCAGGACCGAAACACTAAAGATGGAGGAGTGTCCATATTCACCAAGGATATTCACACCACCAGGTTAGTTGCCCAATACACAATGCATCTGAAATTCTCCAGGTGCAACTAACACTAGGTAAGACTGCAATCCTAATTGTAGCTTGCTACAGATCCCCCACCATGCCCCAAGATTCTCACTACACCTTTCCAAACATACTGGAAAATATTAAGATACAACCAAACACCCTAATACTGGGTGATTTCAACTACCCTGCCATTAACTGGGAAAACTACTCATGTACCAACACCTTTTCCCAACAGTTCCTGGAATTCTTAAATTCCAGTGCCCTGGATCAGCTAATCAATAGTCCCAGCAGGGGCTCCAATATCCTAGACCTGGTCATTACCAACATGGGAAATCAATGCTCCACACCTATGATCACCCCCTCGTTGGTCAGGTCTGACCATAAGCAAATCACCCTTGACATCCACATTCCTCCCCCACCCCCAGTAAGGAAACCTCCGTAAAGAACTTCCCTAAAGCCAACTTCATGCTACTCGAGTCAGATGTGACAAACTTCATGACACCCATGCAGATGGGAACTGAAGGTTTGACTGCTGAATCCTACACTAAGGCACTGTACGTGCACATCCACTTGTGTATGAATTGTGCCATCCCAAATAGAACCAAGATGCTCTCCTTCAAAAAAAAAAGGAAGCCAATCTGGTGGTCCCCTGCCATAAACAAACTTCACAACAAAAGGAAGAAACTGTTGCAGAAAAGAGGAAAATCCCAGGATGCAAAAAACTCCCTTTCCAGCCGCAGTAAGAAGCTGAGATCCCTCATAAAATCCTCCAAAGCTAGTTACGAAAATAAAATTGCCAAAGATTCCAAAGACTACTACAAGGCGTTCTATAGCTATGTCAAGAATCTAAATGGCAATGCTCAGATATGCTCTAAGTTACAACAGAATGGCATTAAACATACTGATCCCAAGAATATTGCCAATATCCTGGCAGATCGATTCAGTGCCAACTTCACCCCCCCAAGGGCCCATCTCAATACCAAAAGATTCCAGTAATAACGGCCAAACAGGTAAAAAATGCACTCTCCAAAGCTAAAAATACAGCATCCATGGGACCAGACAACAACCACGGCTGTGTACTACATGAACTACAAAATGAACTGGCACCTCACCTAAGTATCATGTTTAATCATAGCCTCACCTCAGGCTTCATGCCTACTGAGTGGCGCACAGTTATTCCACTCCACAAGGGGGGATCCACCTTGGATCCTGAGAACTACCATCCCTATCAGTCTGATGAGCCTGATCTGCAATGCCATGGAAAGTACAGTTGTGTACCTACCATAAATGCAGATGTTCGAGTGTATTCACTGTTGCAGTCATTCCTCTTGGGTTATCCTGCTGGCAGGCTAACCTCAGTCGGCCAGAATTCCAAAGTCTAGGTCCATTGTCAGTTGCTGTCACCTCTTCCCTGACGTCATTGCGCCAGGGGTATAAAAGATGCAGACGATGCCATTTTCTTCAGTTTTTCTCGCCCCAGATGTTAGGTGCCCCAAACTGGTAGGCTGAAAAATATGCCCATAAGAAATACATGTACAAAAATAACATTTCCTTCATCTACAAGCAAATACACCAAAAAGGTTGTATAGGATAGAGAAGTGCAGATAAGTCCCAGCAAAGAGAAGGGGGATGGTGGGTAACCTGGACAGCAACAGTGAATACACTCAAACATCTACATTTATGGTAGGTACACAACTGTACTATGTTCCTCGTGTTTCACTGTTGCAGTCATAACTCTTGGGTAGAATCCCAAAGCTGAGGATGGGTGGCTGGGCTAAATAGGATTAGGAGAGGCTATAAGGCCCTGCAAAACTGCAGTGGCAAAACCTGCTCTGGACTTAGAGTAAGAGGCAAGTGGTAGTGCTTTGTAAAGGTGTGCACTGAACTCCAAGTTGCAGCCTCTAAGATATCTTTGGTTGGTACTCCTCTGAGGAAGGCTGCTGCTCTGGTGGAATGAGGCCTAATGCCCTTAGGCACTGATTTACCATGTTGAAAATAGCAGAAACGGATGCAATTGCCTATCCATTAAGAAATAGTCTGTTTTGAGATGGCCTTTCCTTGTGATCCTGCAGCATATGACACTAAAAGTTGCTCAGTCTTTCTGAAAGCTTTAGTTCTGTTCAAGTAGAAGCGACTGCCTGTGTATGTCCAAAGAATGCAGAATTTTCTCACTCTTGTTATGTGGATTTGGGTAAAAGGTAGGCAAGTGAATGGTTTGGTTGAGGGCCACACTTGACACCACCTTAGGCATAAATGTAGGGTTTGTCCTCAGAGAAACCCTGTCTGGATGAAAAATGATGAAAGGTTCCACAGCCATGAGTGCTTGTAACTCCAAGACTCGCCTTGCAGAGGTTATTGCTAGGAGCAGAGCTGTTTTCCAGTATAATAATTATATATCTGCTGTTGATGCTGGCTCGAAAGGAAGCAGTGTGAGTTTTTCCAAAACATAATTGAGGTCCCAGGCCGGAATTGGTGCTCTCCTTGGAGGCCTAATGTTTTTGGCCCCTCTGAGGTACTGCCTTATTAAAGGATGAGAAAAGATAGGTGGTTCCATATTGTAATGGGCTGAAATGGCAGAGGCATGAATCTTAACTGATGAGAAAGAAAGGCCTTTGTTCAGTATCTCAGTTAGGTATTGTAAAATCTGAGGTATATTTGGTACAGACGTGTCAATACCTTGTTCCTGGTTCCAAGCACAGAATCTCTTCAAATTTTTCTGCATAAGATTTTCTGGTACTGGGCCTCCTGGCCTCCAAGATAACATCCATAACAGAGGAGTGTTCTGAATGGCTACATTATCCGCCATGCTGCCAGATTTAAGGTTCTGAGTTGGCTGTGCAGGATCTGATTGTTTTGTTGGGTCAGCAAGTGAGAAGCTTGAGGCAATATCCATGCTGGACCTTGAGACAAGCTCTTTAGGATTGGGCACCAGTGCTGGTGTGGCCAGTCTGGTGCAATCAGTACCATTTTTGGCTTTTCTTGTCTGACCTTTAGGAGTACTCTGGGAAGGAGAGGCAGTGGGGGAAAAGCATATGCTGTTAGATTTTTCCAGCTGAATGACAGGGCATCCACTTTCCATGATTGCTTGTGATAAATCCTTGTGCAAAATCTCTGCAATTGACAGTTGTGAGGGGAGGCAAATAGATCTATGTCTGGGCATCCCCATTTCCTTATTATCATGCTGAAGACTTGTGGATCCAGTTTCTATTCATGGGGATCCATGAGGTTTCTGCTTAGTTCGTCTGCCAGAGTATTTGTTTTTCCTTGCAGGAATTGTGCTTGCAGGTGAACTTGAAAAGTCAATGCTGTGTTCCATAAGGTCATTGTTTGTCTGCAGAAGGGGTAGGAATGTGTACCTCCCTGCTTGTTTATGTACCACATGACCGTAGTGTTGTCTGTCTTTATCAGTAACTGCCCTGGATGAAGCAGGTCCTTGAAAGCTGTCAGGGCATTTTGAACAGCTAGCATCTCTTTTTGATTGATGTGAAGATGCATCTGGTTTGCAGGCCATGTGCCCTGAATAAATTTTCCTGCCATATGGGCCCCCCAGGCATAATCTGATGCATCCATTGTCAGTGTCTGTCTGGCTGTGGGTAAACTGAATGGCAGACCCTTGTTGTGGTGACAGGCTTCTGCCCACCATCAAAACTCCTGTTGTAGGCAGGGAATGAGTGCAATTACTGTCTCCAGGCTGTGGCAATGCTGAGTCCAAACACTTTTCAGATACCATTGTATTTTCCTCATATGCAGTCTGGCATATGGAATTAGTAGAATGCAGGATGCCATGAAACCCAAGGCCTGCAGGATTTTCCTTGCAGATAAGTGTTTTTTTGTTGCCAATTTCTTGAAGTAAGTAGTCTGTTGCTTTTGCTCGTCTGGCGTGAGATAAGCCATCTGGGAAGCTGTATTTAAGCTTGCACCCAGGAATATTATCTTTTGAGAGGGCACTAGTTTTGATTTCTTTTCATTTACTGTGTACCCTAGGCCAATTAGTAATCTTTTTACAAATGCCAGATGCTTTAGAAGAGTGTATTTGTTCTCTGCTTGAATTAGGCAGTCGTCCAAGTAAGGATATATTTGAATTCCTTTTTGTCTGCAAAACGCAATTACCGGTGCCAAGCATTTTGTGAAGACCCTGGGCGCAGTAGATAAGCCAAAGGGCAGTGCACAGAAAGTACAGTTTTGTACCTACCATAAATGTAGATGTCCGATAGGTATGCATCTGCAGTCATAACATATGGGTTGTCCTGCCTCAGGCAGCCCTTCGGTCGGCCGGATTCCAAAGTCTGGGTCTGGCCTTGGCTGATGTCGCACTTCACCCGACGTCATAGCTGCTGGGGTATAAAGGCATCAGCCGACGCCATTTTCCTCAGTGTTTCTTGCCCCAGATGCCAGGTGCCCTCTAGGAAGGCTAAATTTGGATAAATGTAGAAAATTCCAAACAGTAGAAAGCAAAATATATATACATACAAACAAATACACCATAATAGATTCCCCCAGCTAGCTAAAAGAGGGGTAAGTACCCTAGGAATACCACAGAGGGGAAGGAGGGTGGGTAATCCTGACTGCAGATGCATACCTATCGGACATCTACATTTATGGTAGGTACAAAACTGTACTATGTCCTTCAAGGATGCATCTGCAGTCATAACATATGGGTAGAATACCATAGCCAAACTGGGGGAGGAGGCACTAAGATAATGATGGTGTAGTTAAGATCCCTTGTAAAACAGCAGTGGCAAAACCTGCTCGGGATCTGGAGTATAAAGGAAGATTATAATGCTTGGCAAATGTATGCACGGAGCTCCAAGTAGCAGCTTCTAAAATGTCTTTGGTAGCCACTCCTCGTAGGAAAGCTGTAGTGGTGGCTGTAGCTCTTGTGGAGTGAGGCCTGATATTTTCAGGAGTTATCTTTCCATGAAATGAATAGCAGAATCGAATGCAATTTCCTATCCATTTTGAGATTGTCTGTTTTGAAATTGCTTTTCCTTGCACTCCTGTTGCATATGCTACCAAAAGCTGGTCAGTTTTTCTGCTGGCCTTAGTTCTGTCCAGATAGTAGAGCAGTTGTCTGTGTACATCCAAGGTGTGTAGTAGTATTTCCCCCCTGTTCTGTGGGTTGGGGAAGAATGTAGGTAAATGAATAGCTTGGTTTAAGGATACCCTGGATACCACCTTTGGCATAAAAGTAGGATTGGTTCTCAGAGACACTCCAGCCTGGTGGAAGATAAGGAAAGGCTGCACTGCCATTAATGCCTGTAACTCAGATACCCTTCTTGCTGAAGTGATTGCTAGCAGGAAGGCAGTTTTCCAAGATAAGAACTGTAAGTCTGCTGTTGCTGCTGGTTCAAAAGGGGGAAGTGTTAATTTTTCTAGCACAAAATTGAGATCCCATGCAGGCAGAGGTGGTTTCCTTGGAGGCTTTATATTTTTGATCCCTCTCAAAAATTGTCTGAGGAGAGGATGAGAGAAGACAGGAGGATCCATGTTGTACTCTGCTGAAATTGCTGATGCATGAATCTTAATGGAAGAATAGGACAGGCCATTGTGGAACAGTTCTGCTAAGTATTCCAGGATGTGTGCTAGGTTTGCCAGTGTGACATTTTCTCCTTTTCTGCACTCCAAATGAGGAATCTTTTCCATTTGGCTGAATATGTTTTCCTTGTGGAGGGTCTGCGAGCCTCCAGGATAATGTCCTTAACCCTCTGAGATAAATCAGGTTGGTTTTGTTTTATGCAATTTTCCAAGCAGTTAGCTGCAGCGTTTTT
Source organism: Protopterus annectens (assembly GCF_019279795.1). Classification (NCBI taxonomy): domain Eukaryota; kingdom Metazoa; phylum Chordata; order Ceratodontiformes; family Protopteridae; genus Protopterus; species Protopterus annectens. The sequence continues at coordinate 349,365,105 of NC_056742.1, forward strand.
AAGTTTGGATGCAGGATCTTGTAGTTGTTCTGTGTTAGAAGTAAAGGACATAGAGGTAGAGGCCATGAGTGCGTCCGAGACATGCTTCTCAGTAGCGGGTACCAATGTTGCCTTGGCCAGTCTGGAGCTATCAGAATTACCATTGGCTGTTCCTCTCTGATCTTCAGTAGAACTTTGTACATCAAAGGGAGAGGTGGGAAGGCATATACTGTCAGGGCCTTCCAGCTGAAAGAAAGGGAGTCCACCCTCCAGGCAAGTGGGTGGTATACTCTTGAGCAGAATTTCTTCAGTTGGTGGTTGAGTGGGGAGGCGAACAGGTCTATCTCTGGCATTCCCCATTTCTTTGTTATGGTTTTGAAGATATCTGGATGCAGCATCCATTCGTGAGCATCCGTGGTAGTCCTGCTTAAGCTGTCTGCTAGTGAATTATCTTTCCCTGGTACAAATCTGGCCTGCAGTTGGATGTTGAGATTCAGGGCCAAGTTCCACAGGTCCATTGCCATCCGGCATAGAGGGTATGAATGTGTGCCTCCCTGTTTGTTGATGTACCACATGACTGTGGTATTGTCCGTCCGTATCAGCAGGTGTTCTTGCTGGAGGAATGGTCTGAATGCCTCGATTGCATGCTTCACTGCCAGCATCTCCTTTAGATTTATGTGTAGATTCAGCTGGTCTTGGGACCATAGGCCTTGGATGCACTTGTCTTCCATGTGTGCCCCCCAGCCTAGGTCTGAGGCGTCCGTGGTGATGGTCTGCCTTGGATGTGGTTTGTGGAAAGGCAATCCTCTGTTTATCTGACAGGCCTGAGCCCACCACAGGAATTCTTTTTTCAGGCATGGAATGATTGGTATCAGGGCTTCTAGACTGTGTTTGTGTTGAGACCATACATTCCTTAGGTACCATTGTAACTTTCTCATATGCAGCCTGGCATGTGGGATCAAGATTATGCAGGATGCCATGTAACCCAGGGCCTGCAGGACTTTCCTTGCAGTAAGCTGAGTTTGTCTTGCTAATGCCATGAAATAGAGTGGTAGTTGTTTTTGTTTTTCCTCTGTGAGAAAAGCCATCTGAGTTATTATGTCCCGTTCTGCACCCAAAAATGTTATCCTTTGGGATGGCACTAGTCTTGACTTTTGTATGTTGACGGTGTATCCCAAGGCTTGCAGCAGTTGTATGACATTGGCCAAATCCTTTATTAATTTTGTCTTGTTGTCCGCTTGTATTAGGCTGTCGTCCAGGTATGGGTAGATTTGAATTCCCTGAAGTCTGCAATGAGCAATTACTGATGCCAGGCATTTCATGAATACTCTGGGCGCAGTAGATAAGCCAAAGGGCAATGCTGAGAATTGATAATGCTCTGATCCTGCAAGAAATCTGAGGTGTCTTCTGCAATCTGGTCATATAGGGACGTGCAGGTATGCCTCCTTGAGATCTAGAGTCACCAGCCAAGACTCCTTGCCCAACATGGGAAGAAGTTGCTGTAGGGTCAGCATTTTGAATTTTGGAACAATGAGATATGTGTTCAGTGCGGACAAGTCGAGAATAGGCCTCCATTGATTTTCTTTTCTTGGTACAAGGAATAGTCTGGAGTAAAATCCTTGGCCTTGTTCCATAGATGGTACCTTTTCTATTGCTCTTATCCTTAGTAAGCTGATGATTTGTTTTAGAGCCTCTGATTTCTGGCTTGGTGGAAGGTTTGGCATTCCTCTCTTTTTTGGTAGAGTGTGGAAGTGAAACCTGTAGCCCTTGTCTATTGTTTGTAAAGTCCATTTGTCTCCTGTAATGTAATGCCAGTTTTTTGAAAATAAAGCTAGCTTTCCGCCCAAGGGTGCTTCCAGTTGTTCCCTGGTAGGCGGAATCAGAGCCAAGTCATTGTGTCTGTCCTGTGGAAGTGGTTGCAGTCGCAGCTGTGGCGGCACTTCTCTGGTTGGCAAGTTGCCACTGACGACCCCTGTAGGCACCCCTTGATTGACCTCTGCCCCTTGGGCGTCTATTTCTGCTTCTCTGTGCTCTGGAGGTGTCTGGAAAGGACCAATTCTTTGAAGGCCAATTTCTGCTAAACCTCGGAGGTTGGACCTGCAGAAAATCCTTGACTGTTTGAACAGATTTTGCTTTTTCTTCCACTTTCTTTAGAACCTCCTGTGCAGGGGAGCCAAATAAACTGTTTCTCCATAGGGGCATCTAGGAGTTTAGACTTAACATGGTCTGGTAAAGATTGTTCTTTTAACCAGGCATGCCTTCGAATAACTGCTCCAGTCATAGTTGATCTAAATGAAGCCTCCAGTGCATCATAGCCACATTTTAAGAAATGATTACTGACCTGCTGAGAGTTGTGGACCAAATCCTGAAGGGACTTACGGTCTAAAGGTTCAGGAGAAGCCAGCTTTTTATTCAACTGATCTAACAAAAATTCCTGGTACTGTATCATGTGAAATTGACAGTTTAAAGCCCTGGCAGAAAGAGTAGCAGATGTATAAACCTTTTTACCCCATCTCTCTAATGCTCTAGATTCTCTTTCAGAGGGTAGTGGGTTTTTGGCAGAGGCAGCTGCAACACCTTTAGGGCCTTGAGAAATGGTTTCTGGGTCTGCAGCATGGGCCTTATACAAGTGGAAGTGAGAATCCGGGACCCTGTAGTATCTGTCAGGTTTGGCAGGGGCCGGGGGTAGAGAATCAGGGGCAGTGCTGGCATCATTGTATGCATCATCAACAACTGATAGTACAGGTGGTATGGCTAAAGGCCTATGCTGTGGTAAGTGTACAAAAGTCCTTAGCCTTTTCCTAGAATCAGAAAAATCCTGACCCTGCCATTGGAAGTGTTCCCTCATTGAGTGTAGGGTTTCCCCAAATGAAAATTCTTCTGGAGGTGAGGCAGAAGGAATGGAGTCTTCTGCATCAGAATCCTCGTAAGGTGAGTATGGGTCTTCCTGATGGTCAGATAAATCTGAACCATCCGAGGAATAGTCAGAGGAGAGAGGTTCAGGGGGTTCAGTCCTAGGCCTCTTTTCAGGAGGGGGTTGTGAGGCCCTGTCTGGGTGAGATTGGGATCCCCTGATCAGAGAAATAAGGTCCTCAGCAAGGCTGAGAATCTGAGAACTAGAGGTAGGCCTGTGAGAGGGAGCTTTTGTAGGTAAGGCCTTGGAAAGTTTGGCTGCTTAACCCTGGAAAAGGCCTTGATAGACATAGAAGCAGGGGGTCTAGCTGCCCCACGTGCAGGAGTAGAGATGTCCAACGGAATAGTGTCAGACAAATCTTGTGTGCCTGCTTCTTCAGTAGGAATTTCTGTAGCCGACTCAGCCATGGCCTGTGCGGCCTCAGTTATCGGAGGCATGCTTTCGGCCGAAGTGAGAACCGAGGTCTCGGTTTCAGCCGAAACAGAGACACTCGCGGTAGGCCCAACCGTGGTTTCAGCCGAAACCGCGGGCCGCGAGTGTCATTCCTTTTCCTTGCGTTTTTTAGCTAAATGTGTAGTCGGAGTCTCCGACGGCATTTTATATGCAAAAGTGGAGCCAAAAAACTCTTCTGCAAACTCCGACCGACGTCTAAGTGTCCGTCGGTTGAAGGAAGCACAGGCTAAACAAGCTGATACGTTGTGGTCTGGGCCTAAGCAAGGAAGGCAGTAAGAGTGGAAATCCTTATGAGGTATTTGTTTCCCACAAGTTAAACAATTATTTACTTTGTCTGACATCGGCTGAGGCAAGAAAGAGTCCCCAACGGGGTACTTAGCTTTTTTAGAAGTCTTCGGTAGTTGAAATCTCTGGATCTGACCGACCGGCACTTGCGAACAGCTTCTGCTTGCACCGCTGGAAGAAAGACTGAGGAAAATGGCGGCGGCTGATGCCTTTATACCCCAGCAGCTATGACGTCGGGTGAAGTGCGACATCAGCTGAGGCCAGACCCAGACTTTGGAATCTGGCCGACCGAAGGGCTGCCTGAGGCAGGGCAACCCATATGTTATGACTGCAGATGCATCCTTGAAGGACATTTGGTAATACATTGAGCCAGCTATGAATCTGAGGTATCTTCTACAAGATTGTCTGATTGGGACATGCAGGTATGCCTCTTTTAGGTCCAAAGTTACGAGCCAAGCCCTCTTGCCCAGCATGGGCAGTAGCTGCTGTAGAGTCAACATCTTCAATTTTGGAACTTCCAGAAACGTATTTAGTATAGACAGGTCCAATATTGGTCTTCAGGTTTTGTCCTTCCTGGGTACTAGGAAAAGTCTGGAGTAAAATCCTTGCCCCTGCTCTTGTTGTGGTACTTGCTGAATGGCCCTCATGTCCATGAGGATTGTAATTTGCTTTTGTGCCTCCGCCCATTGATTGTGTGGCAGGTCTGGCATACCCTTTGACCTTGGTAGAGTGTGAAAATGGAACCTGTATCCTTGGGACACTATGTTCAGGACCCATTTGTCTTGGGTAACCATTTGCCAATTTGATGAAAAAGAACTAGTTTTCCCCCTAAGGGGGCTGTCAAAAGAAAACTGCTAGGAACTGCTAGAGGAAACTCATTGGACTGTTTCCTGTAAGGTTGTGATTTGTCTTTTCCGCTTTTGGAGGTAGGAGCACCCCACTGTTTAGGTCTGTATGAGCCTTGGGGCTGAGATCTGCTTCTGGGACGCCTGTATCTGCCTCTTTGTGGTATGTCTGACACTGGAAAGGACCAATTTTTAGAAGGCCAGTTCCTGCTAAACCTGGGTGGCTGTACCTGTAAGAAATCCTTGACTGTCTGCATGGATTTTGCTTTATCCTCCATTTTTGCAACAACTCTTCTGCTTTAGTACCAAAGTATCATGCTGTAATGGTGCATCTAATAATTTTGCTTTAACATGATCAGGCAGATTCTGTTCCTTTAACCAAGCATGCCTTCTAATAACAGAACCTGTAACAGCGGCCCTGCAAGAGGGCTCCAGTGAATCATAACCACATTGCAAAGTATGCTTTCCCACTTGTTCAGTTGCATGCAATAAATCCTGCAATTCCTTGTTCTCTGAACATGCACTATTTGTCAACATTTTCTGTTTAAGCAGTGACATTAAATACTGCTATTTAAGCATATGAAACTGACAATTTAAAGCCCTTATAGCCAGGGTAGCAGAAGTGTAGACTTTTTACCCCATCTGCCTAGAGCCCTAGAATCCCTATCAGAGGGGACAGGGTGTTTTGCAGTGGAAGCTTTAACCCTCTTGGGACCCTGAGATATAGTTTCTGGGTCAGTAGCGGGGTTTTTATATAGGAATTTATGAGTCCAGGACCCTGTAGTATCTGTCTGGCTTAGCAGGTGCAGGGGGTAAAGAGTCAGGGGACAGGCCGGTCTCTGAAAATACATCTACAATGTCTAGAACAGGTGGAATAGCAAGGGGTCTGTGCTGAGGAAGAAGCAGAAAGTCTCTGGGCCTTTTCTTAGATTCAGAATAATCTTGGCTCTCCCAGTTGAAATGCTCCCTCATAGTATGCAGGGTTTCCCCAAAAGAATAATCCTCAGGAGGAGAGGCTGAAGGAATGGATTCTTCAACATCAGAATCCTCATAGGGAAGCATGGAGTAATCCTGTTCAGAAGAGGGATCAGAGGAAATAGATACCTGATCAGAAGAATCATACTCTGTCTCTTGCCTAGCCCTCTTATCAGGAGGGGGTTGGGAGCCCCTGATCAAAGTAATTAGGTCTTCGGCCATTTTGAGCATCTGTTTTTTAGGCAAGGAAGTCTGAGTAGGAGAATGCTGTACTTGTTTCTTTGTCTTTAGAGCTGCTTTAGTCTTTGAAGCTGAAGATGGCTTAATATATAGTTGTGTAGGTCTGAAGACACCCTCAGAAGCCCATGCCTGCTCACCGGCTCCGGACCCATCTGAGGGAATGATTTCTGAGTGTCCAATACCTTGAGTATCCAGAGGACCAGTCGGCTCCACGTGGAAGTCTGTAGCGGCTTGTGGCTCTGAGGTAGCGGGTGCCAGGGGCTGCAAAAGTGTCTCACTGAGAACCGGCGACTGGCCTAGTAGAGGCTTCGTCGTCGGTTTTGGACCTCGGATGACTATCCTTGTCCTTGCGTTTTTTGTAAACTCCGGTTGCCGGCTGGTCCGATGGCATTATATAATTAAATCTTCAACCAAAGTAATGAAATGCAAAATCGAACCGACACTTGATAGCTGTTGTTGTGTCTTTCGGCTTTTCCCGATTAAGGGTCGCCACAGTGTAACTCTGGTCCGCTAATGATTGGCAGTTGATTTTTACGTGCTTAGCTGCAAGCCCTAAAGCACAACCTTCAAAGAAGGTACGCCCATTTACGCATGTCTCCACGCAGAAAAAGCTCTAGCTGAGAGTTGAACCGGTCAGTGTCTTACTGTAAGGCGACAACGCACGTTGGTTAAATCTAGCCCAAAACCGACAGCTAGCAACGTTGTGATCAGGGCCTAGGCAAGGAATACAATAAGAGTGAAAATCCTTATGAGGTATTTGCTTCCCACAAGAAATACAATTGTTAACTTTTTCTGACATTGGTCTGGAGCAAGTAAAAGTTTCCCCAACGGGGTACTTAGCTTTAATGAAGACTTCGGTTCTGAAATTCGGATTTGAAAATCTCAGGAGACGGCTGACCGGCACTTGCGAACTGCTTTTGCTTCGGGCACCGCGAGGCAAGAAAGACTGAAGAAAATGGCATCTGCTGCATCTTTTGTACCCCTGGCGCAATGACGTCATGGAAGAGGCAACAGCAACCAACGCCGGACCTAGACTTTGGAATTCTGGCCGACTGAGGGTAGCCTGCCAGCAGGATAACCCAAGAGTAAGGACTGCAACAGTGAAACACAATGAACATCATATTATCATGGAACTTCTAAACAAAGACATTGGTAACCTTCAAACACTGGACCCCACCCAGTTTGGGTTCGTGAAGGGCTGATCTTGTTTCTTGAACCTGACTGACTTCTTCGAATCAGTATCCAGAGCTGTGGATGAGGGTAAGGTGATCCACACATCCTATCTGGACCTTGCTAAGGCCTGCGACACCATTCCCCACTCTGGAATCACAGATAAACTTACTAAGCTGGGCATTAATCCCTATGTCACTCGATGGGTTGCCAACCGGCTTACTGACAGAACCCAGAGTGTAAAAGTAGCAGACTCCGAATCCAGCTCCAGAACAAGTGACAAGTGGAGTACCTCAGGGTTCAGTCCTGGGACTGCTCTTGTTTGGCATCTACTTCTCTGAAGCACAGGCCAACACTAAGGGATTCTGGCTAACAAAGTTCGTAGATGACTGTAAACCGGGAGCCATTATTGAATCCCCAAATTATGTGGATATTCTGCAAAAGGGTTTTACAGAAACAGATGCTTGGTGCCAGAGCCATGGGCTCAAGCTCAATGCCAGGAAATGTACAGTTATCCACTTTGGGAAAAAACATGTACCCGTGAATTACCACATAGGTGGCAGAAAGTACAGTTGTGTACACTTACCATAAATGTAGATGTTCGAGTGTATTCACTGTTGCAGTCATTACATTTGGGGTAATCTGCTGGCAGGCTGCCTTCAGTCGGCCTGATTAACAAAGTCTTGGGTCCTGTGTCGGTTGCTGTCCCTTCTTCCATGACGCCAGGTCATCTCAGGGGTATAAAACATGCAGCCAATGCCATTTTCATCAGTTTTTCTTGCCCCAGATGTCAGGTGCCACCAAAATGGTGAGCAAAATATATATATATATATATATATATATATATATATATATATATATATATATATATATGTATATAATTTAGAACACAAAAAATATACCTCCAAATAAAAGCAAATACACCAAAAAGGCTATTGAGAATAGTAAAAGAAAGAAGAGGTATAGTAAGAGAAAAATGGGCTGGCGGGTGGGTAACCAGGACTGCAACAGTGAATACACTCGAACATCTACATTTATGGTAAGTGTACACAATTGTACTATGTTCTTCGTGTTTCACTGTTGCAATCATTACATTTGGGTAGAATCCCAAAGCTATGGTTGAGAGGATAGAATTATACAGCATTAGGAGCAGCTATAAGGCCCTGCAGGAAAGCAGTGGCAAAGCCTGCTCTGGATTTAGAGAAGAGAGGTAAATGGTAATGTTTGGTGAACGTATCAACTGAGCTCCAGGTAGCAGCTTCTAGAATATCTCTGGTAGGAACCCCTCTGAGAACGGCTGCAGAAGTACATGCAGCCCTGGTGGAATGGGATCTGATCCCCTTGAGGACAGGTTTACCATGGTGCATGTAGCAGAAAAGTACAGTTTTGTACCTACCATAAATGTAGATGTTCGAGGATCCACATTGCTGCAGTCATAACCTGTGGGTAGTCCGCTGTCCTCGGTCGGCCCGAATACCAAAGTGTTAGGCTGGCGTCGGTCATGGGCACTCAGAACTGACGTCAGTACGCAGTAGTACTTAAGCACATGACCGACGCCATATCCTCAGTCTTTCTTGCCCCAGATGTCAGAAGGCCTAAAAAGGAAAGGCCATAGCCAAAATAGAAAATACCCAGCAATCAACATAGATAAAATAATAATTATCCCAAAAGAACACAGCAACCCCAAACTATAGAGGGGAAGGAAGGAGGGAAAACTGGACTGCAGCAATGTGGATCCTCGAACATCTACATTTATGGTAGGTACAAAACTGTACTATGTTCTTCGTCTCACATTGCTGCAGTCATAACCTGTGGGTAGAATCCCAAAGCAAAGGTAAAGGGAGGCTGGCAAAACTAAAAAGCATTAGGAGCTGCTAACATGCCCTGTAAAACTGCAGTGGCAAACCCAGCCCTAGACTTGGAATAAAGAGGGAGATGGTAATGTTTAGTAAAAGTGTGCACTGAACTCCAAGTAGATGCCTCCAAAATATCCTTAGTAGCTACCCCTCTCAAAGGCAGTAGATGTGGCAGTAGCCCTAGTGGAATGAGGTCTGATCCCAGCTGGAACATCCTTTCCATGATGAGAATAACAAAAAGCAATACAATGGCCAATCCACTTAGAAATGGTTTGCTTAGAAACAGCTTTCCCTTGTGAACCCAAAGCAAAAGAAATAAATAACTGTTGAGTCTTCCTGAACTCTTTAGTTCTGCTCAAATAATAGCGTAACTGCATGTGAATATCCAAAGAATGTAAGACTTTTTCTCCTTTATTTTGGGGATCAGCATAAAAAGTAGGCAAATGAATAGACTGGTTTAAGGCCACATTAGAAATAACTTTAGGCATAAAAGTAGGGTTAGTACGCAAGGACACCCTATCCTTATGGAATATCAGGAAGGGTTCAACTGCCATGAGAGCCTGCAATTCAGATACCCTCCTAGCAGACGTAATGGCCAACAAAAAAGCAGTCTTCCAAGACAAAAACTTCAACTCGGATGTAGCTGCAGGTTCAAAAGGAGGTAAAGTAAGCTTTTCCAACACAAAATTGAGATCCCAGGAAGGAGTAGGAGCTCTACGTGGGGGTCTTATGTTCTTTGCCCCTCTAAGAAATTGCTTAAACAAAGGGTGAGAAAATAAAGGAGGGTCACAATCATAGTGAGCAGAAATGGCTGCAGCATGAACTTTCACAGAGGAGAAAGACAAACCCTTGTCTAATAATTCAGTAAGGTACTGTAGTGTAAAACTCAAATTAGGTACTGAAACATCAAAACTCTTTGCTGTGCTCCAAAGAAAAAATCTCCTCCATTTATCAGCATAAACTTTTCTAGTACTAGGCCGTCTGGCTTCCAAAATGACATTCAAAACTTGTTGAGGAAGCCGAGACCCCCCAGGATCTAAAACAGAATACGCCAGGCTGTCAGATGCAGGGACTGTACCCTGACATTGAGAAAATGATTGCTTGCCTGGGACAACAGGTGTGGAATTGGAGGCAAAGGCCAAGGAGGCTCCTGTATTAAACTGCTCAGCAGAGGATACCAGTGCTGTCGTGGCCAATCTGGTGCTATTAGAATCATGCAAGGCTTGTCCTGTCTGACTTTCAAGAGTACCTTGGGAAGGAGAGGCAGAGGAGGAAAAGCATAGACGTGAAGGTTGTTCCAACTGAAAGATAGAGCATCCACTTTCCAAGCTTTTGGGTGAAACATCTTTGTGCAAAATTTTGGCAGTTGGAAATTTAGTGGAGAAGCGAACAGATCTATGTCTGGAGTTCCCCAAGCCACTGTCAACTGTTGGAATACATGAGGATCCAATTTCCACTCGTGGGGATCCACAATTTGTCTGCTCAAAACATCTGCTAAGGAGTTCTGTGCTCCTGGCAGAAACCGTGCTTGAAGAGTGATGTGTAACCTCAGAGCAGTCTCCCACAAAATCATAGCTTGTCTGCAAAGAGGGTAAGAATGGGTTCCCCCCTGCTTGTTGATGTACCACATAACAGTTGTGTTGTCTGTTTGAATCAACACCTGTCCTGGTTGAAGTAAATCCTTGAAGGCCATCAGGGCAAATTGGACTGCTAACATCTCCTTCATGTTGATATGCAAATGCTGTAGTCTGGGAGGCCACGTGTCTTGAACCCATTTCCCATTGAAGTGTGCTCCCCAAGCCAGGTCTGAGGCATCCGTCGTTAAGATCTGACTCGCCTCTGGTCGGGTCACAGAGAGTCCCTTGTTTAGGTGACATTCCTGAGCCCACCACAAGAATTCCCTCTGGATGCAAGGTAATATCTGAATGACAGTGTCCAAATCGTGGCAGTGTTGAGTCCATACATTTTTGAGATACCATTGTAGCTTCCTCATATGCAGTTTGGCATTGGGAAGTACCAGAATGCAAGATGCCATGAACCTCAAGGCTTGAAGGACTGTCCTTGCAGTCAGCCTGGACATAAGGGATAATTGCTGGAAGTACAGGTGAAGATTTCTTTGTTTGTCCGGGGTCAAAAAGGCCATCTGAGAGGCTGTATTCAGTCTCACACCCAGAAAGCACATGTCCTGAGAGGGTACTAGACTGGACTTTGTTTCGTTCACAGAATACCCTAGGCACCTTAAAACTGCCATTACATACTGTAGATGTTGAAGTAACTTGACTTTGTCTTGAGCAAGAATCAGGCAATCGTCCAGATAAGGATAAATTTGTATTCCTCTTAGTCTTAAGAAGGCTATCACAGGAGCCAGGACCTTTGTGAACACCCTGGGCGCAGTAGATAAGCCAAAGGGCAATGCAGAGGACTGATAATGAAAAGTACCAGCCCGAAAACGCAGGAATCTCCTGCAGCTGGGCCTGATAGGAATGTGAAGATAAGCCTCTTTGAGATCCAGAGTTACCATCCAGTGATCTTTGCCTAGCAGAGGCAGAAGTTGCTGTAAAGTTAACATCTTGAACTTTGGAATGTCTAGGTATGTGTTGAGAATGGACAAATCCAGAATTGGCCTCCAAGTATTTCCTTTCTTTGGCACAAGGAATAGGCGAGACTAAAACCCCAGGCCTACTTCTGACGGAGGTACCACCTGGATCGCCCCCATTTGTAAAAGTAAAGAAATCTGTTTGTGAGCCTCCAGCCTTTGCTGAGGAGGTACATCCGGCATGCCTTTGAAAGGAGGCAAGGTGTGAAAATAAAACTTGTAGCCTTGATTTATAATGTCCAGCACCCATTTGTCCTGGGTGACCAAAAGCCAATTCTGCTTGAAAAGTGCCAACTTTCCTCCTAGAGGAGCTGCCAGACAGGCAGAGTCTGGCAGCTGGAGATACAGGTCATTGGGTCTGTTTACGAAAAGGCTGACCCCTGCCATCACCAGAAGATTGTGCAGGAGAACTCCAAGTCCTAGGTCTGAAAGAACCCTGAGCCTGAGATCTGCCCCTACCACGTCTAGACCTGCCCTTAGACTGAAACTCGGAAGCAGGGTAAGACCATCCTTTTGCAGGCCAATTCCTGCTACACTTAGGGGGCTGCACTTGCAAAAATTCCTTAACCGTCTGCATGGACTTAGCTTTGTCTTCCATTTTTTTCAAAACTGACTCCACAGGAGAACCAAAAAGAACTTCAGATTGTAGAGGAGCATCCAAAATTCGAGCTTTAACATGCTCTGACAAATTTTGATCCTTAAGCCAGGCATGCCTACGAATAACTGAACCAGTGGCAGCCACCCTGGAGGAAGCCTGAAGAGCATCAAAGCCACATTGCAAGGAATGCTTACCAACCTGATCTGAGGCATGAACTAAGTCCTGCAATTCCTTACACTCTATACCCTCAGCTAAAGCATCTACCTTAGATTTCAACTGGCCTAACAGAAAGTTCTGGTACTTCAGCATATGAAACTGGCAATTTAAAGCCCTCATAGCTAGCGTGGAGGTATACACTTTTACCCCACCTATCCAAAGCCCTAGAATCTTTATCCAGAGGTACTGGATTCTTAACTACAGAAGCCCTGACACCCTTAGGTCCTTGACTAATAGTTTCCGGGTCAGCTCTAGGACTCTTATACAAATATTTATGAGCCTCTGGAACTCTGTAATACCTGTCTGGCTTGACAGGGGCAGGGGGTAAAGAATCAGGATTAAGGGAAGCTTCAGAAAAAACATCCTGAACAACATCTAAAACAGGGGGAATAGCCAAAGGTCTATGTTGTGGCAAAAACAAAAATTCCCTAAGCCTCTTACGAGAATCTGAGAAATCCTGACCTTCCCACTTGAAATGCTCCCTCATGGAGTGTAGGGTTTCAGAAAAGGAAAAATCTTCTGGAGGAGAAGCAGGACAGGAATCCTCTGCATCCGAATCAGAATAGGGGGGAAAATCCTGAATGTCCTCAGCTGAAGACTCAGAAAAATCTGAGGAATGCTCTAAACCCTCCACATGTGTCTCCATCATAGGCCTCTTGTCAGGAGGGGGCATAGAACCCCTGATTAAAGTAATCAAATCCTCTGCCATTTTCAACATATGTTTTTTAGGAACAGAGCCCGAAGAACTAGGGCTGCTGCCTGTACCAGAAAGACCAGATTTAGCTTTAGCAGGGCCCTTAGTGACAGAAGTAGAAGGCCTAATAACCTTTTGTAATGATGGGACTACAGAAACTTGAGAAGCCCCCTCGGCCTGACCTAACTCCTGAGAGGCCAATTCCTGTAAAATTAAAAGTTCCCCCTGTGATTCAGCCGAGACCTCGGCTGGATCCACAGATTCAACTGTAGTTTCCATAGAACCGGCGTCCGCAACGGACGACTCATCCTGTTTAGACTTTAACGATTTATCTTTTAAACGCTTTGCGGTGGCGTCGGAGGATCCGGCGGCATGTTGTAGTTACACCGCACGAAAACAAGCCTAGCACAATCTAATCTGCGTTTAATGGTGCGCTTATTAAATCTAGCAAAGCGACACCCGACTTCCGTGCTCAGGCCCCAAGCAAGGAATACAGAGAGTGATAGTCCCTATGAGGTATCGGTTTCCCACAAGAAATACAATTATTAACTTTTTCTGACATCCGGATTAACTGAGGCAAGAAAAGACAAAATATTCCCAACGGGTACTTAGCCAACTTGGTCTTCGGTCTGAAACTCAAAAAACGAAAATTTCAGGACGCCGAACGGCACTTGCAAACGCTGCTTCTGCTTCGGACCATGCGGCAAGAAAGACTGAGGATATGGCGTCGGTCATGCGCTTAAGTACTACTGCGTACTGACGTCAGTTCTGAGCGCCCATGACCGACGCCAGCCTAACACTTTGGTATTCGGGCCGACCGAGGACAGCGGACTACCCACAGGTTATGACTGCAGCAATGTGAGACGAAGAACATCTAATACAATGGCTTATCCATTTTGAAATAGTCTGCTTTGAAATAGCCTTTCCCTCTGCCCCTGCAGCAAATGCCACCAGTAATTGCTCAGATTTTCTGAGAGATTTTGTCCTGTTTAAGCAGAATCTTAGTTGTCTGTGTACATCCAATGAATGCAGAATCCGCTCACCCTTATTCTGTGGGTTTGGGAAAAAAGGATGGCAGATAAATGGTTTGATTAAGAGCCACACTAGATACCACTTTTGGCATAAAGGATGGATTGGTCCTGAGAGACACCCTGTCCGGGTAAAAGATAATAAAAGGCTCCACTGCCATGAGAGCCTGTAGTTCTGAAATCCTTCTAGCTGAAGTGACTGCTAACAGAAAAGCTGTCTTCCAAGACAGAAATTTTATGTCTGCAGCAGCAGGTGGTTCAAAAGGAGGCAGGGTGAGTTTTTCCAACACAAAATTGAAGTCCCATGCAGGAGTTGGTGCTCTCCTGGGAGGTCTCAAATTTTTGGCCCCTCTGAGGTACTGCTTTAGCAGGGGATGAGAAAAGAATGGAGGCTATGTGTTGTAATGAGCTGAACTGGCAGAGGCATGGATTTTTATGGAAGAAAAAGATAGGCCCTTGTGAAGCATCTCAGTTAAGTATTGCAGAATCTGAGGAATATTGGACATTGCTGTGTTTATTCCTTGTGCTTGGTTCCAGGCAAAGAATCTTTTACATTTATCAGCATAAGATTTTCTAGTACTAGGCCTTCTAGCCTCCAAAATGACATCCATCACAGGTTTGCTGAGAGATGTAATTGGTGAAATTAGTTGATTAGCCATGCTGCAAGATTCACAGTTTGGAACTGAATGTGCCGAATTTGATAGTTCTGCTGAGACAGTAGATAAGGTGTCTGAGGCAGGTACCACGGAGCAAGGTGTGACATATTACGTAGAAGCGGGTACCAGTGTTGGCAAGGCCAGTCTGGAGCAATCAGAATAATTTTTGTTTTTTCCTGTCTGACTTTTAGTAAGACGTTGGATGGCAGAGGAGGAGGAAAGGCATAGACTGATAGGTTTTCCCAGCTGAATGATAGAGCATCCACTTTCCAAGCTTTGCTGTAATGAATTCTTGTGCAGAATTTGTCCAACTGATAATTTTGGGGTGAGGCAAAAAGATCTATGTCTGGGCTCCCCCATTTGCGTGTCAACATGCTGAAGATTTGTGGATCCAGTTTCCATTCGTGTGGGTCCATAAGATTTCTGCTTAGTCAGCCAGAGTATTTTGCTTTCCTGTCAGGAATTGAGCTTGCAGATGTATTTGGTAAGTCAAGGCCGTGTTCCACAAAGTCATGGCTAGTCTGCAAAGGGAGTAGGAATGGGTACCCCCCCTGCTTGTTTATGTATCACATAACTGTGGTGTTGTCCGTCTTTATCAGCAGTTGTCCTGGATGAAGATAGCCCTTGAAGGCTGTCAGAGCATTCTGTACAGCTAGCATTGTCTTTCTGGTTGATATGTAGGTGCATTTGATTTGGGCTCCATTCACCCTGAATGCATCTCCCTGCCAGATGCTCCCCCCAAGCATAATCTGATGTGTCTGTAGTCAGGGTTTGGGTGGCAGGGGGTGGAATGAATGACAGTCCCTTGTTTTGCTCTGCCCACCATAGGAACTCTTGCTGCAGGCAAAGAATGATAGGAATCAGTTCCCAGGCTGTGACAATGTTGACTCCATAAGCTTTTTAGGTAGCATTGAAGTTTCCTCATATGCAGTCTTGCATATGGAATTAGTAGAATGCAGGAATGCAGGAAGCCATAAACCCCAAGACCTGCAGAATTTGTCTTACAGATAGCTGGGTTTTTGTGGCCACTTGTTTGAATTAAGTCATCAATTGAATTTGTTTTTCTGGCGTGAGGTAAGTCATCTGGTCAGTTGTATTCAAGCTTGCACCCAGGAATGTAATTATTTGAGAGGGTACCAGTTGTTATTTTTTTCGTTTATGGTATATCCTAGACAAGTTAGAAGCCTTTTTACAAATGCCAGTTGCTGTAGAAGAGTGTCCTTGTTTTCTGCCTGAATTAGACAATCGTCCAGGTAAGGATAACTCTGAATGTTTCTTTCTCTGCAAAATGCAATTACTGGTGCCAGGCACTTTGTGAAGACCCTGGGTGCAGCAGGATAAGCCAAAGGGCAGTGCAGAGAATTGGTAATGCAAATAGCCTGCTTTGAAGCAGAGGTATCTTCTGCAAGATTCCCTGATTGGGATATGCAGGTAAGCCTCTTTTAAGTCTAGAGTTACCAACCAGGCATCCTTGCCTAGCATAGGCAGTAACTGTTGTAGAGTCAGCATCTTGAATTTTGGAATGTCCAGAAATGTATTTAGAATGGATAAGTCCAGAATTGGTTGCCATGATTTGTCTTTTCTGGGTACCAGGAAAAGTCTTGAATAAAAACCTTGTCCCTTTTCCTTTTCTGGTACTGGTTGAATAGCCCCCATATTCATAAGAGACATAACTTGTTTCTGGGCCTCTGCCCACTGATTTGGAGGCAGATCTTGCCATCTGTTTGGGAATGGCAACGTGTGGAAATGAAATTTGTATCCCTGGGATACTATATTTAAAACCCATTTGTCCTGGGTAATTAGAAGCCAATTTTGTGCATGAAGCACCAGTTTTCTCCCCAAAGGGGCTGCCAAAAGATAAGTGCTTGGTGATGGCAGAGGAAAGTCATTGAGACTGTTTACCGTAGGGAGGTGCCTTGTTACTTCCAGATTTGGCGGTGGAGGCACCCCATTGTTCTGTAAGTTCCTTGTGACTGAAACCTGGGGCCTTTGGAGTGTCTGGGTTTGAACTGAGTGGCTCTTGTGGGTACTGGAAAGGACCAATTCTTAGTAGGCCAGTGCCTACTGAACCTGGGCCGCTGCACTTGTAGGAAATCTTTCACAGTTTGCATAGATTCAGCTTTATCTTCCATCTTTTTCAAAACGTCTTCTGCCTTATTACCAAATAGACTGTCCTGTTGTAAAGGAGCATCTAACAATTTTGCTATAACATGATCAGGCAGATTTTGCTTCTTGAGCCAAGCATGCCTTCTTATCACAGATCCAGTTACAGCGGCTCTGCAAGAGGCCTCCAAGGAATCAAAACCACATTGCAAAGTATGCTTTCCAACTTGTTCAGCTGAATGCAATAAATCCTGCAACTCTATTTTCCACACAGTCAGAAATCAACATTGTTTTCTGTTTAAGTAAGCCCATGACATGCTGCTGATATTTAAGCATATGAAATTGACAGTTTAAAGCCCTGATTGCCAAGGTTGCAGACGTGTAAACCTTCTTACCCCAACTATCCAATGCCCTGGAGTCTCCATCAGAAGGGGTAGGATTTTTAGCAGTAGAAGCCGTAATGCCCTTGGGACCCTGAGAAATGGTTTCGGGGTCAGCAGTAGGGTTTTACAAAGGAATTTGTGGGAGTCAGGAACCCTGTAATATCTGTCTGGCTTACTAGTAGCCAGAGGCAGGGAATCAGTCATGCTGGATTCAGAGAAAACATCATCAACAATGTCTAGAACAGGAGGAAATCCCTAAGCCTCTTTTTAGATTCTGAGAAATCCTGACTCTCCCAGTGAAAGTGTTCCCTTAAGGTATGCAAAGTTTCTCCAAAAGAAAAATCTTCAGGAGGAGAAGCAGAAGGGATGGAATCTTCTGCATCAGAGTCCTCATAAGGTGGAATAGATAATCCCTGATCAGAAGAGGAATCAGAAGAAATAGAAACCTGATCTGATGATTCATAGTCAGTGCCTTGCCTAGGCCTCTTAGCAGGAAGGGGATGGGAACCCCTGATCAAGGTAATTAAATCCTCAGCCATTTTGATCATTTGTTTTTTAGGCATGGGGCCTGTGCACGTGACCCAAGCAATGTTTTTTTTTTTAGACATAGAAGTTGATTTTGGCCTAGGTTTTGAAGATGGCGTTGGTTTAATATACAAATCTTTAGGCCTGAAAACACCCTCAGAAGTTGGTGCCTGCTCAGCGGCTCCGGATCCATCTAAGGTAGAGACATCCGCGGGTTCAATACTTTAAGTATCTCGCGGCATACCGGACTCCAATTGGGTCTCAGTAGAGGCCTTCGAATCAAAAGTAGTGGGTATCAGGGGCTGCGAAAGCGCCTCACTGAGTACCGGCGAACGGCATAGGAGAAGCTTAGTCATCGGTTTTGGACCACGACAGTCTGTCTCTGTCTTTTTCTTTGCGTTTTTTGTGTATTCCGGTAGTCGGATTGCTAACTGACGACATTTCTGGATAGTTAAATCTTGAGCCAAAATATTTAGATGCAAACATATACCGACGCTTAATAGTGCGTTAATTAAATTTAGCACAAAACCGACAGCAAGGCACGTTGTGGTTAGGACCTAGGCAAGGAATACAGTTCAAATGAAAATCCTTATGAGGTATTTGCTTCCCACAAGTAATACAATTATTAACTTTTACTGACATTGGTAAGGAGCAAGAAAAAGTTTCCCCAACAGGGTACTTAGCTTTAGGTTGAAGACTTTGGTTCTGAAACCCGAAAATGAAAATTTCAGGAGTCGG
The DNA here is from genome assembly GCF_019279795.1 of Protopterus annectens. Lineage (NCBI taxonomy): Eukaryota > Metazoa > Chordata > Ceratodontiformes > Protopteridae > Protopterus > Protopterus annectens. Next base: position 349,383,359 of record NC_056742.1, read on the forward strand.
CCAACCGGCACTTACGAACTGCTTCTGGCACCGCACTGCAAGAAAGACTGATAAAAATGGCGTCGGCTGCATGTTTTATACCCCTGGCGACCTGACGTCATGGAAGAAGGGACAGCAACTGACACAGGACCCAAGACTTTGTTAATCAGGCCGACTGAGGGCAACCTGCCAGCAGATTACCCCAAATGTAATGACTGCAACAGTGAAACACGAAGAACATCGTTAAACACCGAAAGTGCGATAAGAGACTTAAGGACACAAGTGGACAGTGGTCTCACCTTCAATAACCACATCGCCACAACAGTCAGGAAATCCTTCTATGAGGCATACTTCATCACTAAGGGCTTTTCATCCAGAAAAAAGGAGGTCATTGTCCCACTGTACTCATCCCTCATTAGACCCATTACAGAATACAACGCCCCATTTGGTATGTACCTCTCAAGACATCTGCAACAACTGGAAAGGCCACAGAAATACCTCACTAAAAGAATCACAGGCCTAAAGCAGATGCCCTATGCTGACGGTCTAAAAAACTCCAGCTATACTTTGTCGCATATCATCTACTCAGAGGTGATCTATGCTTAACATACAAGGCCATATCAAACCCAGAGCTGTTGGACATGCTACACAAAGAAATCACAATCCCTCAGAGCCACACGTTCCAGGGATCTAAACCTTGTCATCACAATGAACAAAACATGCTGGAGGGATAGGTTCCTGACCCAGAGACTCCCCAGACTCTGGAATAGACTGCCCATACATGTCAAGCAGAGCGCCTCTTTGGCCTTCTTCAAAAGGAACCTTGACAATTGGATGGGAGATAGGAAATTCACTCTGGGGATCACATCAGTCGCCCTGCTAGACAGGGGTCCAGGGAAGTAAGTATTGTGGGAAGAAATAGTCGGGGAATTGTTATGGCTAGGCTTGTATAGGCCCTAGGGCCAATAGCCTATAGCCTAGTACCAGCCTATAGCCTAGTACCAGCCTATGAACCTATGGAAACAGTGGCTAACTTAAGAAATTTAAAATGTGTGGTAGGTACACTTTTGGAATATACTATGAACACAGAACAAAACTGTCATATCTGATTAAACAGGCCATAATAATGTTGTGCAATTTACTAGCAAAAGAGAACATTAAACATTGCACAACCTGTTTTTTAACCATATACTGGACACATTAAATTGGGTATCTCAGAAAAGCGGAGTTTACATAACTGGAAGAAAAGGAAGACTAGTGTTACTGGAATCAAATGAAGTCAGAATGAAAATGGAGTGCCTAGGAGCAAATGAGAGCTATCAGTTATTTTTTGAAGATTAAACATGACAGACTACTTAGTGCTAGAATGACAACAGTTCTGCTACATTTTTTGAAGGGAACTCCAAGCAAAATAGTTCCCATGTGGTTTGATGCAAATGTTACCCCAATAAACAAAAGTCTAGTATGTAGGGTGGGTAAAGCCCTGAAATCACTAATATCAGTGATGGGAGCGAGGATTAGGGTAGAATAGAGTATTCTAGTGTAATATGAAACAGATAAGCCAAATGTGTAAACTGATTTGTTAGTTTGCTACCCAGTTATACTATAAAGTCATGGTGATTCAGGATTTTTCCATGAAAATGCTTCCACAACCACTGAGGCTGTCATTTGTATATCAAACTGATTTGTACAGGTGCTTGTGTTGAAAATGTACTTGTAAAGCTGCTTGTCTTAAAAAAGTGCATTAACAGTGGGTCCTGGTGGACAGAAGAAATACACCAGTATGTCGGACTGTATTATAACAAAACTGTTGACATTAATATTGTAACAGAGGATAACTGGAAGAGAAGAGGTTAAGCTCAACCCCAGCTAACTTTCACAAAAATATCCTGAAATTAAATTATTTAATTTAGGCCATAACAATTGTATCTCACAGGTCTCAATGCAGTCAGAAACAAAAAGTCTGTACTAGGAAGCCTTCTGTATTGTCCTTGGGGGGTCATCTAATTGCTATTCTGAAGGATGGAAGTTTGAAATTGTTTTTTGACTTCCAGAAGCTGCAACACATCTTAGCAAAGCTCTAGGTGTGTAAGGTAACACATCTATGCTAAATCCTGGCAGCCTCTAGTAAAGGGGAGTAGTATGGGAACCAGAAGTCAGCTGACAAGATGTATGTGATATCATTCTGTAATCCAGCTCAAAAATGTTTTAATACTAGGAGAGACTGAAGTCTCAAAGCAGTCTGTTTGTGTAACCTGACAAAAATATTTCACCCCCCCCCCACTTCATCTTGCCTTGCTTTAGTAGGTACCCAAGGAATAGCAATTCTTTAGATCAGTCAGGAAATATAGTGAAATTAGTAAAGTACTGTTTTTCTGCATCTGCGTGAATCTATTCATCTGCGTTGTTTTAATATTTCCTGTGATTGAAACTCTGGTGCTTACTGTAAACCCATACTCAGTATTTTCATGTTCTTTTATAATTAAACACAAACTTTTCACTGTGGCTGGTCTTTTAGGGAATATTTTAACCTTTGAGAGTACTTATATTTATTTGGTGACACTAGGATCACTCCTGAAAGACATGCTGTTTGGTCAGCATTACCATTTGCATGAATATTAATTTCACTCAGTATAATTGGGTACCCTTGTAAGAGCCTTAGAGTAGCTGGATTTGAAGTGGCTGTTGAGAGTAACTACTTTATAGTCTGGCAAAGGGTAGTAGAGCGAGTAAATCTTTGCCAGCCTTTTCCTGGTGTGTGTGTGTGGTGTTGGCTGCATGTTTTATACCTCTGGCGACCTGACGTCATGGAAGAAGGGACAGCAACTGACACAGGACCAATGTGTGCAAATCAAATCTCAAAGAGTGCTTGTGTCAGCTGCTTGGAGCACTAGTTTCACAGAGAGAGTGGAGGAGGAATTGGCTTGGACACTCAGCTGAGGGCTCAACTCTGCAGCTGTGCAACTGCGGAGTTTTACTGGGGGGCCTGGAAAGAGAGATGGAAACCCAACCCCTGGACTGTGTGTGTTCCCTGTGTGTGCTTAAGGGAAATTGTGCTTGATGCAGAGAACTCCATCTGGAAATACGGTGTATCTATTTTTCTTCCAAGTGAACGTCCTTCACAGGTGTCAAGTGGTGAGGATTCAGGCTCCTGGATTACTTACTGGCCCAGAGGAGGGGCATCACAGTGAGCTGTAGAATTATGAAAAAAGTCAGGAAATACAAGATAAGAGGGAATGCTGATAATCATTGTTCTTTACAGTGTTTTTTTCTTTTTTGCAGGGGGCAAGCACCACTACACTCTCTTGACCACTAGCCCCCCCCCCCAAAATTAAAATATACCAATTGAGATTTCACCATACTTCAGATCATAGGAAATATTCCAAGAAATGGAAAATGTTTCTGTTTTTCAGTCTTGCTCTTTTGGGGCTTGCACTGACGAGTTTCAAAATATCAAATGATTACTAGTATAACCTCATTGGGTCTGACATCTACAGCCCTCAGCAGGACTTTTGCTGTCATTCAGGCCACTCACTGCCCACAATGTTTATAAATGCTAACTTTGTAGGTTAACCCACCCTGACTTTTTTTTTTTAGTCTGCAGGCCACTTACAGCCTACCTCTTCCAAGGACTCAATTTTCTTCTGGGCAGGGCTTTACATTTCACACCGCTAACAAATTTCTGGTAAGGACACTTGACATTCTTCTAATCACAACAAGCACTGTGTGTAAAAACTTTAAGGCAGAAATCGTAACACTGCAATAACCAAGTTTAGGTGACAAATACTCTAAATAAAGCTTTTGCAGGAAAAAAAAATAAAAATGGCGCAAGTAGTTCCAACACATACGTGATCAACACCTAGGATAAAGGAGCACAGCACAAAAGTTCTCTGTGTTAGACTGGAGGGGCATCAGCCTTCAGCTATTTCACAATAATAAACTTGGACAGCAGCAATGGTTTCTACAATGAGAAATGGCTGTTACCACAACACCAAGTATCACAAGAAAATCCCTGGCTTTCAATATGTATGTGCAACTTTCATTGTTGACAGATTATTTAAAAAGTTTCCTCTTTGGCTGAAAGAAAAATTATGTCCATCTGGAACACATTCTGATTTTAGTCAACAGTCCTTTAGGCTATAATTCTAAGGTTTAAAATATTTAGAACTTGGTTCTAGCAGCAGTGCTTCTTTATATGATACTGCCAAAAAAATCATCCAGGTACACAACTGCACTAAGGTAGTCCTCACAGGTACATAGTGACTTGGGATAGATAACCACTGACTATCAAGTACAGCAGATGAAAACTGAAGTGGTAAGGCTGTGAATAAGACAGCTTTGCATTCTACCTGAATGGGACACATTATACAGACTGCACCACATTTTTGAAAAGGGGCAGTAAGGTTTGAAATGTAAATACCTTTAAGTTTTTTTATACTGGATAAAAGTATTTTAAAGCCATTCAGGTCCCAAACTGGAACCATATCTTTCAACGCTTTGCCAAGCAGTAACCTGTCTTGATCAGGGTATTTTCTTTGCTAAAAGGGATGTACATCTTGCAGAGAGGAGGTGGACGAGTGTGAGAAAGAAATAAGTTTTGAAAAATGTCCTGCTCAAGCAGATTGGCTTACCAGTTTGTGACAACAGATATCCACACTTGATAACGGTACAAAAACACCTACGCTGCCATAAAAAAAGAAGTTATGTACTCACCATAAGGTTCCATGTTGTTAGTCCATCTCACCCTTCATTTTTACATATGGGTTCGGAACGATCCTCGGCTCCGATTCGGCCGATTTACAAGCTCGAAAACTTCTGGTTGTCTCGTGGCTAAGCAGGTATCCCATGGTGCACCAGTGCAATCCCCAGATCTTATTTGCTGCTCGCTAGAAACAGAAAAATACCCCTAACCAACAAACCAATATTAAAGGGACACCAACCAAGAGAATCAAATATTACCTCCAGATCTTCCAGGATGGGGGCAGGAGGGCGGGTTGGTAAAAATGAAGGGTGAGATGGACTACCAACATGGAATGTTATGGTGAGTACATAATTTCTTTATGTTAGGCAGTCCAATCTCACCTTCATTTTTACATCTGGGACAGCGTCCCTAGTGCCTTATTCTTGGGTGGTTCATTGGAAAATACTCCTGAGCACCGTGGAGCCAAAGGATGATCTACCCCTGGATGCCAAATCCAACTTATAATGAGTAATAAAGGTGTGAGGGATGGCCCACATAGCTGCTACACAAATATGATCAAGTGGTACCCTGGCTTGAAAGGCTGCAGAGGTAGACAGAGACCTGGTAGAGTGAGCCTTGAACCTGTGGGGTAAAGGTCTGACCTTCGAATTGTAGATGAAGGCTATGCAACTAAAAATCCAATTAGACAATGTCACCTTAGAAACTGGCAAGCCCAATCTGGAGTTGGAAACATAAATGAATAACTAGTCTGACTTCCAAAATTCTTTGGTCTGTTGCAAATAAAAACATAGCTGTCTATGAACGTCCAGCTGCTGGAAATGATATTCAGCTGCATTACAGTGATTGGGAAAGAAAACTGGAAGCTCAATGGACTGATTTAAGGTGGCAGTAGAACAAACTTTGGGAACAAATGAAGGATTGGTACATAAAGATACAGTCTTTATGAAAGATTAAATAAGGTGGCTTAATAGACAGGGCTTGTAGCTCAGATACACATCTGGCTGACGTAATAGATACTAAAAACACAGTTTTCCAAGACAAATATTTTAAAGAAGATGAGTGAGAAGGTTCAAAGGGAGGGGATGTCAATTTGGACAACACAAAATTTAAGTCCCAAGAAGCCACAGGTTCTTGTAATGGTGGTCTCAGTAAAGTGGCTCCTCTCAAGAAAGTCTTGGATAGCTTATGAGACACAAGGTTGGCCTTTGGGGACCCTAAATAAAAATAAGACTGCCAACTGTACTTTGATGGTGGCCATGGCCGATCCCTGCTGAAAAAGCTCCGAAAGGAATTCCAGAATCACGGGAATGGGAGCGGTGTAAGGCTCCACGTTCATTTTCTGTGCCCAAATAGAAAACCTTTTCCAGTTACTGCCTTAAAGCCTTCTGGTTGAGGGTTTATGCGAGGATAAGAGAATATGCGACACTAAGGAAGAAACATCATGAAGCCTGGCTAGAGATGGAACTGGAGCAGCCATGCTGTCAACTTGAGGGTGTGGAGAGTGGGATGTAGCGAACCAGACATGTGGGTCAATAGATCTGAAATTGGGTCCAGAATCCAAAGATCGTCCAGGAGAAGAGGCTCGAAGAAGGACAACCAGACCTGACAAGGCCAGTAAGGAGCAATGAGGATCAACTTGCTTCCCAGCCGACTGGCTTTCTGAATCACTTTGGGGATAAGAGGGAATGGAGGAAAGGCATACAGAAGTCCCGTGGGCCAATCGTGGACCAGAGAGTCTCTGGGTGTTTCCCCCAGAGGGGGAATCAGGGAAAAATAGCTGCTGCACTTGGCATTGACTGGGCTGGCAAAAAGGTCGCAGTAGGGCTGTCCCCATCTCCGGAAAATCTGTTCCACTATTTCCCGTTTCAGAGACCACTCGTGAGGCAGTAAGATTGCCCGGCTTAGCTTGTCGGCTATTACATTGGTTGTCCCCGGAATGTGCATTGCCACCAGAAAGTGCTGAGAAGAAATTGCCCATTCCCAAACTCACATGGCCTCTCAACAGATTGGGTAAGATCTGGTTCTGCCCTGTTTGTTGATAAACCACACAGCTGACATGTTGGCAGATTGTATCGCAATCATCTCTGGAGGAAGAAGGTCCTGAAGTGCTTGTAACACTAGAAGCACCGCCCTCATCTCCAGAACATTGATATGCAGATGCTCCTCGTGTTCTTGCCGTGTGCCATGGACAGTCCTGCCAAGATAATGCCCCCCACCCGACCTGGGAGGCATCCGTGGTCACAGTGGCAACGGGTTGGGCAGGAACAAAGGGAGCACTCATGAGCAAGTGGTTGGGGGCTATCCACCAATGAAGGTCCTTTTTGCATGATTCCATCAGCAGGACAGGGTGAGTCAGCAGTAGATATTGGAATGACCACTGGGAATACAGGAGCCATTGCAGGATTCTCATGTGCAACCTGGCTAAAGGTATTAAGAGAATGGTTGAGGCCATTGTACCGAGAAGGTGAAGAACCCATTTTGCATTGACTCTCTGAAGCGGAAGATGACGGTGAACTTGTGAGATGAGGTTTTGTGCTCTTTCGGCAGGGAGACGTACTGTCATATCCACTGTCTACCTCTGTGCCTTTAAAAATCACAGATTGCGAGGGCAGTAATGCAGATTTTTCCCAGTTTATGGAGATTCTGAGTTGAGCACAAAGTTGAATGGTGGCATCCCTGTTTTCAATGAGTAGATGCCTGGTGGTGGTCAGGAGCCAGTCGTCCAAAATACGGAAACACCGGAAATCCCTGATGTCTCAAGTGAGCTGTCACTACTGCCATGCATTTGATGAACACCCTGGGGGCTGTGGTGAGACCAAAGGGCAGAGCACAAAACTGATAATGACTGGCTCCCAGCTGGAAGCACACATATCTCCTTGATGCCTTGTCCATTTTTATATGGTAGTAGGCGTCGTGGAGATCCAGAGAGCAAATCCAATAGTCTTTCCCTAACAACAGGAGCATCGACTGCAGTGTGACCATCCGAAACTTGTCCTTCACGGATTCGTTTAATCTGCTGAGGTCCAAAACTGCCCTCCAGTCTCCGGTTCATTTTGGGACTAAAAAGAACCTGGAGTAAGTTCCGGATCCTGTCTGGTCTGCTGGGACGGGCTGTATGACTCTTTTTAAGAGAGCAACTTGGTGATCTCCACAGCTGCCTGATCCCTGTGACTGGGTGGAACATCAGGGATCTTTTTGGGAACAAACGGTGGAAGGGAAAAGGGTATGATACAGCCTCTGGAACAACTCTTTGTACCCACTTGTCTTGGGTGATATTTAGCCAGGCTTCTGAATACAAAGAGATGCGACCCCCGACTGGCCCCATAGAAACGCAGTTGGGCCCCACATCAGGAGTGCTGATAAGGCCACCCTCGAAAGGAATCACAGCCTTGCTGGTATTGCGGACCACCCCTGCCTCTAGGGCGACATCTACCATTTCCTCCTCCTCTGCCTCTGAAGGAAGATTCACTCTGTGTGTCCGGAAAGACCCTCTGGGACTTTTTGAACCACATTTTACCTCCCCTTTGACCTCTGGGATATGGTCGAGAGGGAAAGGTAAAACGGACTCCCACGGCAGAGTCTTTCCTTCCTGCTCACACCGAGTCAGTGTTTCTTTCACCTTGGGACCAAAGAGGAACCACGAAGGTGGACTTGAACGGCTCCGCAAAATTATACAGGCGCATGAAGGAGTGGTGCCTAAGGGCAATTCCTGATCCCGCTGTTTTGCTCTCTCCATCAGCCGTATGGGAGATAAGCTGCATGGAGTAGTTAACTACAGAATTTAGGGTGGACAACTGAGCAGAGATCCTATCAGGGACTCCCTCAGGACAAGCACCCTGTATGGAATCTCCTAATTCCTTGAGGAGACCCCTCTGCAACCTCGTGAAGTGATTAATATAGTTCAGAGATCGAAGTGTAAAGACCGCTGAACTAAATACATGCTTCCCAAATCTGTCGAGACTCCTTGTTTGGCGGATAAACAGAGGAAGAAGTCTCCGCCAACTCCTTCTTCGTGGCCGCTGCCACCACCATGGCATCTACGGGAACGCCCTTAGACAAGCAAACCTATAAATACCACCTTAGCGGATCCCCGCCAAAGGCAACAAGTTAACAGTCAACAGCGACCAACAAAGGTCCGAGCAGTACAAATAAATCAGCAGGAGCCCCTGTTACGAGTGGAAAAACCGCCAAAACAACGCTCTACCTAGGCAAAAAAGGCACAACGGCGCCTAACTGGCACACAGGATACTAAAACTACTACAGTGACAAAACAAGTCCAGAAGGACAACTTAGGCAATGCCTATAAGATAACACTAATATAACACTAAATATGCAATATCCACTAAGAATGTAAACAATTTAAAAGGACTTGGCCAGAGCCAAGAGAAGCACATCCGAACTCGTCGACATAGCAAACGAGATCTGGGGATTGCACTGGTGCACCATGGGATACCTGCTTAGCCACGAGCCAACCAGAAGTCTTTGAGCTTGTAAATTGGCAGAGTCGGAGCCGAGGATCGGCTCCGAACCCATATGTAAAAATGAAGGTGAGATTGGACTACCTAACATTTAATACTATAGTTGGGATGGCAGCAGTCATCTGATGGGTGGGAGTCATACTGGGATTTCTTATCTGTTGCTAAGACTTTTTTGAAGTCTGGTGTTACTCAGTGTGACCTGTGCTGTACACTAGATTTCAGCCTGGCATCTGCGAATGTTTCCCTTTAATTGAATTATTTTCTGGGTGTTAGTAAAGCTGACAAAAAGAGGCAATCTATTGATCATTCTACTCCATTTAGGTTCAGAAGTACTTCTGATTATTTGCAAAACAAGTTCTGCAAAAACTGCTGCATTATATCAAGCATGCCTCCTCATAGGCATCCCAAATGCTTCTGTCTTGCTCTGTTTGACAACTGAGATGATCAGAATGGCTTCTCCTTCCAGTCATCCAGGTATGTGAAGAGATGGAAAGTACAGTTGTTACACTCACCACAAATGTAGATGTTCGAGTGTATTCACTGTTGCAGTCATCACATTTGGATTATCTGCTTGCAGTAGCCCTCAGTCGGCCTGATTATCAAAGTCTTGGGTCCTGCGTCGGTTGCTGTCTCATCTTCTGTGACGTCAGGTAGTCAAGGGGTATAAAGCATGCAGCAGACGCCATTACATCAGTTTTTCTTGCCCCAGATGGCAGGTGCCCCCCTAATGGGAAGTAATTAAATATAAATATACAAGGTTACACCTCCAACAAAAAAATAAATACAGTAAAAAGCTTTTAAGCATAGAAAAGGAGAGTAGAGGTACAGCCAAAAGAAGTCAGGGGGCTGGAGGGAGTGTAACCAGGACTCCAACAGTGAAGACACTCGAACATCTACATTTATGGTAAGTGTACACAACTGTACTATGTTCTTCATGTTTCACTGTTGCAGTCATCACATTTGGGTAGATTCTCAATGCTAAGGATGGGAGGAGGAATTTAGATAGCATTAGGACCAGCTATAAGGCCCTGCAAGACCACAGTGGCAAAGCCAGCTCTGGATTTAGAAAAAAATGGTAAATGGTAATGCTTGGTGAAAGTATGTACATAACTCCAGGTAGCAGCTTCTAGGATGTCCCTGGTAGGTACACATCTGAGAAAGGTGGTAGATGCAGCCCTAGTTGAATGGGGTCTAATCCCCTGTAGGATAGGTTTTCCATGGTACTTATAGCAGAAATGAATGCAATGGCCTATCCATTTAGAAATGGTTTGCTTTGAAATAGCCTTCCCCTCTGTCCCTGCAGCAAGTGCCACCAGCAGTTATTCAGATTTCCTTTGAGGTTTAGTCCTGTCCAAGTAAAATCTAAGTTGTCTGTGCACATCTAATGAGTGCAGTATCAGTTTCCTTTTATTCTGTAGATTAGAAAAGAAGGTTGGCAAATGAATGGACTGATTAAGAGCCACACTGGATACCACCTTGACCATGAAGGAGGGATTGGACCTGAGGGACACTCTGTTCACATGAAAGACTATGAAAGGCTCCACTGCCATAAGGGCCTGTAGTTCAGATACCCTTCTTGCTGAAGTAATTGCTAAAAGGAAGGCTGTTTTCCAAGAAATACATTTGAACTCTGCACTTGCAGCTGGCTCAAAAGGAGGAAGAGTGAGTTTTTCCAATACAAAGTTAAGGTCCCAGGCTGGAGTTGGGGCTCTCCTGGGTGGTCTTATGTTCTGGCCCCTCTGAGGAACTGCTTGAGCAGTGAATGAGAGAAGAGGGGCGGTTCTGTGTTGTAATGAGCTGAAATGGCTGAGGCGTGAATTTTGATGGAGGAAAAGGAAAGGCCCTTGTGAAGCATTTCAATTAAGTATTGAAGAATCTGAGGTAAGTTGGGCACTGCTTTGCCCATCCCTTGAGTTTGGTTACAGGCACAGAATCTTTTCCATTTTTCAGCATAAGATTTTCTAGTACTAGGCCTCCTTGCCTCTAAATGACATCCAACACTTGTTTACTGAGGGGTGGTAATGGAGAGATTAGGTAATTAGCCAGGCTGCCAGGTTCAGGGTTTGAAGCTGAGGGTGCAGAATCTGGCTCTCCTGCTGTGACAGCAGGGGTGGGATCTGAGGCAGGTGCCATGGAACCAGCAGTGACAAACTGCGCAAGAGGGGGTACCAGTGTTGGCGTGGCCAGTCTGGTGCAATCAGTATCGTCCTTGGTTTGTCCAGTTTGATCTTTAGTAGTACTTTGGAGAGGCAGAGGAGGAAAGGCATAAACTGACACATTTTTACAGCTGAAGGATACAGCATCCACTTTCAAGCTTGATTATGGGGAGTCCTTGTGCAGAATTTGTCCAATTGATAGTTCTTGGGTGAAGCAAACAGGTCTACATCTGGGCTCCCCCATTTGTTTATCAACATGTTGAAAATCTTTGGTTCCAGTTTCCACTAGTGTGGGTCCATGAGATTTCTGCTGAGTTTGTCTGCCAGTGTATTGCATTTTCCTGGCAGGAATTGAGCCTGTAGATGCACTTGGTAGCTCAAGGCTGTGTTCCACAGAGCCATGACTAGTCTGCAGAGGGGGGTAAGAATGGGTACCCCTCTGCTTGTTTATGTACCACATAACAGTGGTGTTGTCCATCCTTACCATTAATTGTCCTGGAAGAATGTGGTCCTTGAAGGTCGTCAGAGCATTCTGTACAGCTAACACTTCTTTTTGATTGATATGCAGGTGCATTTGGCTTGGGTTCCATTTGCCCTGAATGCATTTTCCTGCCAGGTGAGCCCCCCCCCCCCTCCATGCATAGTCTGATGCATCTGTTAGGGTTTGGGCGGCAGGGGGTAGAGTGAATGGTAGTCCCTTGTTGTGCTGGCAGGGCTCTGCTCACCAAAGGAACTCTAACTGTAGGCAAGGTATGATAGGGATCATTGCTTCTAGATCCTGAGAATGTTGACACCACAGGCTTTTTAGATACCATTGTAGTTTCCTCATATGCAATCTTTCATATGGAATTAGTAGAATGTAGGAGGCCATGAACCCCAAGGCTTGCAGTATTTGCCTTGCAGATAGCAGGGTTTTTGTGGCCATTAGTTTGAAGTAAGTTGTCACATGAATTTGTTTCTCTGGCTTGAGGAAAGCCATCTGGGAAGTTGTGTTCAAGCTTGCTCCCAGGAATATAATTTGTTGACAGGGTACAAGATGTGATTTCTTTTCGTTTATGGTGCACCTTTTGTACAAATGCCAGATGATTCAGAAGTATGTCCTGGCTTTCTGCCTGAATTAGACAATCGTCCAGGTATGTGTATATATATGAATATTTCTTTGCCTGCCAAATGTAATGACTGGCGCTAGGCATTTTGGGAATACCCTGGGCGCAGTAGATATACCAAAGGGCAGTGCAGAGAACGGATAGTGCAAGAAGCCTGCTTTGAAGCATAGGTATCTTCTGCAAGATTTCCAGATTGGGATGTGCAGGTAGGCTTCCTTTAAATCCAGTGTTGTCAATCAGGCATCTTTGCTTAGCATAGGAAGTAACTGGTGAAGAGTTAGCATTTTGAATTTTGGAATCACCAAAAAGATGTTTAATATAGAAAGGTCCAGGATAGGATGCCATGACTTGTCTTTCCTGGGTACCAGGAAAATTCTTGAGTAGAAACCTTGTCCCTTTTCCTCTTCTGGTACAGTCTGGATAGCCTTTATGCTCAAGAGGGAAAGTACTTGCTTTTGAACCTATGCCCACTGATTTGGGGGTAGATCTGGCCAACCGTTTGGGGTTGGTAACGTGTGGAAGTGAAATCTGTATCCCTGGGAAACTATATTTAAAACTGATTTGTCCTGGGTAATGAGTTCCCAGTTATTTGCCTGCAGAGCAATCTCTCCCCCTAAAGGAGCAGTCAGTTGAGAAGTGCTTGGAAGTTTTAATGTTAAGTCATTGAGACAGTTTACCATATGGGGGAGTCTTACTACTCCCTAATTTAGAAGTGGGATCCCCCCACTGCTTAGCCCCATGCATACCCAGGGACTGAAGCCTGGGTGTGTTCTGCTGGTTCTGGTTTTGGACTGAGAAGGCCTGGAAGAGGCAGGAAAAGACCAATTCTTAGAGGGCCAATGCTTACTAAATCTTGGAGGCTGTACTTGTAGGAAATCTTTAACAGTTTGCATAGATTTAGCTTTTTCCTCCATCTTTTTAAGAACTTCTTTTGTTTTGTGGCCAAACAGGCGGTCCTGATTTAAGGGAGCATCCAGCAATTTAGCTTTAACACGATCTGGCAAAAATGCCAAGCATGGCTTCTAAGTACAGACCCAGTGACAGCAGCCCTGCAAGATGTCTCTAGTGAATCAAAACCACATTACAAAGTATGCTTTCTAACCTGTTCAGCAGAATGCATCAAATCCTGTAAATCCTTATTTTCAGCACAATCAGGAATCAACATCATTTTCTGTTTAATCAATCCAATAATATGCTGCTGATACTTTAACATATGAAACTGTCAGTTTAAGGCCCTAATGGCCAAAGTTGCAGAAGTGTATGCTTTCTTACCCCACCAATCCAGCGCCCTGGAGTCTCTATGAGAGGAGGTAGGATTTTTGACAGTAGTAGCCTTAATGGCCTTGGGTCCCTGTGAAATGGTCTCAGGATCCGCAGTAGGATTTTTAAAAAAGGAACTTGTGATAGTCAGGAACCCTGTAATATCTATCAGGTTTTCTGGGGGTAGAGAGTCAGGGGCCAAGCTAGATTCAGAAAAGGCATCATACACAATGTCTAGTACAGGGGGGATAGCTAAAGGCCTGTGCTGGGGCAAGAGTAAGAAATCCCTAAGCCTCTTTTAAGAATCAGAGTAATCCTGGCTTTCCCAGTGAAAGTGCTCCCTTACAGTATGTAGGGTTTCTCCAAAAGAGAAATCCTCTTGGGGGAAGCAGAGGGAATAGAGTCCTCTGCATCAGAATCCTCACAGGTAGACAAGGGTAAATTCTGGTCATCAGAGGAAACAAATTTTAGAATCCTGGTCAGAATCATAAGCAAATTCAGTCCTATGTCTCTTAGTGGGGGAAGGTTGGCTTCCCCTAATTAAAGTAATACGGTCTTCAGCCACTCTTATCATCTGTTTTATAGGCATAGAGGCCTGACCATGTGGTCTCGGCATCTGTTTTCTAGGCATAGTTCAAGTTTTGGGTCTTGAAGAAGAAGATGGCGTTGGTTTAATATACAAGTCAGTAGGCCTGAATGCACCCTCAGAGACCGGGTGCCTGCACAGCGGCTCCAGACCCATCCAAGGTAGAGATATTCACAGGTTCCACAGTTGAAGCATCTCGCTGCATACCGGACTCCAAATGGGTCTCAATAGAGGCTTGCAAATCTGAAGTAGTGGGTATCAGGGGCTGCAAAAGCACCTCAATGAGTACGGGCGAACTGGCGACTGGCTTAGGAGAAGCGTCGTCGGCAGCTTTGGACCTAGGCGGCCTGTCTCTGTCTTTATCTCTGCGTTTTTTCGGAATGTCGGTAATCGGATGGCTTACCGAAGACATATCTGGATAATTGAACAGAGTGCCAGAATATTTAGAAACAAAATAGTCCGTTGCTTAAATAAGGCACAAAACCGACAGAGAGGTACGTCGTGGTCAGGGCCTAGGCAAGGAATACAGTATGAATGAAAATCTTTGAGAGGTATTTGCTTTCCACAAGAAATACAATTATTGACTTTTACTGACATCGGTTTAGAGCAAGAAAACGTTTCCCCAATGGGGTACTTAGCTTTAGTTGAAGACTTCAGTTCTGAAACTCGAAAATGAAAATTTCGGGAGTCGGCTGACCGGCACTTGCGAACTGCTTCTGGCACCGCATGGCAAGAAAGACTGATGTAATGGCGTCAGGTGCATGCTTTATACCCCTGACTACCTGACGTCACGGGAGATAAGACGGCAACCGATGCAGGACCCAAGACTTTGATAATCAGGCGGACTGAGGGCTACTGCAAGCAGATAACCCAAATGTGATGACTGCAACAGTGAAACATGAAGAACATCTTTCTATGCAGCTCAGAAAGAAACTTGAAATATTACTGCTGAAATTTCTAGCATTAACACCACTACTTGGTAAAGTCTACATTACAGTTAGGAATGTACAGGCCCAGGACTGATGTACTGGACTCCTTTTATGGGACATCACCACCAACATGGAAGGCACACAACACCCTTCCTTACCAACTGGTGTTACAGCTGATGTAACCATTATGTAATTTTGGAGACAGAGTACCCTACAAGGAATGTCTACTTTTTTTTATATACATGGTGAACTCTGGCCAGCAGTTTTTTATTTGACTTCCAAACAGCCTTCACAATAGACTAGATGACTGAAAAAAGTTGCTAAAGAAGCCCAAAAAATGGGTTTTGTCAGAAATTACAGCTGTGTAGGCAATTAATTATAATTGTTGATGCTCGACTGTACCATACCCCTCTAAGGTAAAGAGCAGCAAATCAGTCAAACTAATTCCCTTTCCTACTAAGGCAACTGGCAGGTCTGTTGAGAAGGAATAACTATTTGGCGGCTGGACTCCTCCATTCCTAATGAACTAACTAGCTTGACAGATCGCAAATAAGCATTAGTAATACTCTTCCTGTTTTAAACTGATGACTCAACTAGTGGCAAGCTGAGCTTTAAATTAAAGTCACAGGGAGAAAGCTGGGGGTTTCACTTGCCCACTTATTCCTCTGATGGTGTCAACAAAAGTTGAATGGCCAACAAAAGGAGAGTAGACTCAAGTAGTACAGAAAAGAGATGTTGAAAATGTCTTCTAGAAAAAGGAAGACAGTTCAGCAATGAATGCTTCTACAGAACCCCTCAAAAGATCAATAGTCATAGTGCCAACATCTTTTAAGAGCTTAAAAGTACCACTGCACATCTGGCTTTGCACGTGAGGAGAGAGGAGTTCTTCCAACAAAGTAACTAACTTGGACTCAAAAAGCAAGTCCAGTCACCAAAGGCGGTGGCCAGAAAGACGAAATGAAGTATCTGTAGACCCATGCCCCCCCCCCCCCATTTTAGGGGATTATGTAAGACCTACAGTTGTTGACTTGAACCTTGTAAGAGACAGGAGAAAGTACAGTTGTGTACCTACCATAAATGTAGATGTTAGAGTGTATTCACTGTTGCAGTCATTACACTTGGGCTATCTTGCTGACAGGCGACCCGCAGTCGGCCCGAGTTCCAAAGTCTAGGTTCGGCGTCGGTTGCTGTAGCTTCTTCCCTGACGTCAGTGTGCTAGGGGTATAAAAGATGCAGCCAACGCCATTTTCTTCAGTTTTTCTTGCCCAAGATGTCAGGTGCCCCCCAAAAGGAAGGCTGGAGAAAATTATGTCAAAAAACATGCATGTACCAAAATAACATTTCCTTCATCTACAAGCAAATACATCACATAGGTTGTAGAGAGTTGAGAAGTACAAAACACACCCAGCAATGAGAAAGGGGGATGGTGGGTGGGTAACCTGGACTACAATAGTGAATACACTCGAACATCTACATTTAGGGTAGGTACACAACTGTACAATGTTCATCGTGTTTCACTGTTGCAGTCATTACACTTGGATTGAATCCCAAAGCCGAGGCTGGGTGGCTGGGTCTAAATAGAATTAGGAGAGGCTACCAGGCCCTGCAGAACTGCAGTGGCAAAGCCTGCTCTGGATTTAGAGTAGAGAGGTAAGTGGTAGTGCTTAGTGAAAGTGTGCACTGAACTCCAGGTTGCAGCTTCTAAAATGTCTTTGGTTGGTACACCTCTGAGAAAGGCTGCTGAAGTGGCTGCTGCTCTGGTAGAATGTGGCCTTACGCCCTTAGGCACTGATTTGCCATGTTGAGCATAGCAGAAGCGAATGCAGTGTCCTATCCATTTTGAAATTGTCTGTTTTGTGATAGCCTTTCCTTGTGATTCTGCAGTATAAGCTACAAACATTTGCTCAGTTTTTCTGAAAGCTTTTGTTTTGTCCAAGTAGAATCGTAGCTGTCTGTA
Source organism: Protopterus annectens (assembly GCF_019279795.1). Lineage (NCBI taxonomy): Eukaryota > Metazoa > Chordata > Ceratodontiformes > Protopteridae > Protopterus > Protopterus annectens. The sequence continues at coordinate 349,400,512 of NC_056742.1, forward strand.
TATATCCAAAGTATGCAGAAGTCTCTCCCCTTTATTCTGGGGATTTGGATAGAAAGTTGGCAAATGAATGGTTTGGTTAAGAGCTACACTGGAAACCACCTTTGGCATAAATGTAGGGTTCGTCCTTAGAGAGACCCTGTCCTGATGAAAAATGATGAAAGGTTCCACTGCCATTAATGCCTGTAACTCTGAGACTCTTCTTGCCGAAGTTATTGCTAGGAGCAGAGCAGTTTTCCATGACAAGAATTTTATATCAGCTGTGTTGGCTAGCTCAAAAGGAGGTAGTGCGAGCTTTTCTAATACAAAATTGAGGTCCCAAGTAGGTATTGGTGCTCTCCTTGGGGGTCTTATGTTTCTTGCCCCTCTGAGGTACTGCCTTAGCAGTGGATGTGAAAAAATAGGAGGTTCCGTATTATAATGAGCTGAAATGGCAGAGGCATGGATTTTAATAGATGAAAGGATAGGCCTTTGTCCAGCATCTCAGTTAGGTATTGTAAAATCTGAGGTATATTTGGAACAAGCGGTTTGAGTCCTTGTGCTTGATTCCAAGCACAGAATCTCTTCCATTTTTCTGCATAAGATTTCCTGGTGCTGGGCCTCCTGGCTTCTAGAATGACATCCATAACAGCTTTAGAGAGAGATGTGGTCTGAGTGGCTAAATTATCTGCCATGCAGCCAGATTTAAGGTTCTGAGTTGATTGTGTAGGATCGGATTGTTTTGTTGAGTCAGAAGATGAGGAATTTGAGGTAAAAGCGAGGCTGGTCCTCGAGACAAGCTCTTTAGGATTGGGTACCAGTGCTGGCGTGGCCAGTCTGGGGCAATCAGAATCATTTTTGGCTTCTCGTCTGGCTTTTAGGAGTACCTTGGGAAGAAGAGGCAGTGGAGGGAAGGTGTAAACTGTCATGGTTTTCCAGCTGAATGAAAGAGCATCCACTTTCCATGCTTGTGAGCGATAAATTCTTGTGCAGAATTTCTGTAGTTGGCAGTTGTGAGGTGATGCAAAAAGATGTCCGGGCATCCCCATTTCCTTGTTATCATGCTGGAGACCTGCGGATTTAGTTTCCATTCGTGCGGATCCATGAGATTTCTGCTTAGTTCGTCTGCCAGTGTATTTTTCTTTCCTGGCAGGAATTGTGCCTGCAGATGTACTTGATAGGTCACTGCTGTGCTCCACAGAGTCATGGCTTGCCTGCAGAAGGGGTAGGAATGTGTGCCCCCTTGCTTATGGACCACATAACTGTGGTCTGTCTGTAGTAGTAGTTGTCCTGGATGTAGTAGATCCTTGAAGGCTGTCAGGGCATTCTGTACAGCTAGCATCTCCTTTTGATTGATGTGAAGATGCATTTGTTCCTTGGGCCATGTGCCCTGAATACATTTTCCTGCCATATGTGCCCCCCAGGCATAATCCGATGCATCCGTTGTTATTGTCTGCCTGGCAGTGGGTAAGGTGAAGGGCTGTCCCTTGTTGTGGTAACAGGCCCTGGACCACCATTGAAACTCCTGTTGTAGACAGGGAATTATAGTCACTATTGTTTCCAGGCTGTGGCAATGCTGAGTCCAAACACTTTTTAGGTACCATTGTAGTTTCCTCATATGCAGTCTTGCATATGGAATGAGTAGAATGCAGGAAGCCATGAAGCCCAGGGCCTGCAGAATTTTTCTTGCAGGGAGCTGGGTCTTTGTTGCCATCATTTGAAAGTAATGAGTCAGTTGCCTTTGTTTGTCTGGCATGAGATAAGCCATCTGGGCAGTTGTATTTAAGCTTACACCCAGGAATATTACCTCTTGAGAGGGCACTAGTTTTGATTTATTTTCGTTTACTGGGTACCCTAGGCAAATTAATATTCTTTTTACAAATGCCAGATGCTTTAGTAGAATGTCCTTGCTCTCTGCTTGAATAAGGCAGTCGTCCAAGTAGGGATATATCTGAATTCCTCTGTCTGCAAAATGCAATTACTGGTGCCAGGCATTTTGTGAAGACCCTGGGTGCAGTACACAAGCCAAAGGGCAGTGCAGAGAATTGGTAATGCATTGAGCCAGCTATGAAACTGAGGTATCTTCTGCAAGACTGTCTGATTGGGACATGCAGGTATGCCTCTTTGAGGTCCAAAGTAACTAGCCAAGCCTTCTTGCCCAGCATGGGTAGAAGTTGCTGCAGTGTTAACATTTTGAATTTTGGAACATCCAGGAAAGTATTTAGGATTGACAAGTCCAGTATTGGTCTCCATGCTTTGCCCTTTTTGGGAACTAGGAAGAGTCTTGAGTAAAATCCTTGTTCCTGTTCTTGTTGTGGTACTCTCTGAATAGCTCCCATGTCCATGAGAACAGCAATTTCCTTTTGTGCCTCTGCCCATTGGTTTTGTGGCAGGTCTGGCATACCTTTTGATTTTGGAAGAGTGTGAAAGTGGAACCTGTAACCCTGAGAAACTATATTCAGTACCCATTTGTGGGTGATTATGCGCCAATTCTGTGCGAAAAGTGCTAGCTTTCCCCCTAGAGGTGCTGCCAAAAGGTAAGTGCTTGGCTTTTGTAGAGGAAAGTCATTGGGACTATTTCCTATAAGGTTGTGATATGTCATCTCCTCCTTTAGGGGCAGAAGCACCCCATTGTTTGGGTCTGTAGGAGCCTTGTGGCTGACATCTGACTCTTGGGCGTCTGTATCTGCCTCTTTGTGGCTTGTCTTGACACCTGAAAGGACCAGTTTTTTGTAGGCCAGTTTCTACTACACCTAGGTGGTTGAACCTGTAAGAAATCCTTTACTGTCTGCATAGATTTTGCTTTACCCTCCATTTTCTTTAACACCTCTTCTCCCTTAACACCAAACAAAATATCATGTTGCAATGGAGCATCCAATAATTTTATTTTAACATGTTCAGGTAAACTTTGTTCTTTCAACCAAGCATGCCTTCGAATGACAGAGCCTGTAACTGCGGCTCTGCAAGAAGCCTCTAATGAATCAAAACTACATTGCAGAGTATGCTTTCCCACTTGTTCAGCTGCATACAATAATTCCCGAATTTCCTTATTGTCAGGATTCTCTGAATTAGTAAAGCATTTTCTGTTTTAACAAAGACAAGGGGCACTGCTGATATTTAAGCATGTGAAACTGGCAGTTTAATGCCCATACAGCTAAAGTAGCAGAAGTGTAAACTTTTTCCCCCCATCTATCCAGAGCTGTAGAATCCCTATCAGAGGAAACAGGGTTTTTAGCAGTGGAAGCCTTAACCCCTTTGGGACCCTGAGAAACTGTTTCAGGGTCAGCAGCAGGGTTTTTATAAAGAAATTTATGAGAGTCAGGGACCCTGCAATACCTGTCTGGCTTGACTGGTGCAGGGGGTATAGAATCAGGAGACAGACTGGATTCAGAAAAAACATCATCAACTATATCAAGCACAGGGGGGAGAGCCAGGGGCCTGTGTTGAGGCAGTAAAAGAAAATCTCTGAGCCTTTTCTTGGATTCTGAATAATCCTGGCTCTTCCAGTGGAAATGTTCCCTCATGGTGTGCAGAGTTTCCCCAAAGGAGTAATCCTCAGGTGGAGAGGCTGAAGCTATAGATTCTTCAGCATCAGAGTCCTCATGGGGAGGAAGAGAATAGCCCTGATCTGAAGAGGAATCAGAGGATACAGAAACCTGGTCAGAGGAATCATAGTCAGTGTCTTGCCTAGGCCTTTTATCAGGAGGGGGATGGGAACCCCTGATCAAAGTAATTAAGTCGTCGGCCATTTTAAGTGTGTTTCTTTGTCATGGTTGACTGTCCAGAAGAATGCTGTACTTGTTTCTTTGTCTTTAATGGTGTCTTTGACTGTACTTTGGCTGCTGTAGAGGATTTAATAACAAGCTGTGAAGGTCTGAAAACACCCTCAGAAGCTGATGCCTGCTCAGTGGCTCCGGACCCATCTGAAGAAATATTTTCCATAGGCCCAATACCTTGAGTATCCAGAGGCCTAGTTGTCTCCACATGGGAGTTGGATATGGCCTGTGGCTCTGAGGTAGCGGGTGTCAGGGGCTGCAAAAGCACCTCACTGAGAACCAGCGACTGGCCTAGAAGAGGCTTCGTCATCGGTTTTGGACCTCGGATGCCTGTCCTTTTCCTTGTCTTTGCGTTTTTTATGAATTCCGGTCGTCGGTTGTTCCGACAGCATTATATAGTTAAACCTTCGGCCAAAGTAATGAAATGCAAAATCAAACCGACTTTTAATAGTGCGTTTGTTGAATCTAGCACAAAACCGACAACTAGTAACGTCGTGGTCAGGGCCTAGGCAAGGAATACAGTAAGAGTGAAAGTCCTTATGAGGTATTTGCTTCCCACAAGAAATACAATCGTTAACTTTTACTGATATCGGTCTGGAGCAAGAAAAAGTTTCCCCAACGGGGTACTTAGCTTTATTGAAGACTTCGGTTCTGAAACTCTATTTCGAAAATCTCAGGAGTCGGCCGACCGGCACTTGCTTGCTTCGGGCACCATGCAGCAATAAAGACTGAAGAAAATGGCATCGGCTGCATCTTTTATACCCCTGGCACATGGACAATCGAAAAGGGAAGAAGTGACAGCAACCGACGCCAGACCTAGACTTTGGAACTTGGGCCGACTGCGGGTCTCCTGCCAGCAGGATAACCAGCAGGATAACCCAAGTATAATGACTGCAACAGTGAAACACGATGAACATCTACAATACTACAATGCACCTGGCAAGAGCATGCATACAAAGGTGTATGAAAGGAAAGTGGCCTTAAAGCCCATGTCACAGGAGTCAGAAGAAAATGGGTTCAAGTCTTCTTTGGCATAGGCTCATTGTATCCAGGAAACAAACTCCTTTGAGTAAAATGATTCCAAATAGTCATGGACAGTTCAAAAAAAGGTTTAATTGCACAGAGATGGTCATATCCAAAGCCCTTTCTTATTTTAACACCCGCATAATTACTTGCACAGCATGTTTTGCCTAAACTGATCACAGACTTCATTAGAACTGATTCAACATGTGTCACATCCAGGTATATAAAGGAACCAATCATAAAAATCCATCCTCTTAAATAATTAAATAGTTGGTTTTAAAGGGCACATGCCCCCAGAGAAAAACATACCAAGTAAAAAACTAAGTAGCTCTTTCCTAACCATACCATTTAGTTTAAATAATTCCTAACTATTTAATACGACCTCATACCACCACAGAAAAATTACTGGTCTGTTGAATGTGAAATAAAAAACATTATGACATATTGGTAAAAAAACCTAATAAATATGTGTTATTGTGCTATGCTATTTTATTATAAAAACATTTTATTTGTGCAATTATGCAATAAATAGCATAGCACAGTAACACTTTTTATATTTATTAGTTTTTTTTGTATCTGTATGTCGTAATTTTTTTAGTTCACATTCAACTAACCAGCAATTTTTGTGTGGTGATATGAGGACATATTAAATAGTCTGTAATTATTTAGACTAAGTGGTATAGTTAGGAAAGAGCTACTTAGTTTCTACAACCTAGTATGTTTTCTCTGGGGGCATGTGCCCTTTAAAACCAATTTAAGAGGATGGATTTTTATGATTGGTTGCTTTATATAAATGGATATGACATGTTTGAATCAGTTCCGATGTTTGGTTTACACAAAAATGCCATACAAGTAATTATGTGGGCATCAAACAACAATGGACTTTGGAAGTGACCATCTTTTCTGTGTGCGATTAATGTTTTTTTTCGATTGTCCGTGGCTATTTCAAATAACTTGTTTCCTGGGTAATGAGATCCTGTATTCTTTGTTGTGATTAGTAGCTTACATCACTGTGCTTGGCAATGTTTTTTTTCTTTGTCCTTCCTGGCACAGGGGTGAGTATAAAGACAGTCATGCCCTACCATCTAGTACCTGAATAAGGGGCATATGTAGTTGTAAAGGGTCTTGAGATGTAGTTGTGGTAGCAAGAATGCCGAAGTTATGGGATAAGACACTAGGGGTAACAGGAACAATACTACTGGAAAGGTATGCAGGTAATAATTAGTGCTGAAAATCTAACATCTTAAATTCTCAGTGCCTGTTGTTCACTTTAATAACTAATCTGCCTTGCTCCAGATGTGAATACAGCAGATACATGAGATGCACTAGCAATCCTCACACACTGAGACAAACCAGTAATCTTCATACACTTCTGTCACAGCAGCACAAAAACACATAACAAATGGAATGCTGCTGTTCTTCCTAGACAAACATTAGCATTAACCAGAATAACTAGGAATGCTGGCTTAACAAGTACTTCAGAGATCATTTATTTGGTCCAAGAGAAGCACAGTATAGTAGTATTTGTTTCTTACAAAACATCAAATATAAATAACTTGAAACTGTAACAATACACAAAATTTGAGTTTTACATTAATGTGATCCAGCAGTCAACCCTGAAATTGTTGAAAAAAATGAACATTGTTTACAGTAATATACACAGTGCTTTTGTTGATATCACAAACAGGAGTTTAACAGCACTTTATATTTGTTTAAAACAACAAATTCCTTATTTAAATGAAAGCAAGGATGTGAAAATTGTCTGCTGTAGGCTTGACATTCTGTAGAATAAACTTGAGTCTTTTAAGGGGGTCAAAATAAAGGAGTATGTCTTACTCTCCAAAAACAAATAACTTCAAACTATGACTGGCTTAGAAAAATAGTTCATTTTAAACAAAATGTATAAAAATACCAGGTATGAGTGAACATATCTGGCATATTTGTTTTGAAGTTTACTAGTGCAAATTATGTTACATAATCTGCAGTTAGCTTTATTATGTGTATTCACAATGGACTGTGCTTTTTGCTTTACATAGGTCACTGGCCTTTTCTGTTAGGGAAAAAAACATGAAATACATCCTACAGTTTCTAACTCCTTGGCTTTGCAACTAATGCCATAAACAGAAAGTTTTAGAGCTGCTTTTGTCCCATTTCACCTTCTGACTTGAATCAGGTGACAGCTTACTTCTGAATATTTATGCGCACCCTAGAGAACAGTGACATAATGAAACCAGTAAAATGCAGTGGATGCCCTCCATCATTACTAGGGATTAATCAACTGCAATGATGTCATCATCCTGGTCATCGATTTGCTCAGCACGTGTTTTTTTTGTCCCTAAATTTTCTTCTTCCTCTTCAAACTTTCTTTTGCGTTTATTAGTTTCCACACCAGCACTAGTAGTGCTAGAACATGGACCTTCATCTTCGGAGTCCACAATCAACACATCATCTTGCTCTTGAGCTGCGTTAGAGAAAAAAAGTCATTACTTTTCACTGCAAAACAAATGCCAGAAAAAAAAAAACTTAAATTCTTAAAGTGTCCCTGTACACTTCAGACATGCAATGTAGCATTTGATGGTTCCAGTGCTGGGATAAATTTCACCCCTACAATTCCTAATATTTATGGGTGTTCTTTAATTAGAAGACTGAACCCATCAAGGATACAACCGCAAAACTACCTTTATCTTTCAATGATATCACTTTAGAGAGAACATGTGGATGTGTCCATAGTATAAAGGATGTTCCTCTGCACAGGTGAGGTGGTGTCAATTACAATCTATGGATGCATCCCAACGCTACACTGATGTCACAAAGGAGTAAGTTCACATGATATTTATGTAGGCAAAAATAATATTCTATTAAGCTATATTATGGGGAGGTGGTTACTGCACCACAGCAACATGAGTCACTACCTAACACATCTAAAACGAAAATATACTCTTTGGTACCCCTCACAAACCTGCTAAATCTATAAACTCTCTCAACAAAGATCTTAACAGCACCCCTAAAGAAACACTTATATCCTTTAATAACTCACTGCTTTTCTCTGCCAGAAAATTCTTCCACCTATACAAACAACCCACCCCAAACTCAATAACTCTCTCCTAATAGGACATCTAAATATCCAAAGCATTAATAATAAAGTAGCCCACCTCCATGCCCTCCTAGATATTCACTCCTTTGATATCCTCTGCCTCACTAAAACTTGGTTGAAACCAGAAACTAAAGACAATATTATTCCCCAAGGCTATAACATAGTGAGACAAGACTGAACAAAACACAAAGGGGGTGGAGTAGCAGTTCTATTTAAAGATGGACTTCATATCTCCACCCTACCATATAATCCAACCCAGGATAGTAACGCAGATGTCCTCATCACCAAACTTCAAATCAACCCAAACAAATCTGTATACATTATCTGTATTTACTTACCTCCAGGAAATAATATCACTACAATAGAGGCCCTACTAAGCTGGGTGTCTTCTACTTACCCACAAGAAACAATAATACTAGGCGACTTTAATACTGACTGGAAAGGTGTTAGCACAGAAAATCCCACCTCTCATATTAACCTTCATGGCTTTGGCCAAATCATAACCTCTACAACCAGAATTAACAAATCAAATAAAGAAGAGAGCACCTTAGACTGGATACTCATAAAAAACAGAAACAATATTATAAGGTAGGAAGGCTGCCAGACGATGTAAGTGATCATTTTTTGACCTACATCATAAGAGAAAAGAAGGATCTTCCCAACCTCCCCACCTTTAGGATAGCACGCTCTACCCAAACACTTTAACTCAGAATTATTTCAAACTGAACTTAGCGCCTGTGACTGGAACCCTTTTACTTGAAGAGGCTGTAAAGTATTTTAACTCTAAGTTCTTATCTATCCTGGATAGGCATGTACCTAAATGGTCCATCAGAATGAAGTCCAATCCAGCCCCATGGCTTTCTAAAGAAACCAGACATCAAATCTTGCTTAGGAACAAAGCTTGGGCTAAGTGGAGAGCTAACAGAAATATCTCTGAACAACTAAATTTTAGGCAGCTGAGAAATAGTACAAAAAAAGGCAATACTTAAAGATAAAAAGAACTACTACTGTAAACTGCAGCAAACTCACCAAAATAATCCTCAGAAGTTCTGGTCTAGTATCAATAAACTCCTTTCCCAAGAACACTCTCGAACACCCACCCCACTTGATGCAGATCCAAATACCCCCATCAAACTGCCAATACCTTTAATTCTTTCTTCACTCACACCATACAATCTCTAGCTAGTCAACTTATCCCAGATAACGCAAGCTTTCCCACCACCACACCAGGCTCTATACCTACATTCAAACTACAACCCATCTCTACTACTCTCATTTATAAATTTATTCAAAAACTCAAGCCATGTACTCATTCTGCTGACCAACTACCGTCACAATATCTCCAAAAAGCAGCCAAAGTAATTGCCTACCCTATATCCATCCTTATAAATAGGACAATCAAAGAGGGAACCATTCCAGATATTTGGAAAATCTCCCACATTATCCCCCTACATAAAAGTGGGAACTCAAATGACTACTCTTATCGGCCAATAGCTCTCATCACCTTTAGCAGAAATTATGGAAAAATGCATTCACCAACAACTTTTACATCATCTATCTCAACATAACATAATAGCAAACTGCCAACATGGCTTTAGGCCATCACATAGTACCACTACTGCCCTTTTATCCTTTACAGATACCATCAAAAGAAACCGTAATAAAAACATCCTCTCATCTGCACTCTTTATTGACATCTCAAAAGCTTTCGACATGGTAAACCACACCCTCAATCAATATTCTTGAATCCCTTTCCTTTGACTCTCAGGCTGTTAAATGGTTCAGATCCTACCTCAGCAACAGGCAGTTCTTTGGGAAAATCAAATTTCATCCTTTCTGCCAGTCACCATCGGAGTCCCTCAGGCCTCTATTCTTGGACCACTTCTTTTCTCATTATTTATCCTCCATGTAGTAATTCCTCAAGCCACCTGCATTCAATATGCAGATGATTCTACGCTAATATGCTCAGCATACCCTCCATCAGAACTATATTCTCTTACTCAAAATGTTTTTAGCACTGTAGAAACATGATTTACATAATGCTGTCTCCTTCTTAATGCCAAAAAAACAAACTCCTTCTCTTTACCCCTACTACCAAGTCCTCCCCCATACATTTCTCAGTCTCTTCAAATAATGGCACTATTATATTCCCTGACTCTGCCACTGAACTGTTAGGAACAACCATTGGCAATAACCTTACATTTGATTACCATATAAATAACACCATTAAAACAGTCAACAGAAAAATAGGCTCCTTATATAGAATAAAACCTTTCCTAACCCCAGCAGCCAGAACCAAGATTGCTCACTCCCATCTAATCTCTACTCTTCTGTACGCCTCACCTATTTATACCAACCTAAAGAAAAATAACCTTAACAAACTAGCAACTTCCTACAATAACATCGCCAGATTTGCCACTGGCAATCCCTTTAGAACCCACCACTGTCTGAATATTTGGCAACTAGACTGGCTTGAATTCCAAAACCATCTGATAATCTCCCAACTCACGACTGCCCACAAGATATTCTACCAACCTAACACCACTTCTATACTCTCCAGTCTCTTAATCCCTTATAAAAATCTGAATTCCCTACGTTCTTCTAGCAAACTCCTCGCTAGTATAACCAAGTCTAACAACATAGCTGGTGACTCTCTGTTTACTAATGCAGCAGGAAAAAACTGGAACCTGCTACCAATGAACTAACACTAATCGCATCCTTGCCTCTCTTTAAACAAAAACTCAAAAACCACCTCAAAACGCACTGGTTATGCCCTTGTAGTATCCCTGACTAACCACCCTCTTCCACCACTGTTTCTTCCTCTTCCAAACAAACTTCCAAACATTTTAATGTTTATTCATGTAAGCAAGGCTGGTACTGTTTAAACTCTAATCAACATACTGCTGAAATCTTTCTACTTGATGTGAAAAATTCCATAAGAATCTTACTGTGCTACATTTTTATTGTTGCTTTAAGTGTAAATATTTTTACTGTTGTTTCTTTCAAGTGTAAATATCTTTAGTATGTAATAATTACTTGTTCTATTTTTTATTATTCCTTTAATTTACCTTGCAACGATATTTTGAATTTTTCTATCTTGTTGGAGCTTTTCTCCCCGGGCATCTACTGAAAATGGAAATATATCCAGCTAGACTAGCCTGGTTAACAAATGTAAAATAAAATAAATAAACTACTCCAGCTACAGCTGCCACAAGCAAAGGAGCTATCTTAGTCCAAATTGAATATGGACTTCCTACTTACAGCCACAGCCTCCAAGAAAAACACATCCACTACGAGATAAAACTAGAAATTATTTTCAGTCAGTTACATCACAAATTCTCCTCTCATGAGCACCACTGCATCACCCTTTTCAAAGCCAACTTGCTACCTATCAAACATAGAGATGATCCTCTCCTAGGATCACATCTCTAAACTCCTTACAGCCTGACACATTCTTGGCTCTCGTATTACTCACTGAATAAGTACAGTATATAATTATTTCATGACTGTGATTGCATTCACCTGGGCTGTTCCTGCAAATGATCATTTGTGATCAGTGTACTACTTTAGTAAACAAAGATAAAAAACTAAATTAGGCATCACATGCTGTGGAGGAAAAAAAATGTACATAACCGTACATGGACAAACTAAGGAATTACACTGTTAGCTTCACAGTCAAGCTATTATCGATACGAGTCTACAGAAAAGTATTAGTTGAATTACAGTATTATTTCGTTTACTATTTGTTCACAAGCCACATTTATGCAAGTAAACCTACAGCATGAGGCTCGCTCAGAAAAATCTCATACAAAGGTATTGGGGTGAAAAGCACTATGCAACATTTGGAAACCAGGTTCTCTCAGTAAATAAATCTTACTGTATAATGGATAAAACCCGGAACGTCAGAGTTTGGTACACAATGCAACACCCACTTTTTAACATGAATAACTCAACATACAATTTCTGGGATTTTAAGACTGGATTTAAACATACAAGATTTATGACAAAATGCCACAAACATAGGATTAGCTCAGACTATGCTTAACAGAAGTGTGCCTGTCTGCACATCTGGTGAAAAACTCTTAAAACGTGTGAGTCCATAGAGTTTTTTTATTTGATTTATTTAATAAAAGGTTATGTCTTGCCATAAACTTGGCATCTGTGTTGTCTTCCTTCATTCCTCCTCATTATAAGGTCTAGCATCCGACCCTTGGATCCGGCTTTGGCAGAAGAGGCTCAGACATAGGACAAACAAGTCCCTTCATAATCCAGGTTCCTCTAGAAGAAAATAGCAGGGGGATGGTTGGGTGGGAAAGTGAGGAGGAATGAAGGAAGACAACACAGGTGCCAAGTTATGGCAAGACATAACCTTTTAATCTGATGTTGTCGTCTTCATTCCTCCTCACAATAGGGTCAGATTCCCCATATACGTAAATCCTGGGTGGCCCTCAAGGAAGGATATGCCAGAGCACCATCGGACCAAAGGAGACCCTGCTCCTGGACATGATATCCAACTTGCAGTGCGATAGAAAGGAACGACTGTTAAACCATGATGCTGCTGTGCAAATATCATCAATGGATGTTCTGGAAATAGAAGGCCATAGAAGTAGTCATAGCTCTGGTGGAATACCTTAGATGAGTAAATGTGCGATATGCAGTCAGATATCCACTTCACCAAGGTAATTTTAGATACCACTTGTCCAAGTCTAACAGATGAGAAAGCTCCGCAAAGCTGATCACACCTCCTGTGTTGTTTGGTCCTGTACAGATAAAAACAAAGTTGTCTATGAACATCTAAAAGATTGAGAACATACTCCCCTTTATTAGAGAGATTGGGAAAGAACACTGGTAATTGAATGGATTGAGTAATATTGTTCTCTGTAGCTACTTTGGGCATAAACCGATCGGTGTGTAAGGACACACTGTCTTTATGAAACAGTATGCAAAGAAATTTGGAGGCTAAGGATTGTAGTTCAGAAATCCTCTTAGCGGAAGTTAAAGCCACCAGGAGAACTGTCTTCCATGACAGAAACTTCATGTTGCAACTAGCTGCTGGTTCGAAGAGTTCCTGGGTCAAAGCCTGCAACACAAGAGGTCCCAAAGGGGGAGATGGGTCCTTAATTGGAGCCTTTAACAACAGGAAGGATTTGCATACTTTAAAATTGAACAGAGAACAGGACTGACTTACAGTCCTAAAGTTGGAAATAGAAGCCAACTATAGTTTGATAGTCAAGAAGCTATCACTTTCATCAAACAGGGTGCTAAGAAATAAAATGTCTGAAACTGGTGCTGAGAAAGGATCAATGTTCCTGCTCGTGGCCCAAATAACAAATCTCTTCCACTTACTTGTGTAGACTTAGTGGAAGCCTTTTGTGAGGTTAGAAGAATTTTATGGACCGGACACTTAAAGCCCAGACTGTCTCACACTAGGGTTGGAAGTGGAGAAATCAAGCCATCAATTTGAGGGCTCGAATGTTTGGATGCTGCATCCCTCACAGATGGGAAAGGAGGTCCTGACTTGGCTCCAGAATCCAAACAGGACATTTCAGATGAGATAAAACAGGAACCACATCTGATGAGGCCACAAGGGGGCAATGACGATGACTGAGCTCTTCAACCTGCTTGCCTTCTGAATAAACTTCAGAATGAGTGGAAGAGGAGGGTAAGCATACAGGAGACCTGGGGGCAAATCACGGACTAGTGCATCCCTTGGGACTCCCCAGGAGGAGGGATCAGAGGGAGGAACTTGCTGTATTTGTTGTTGAGAAGAGAGGGCAAATAGGTCGCAGCAAAGCTGACACCAACTGCTGAAGATCATGTTCGCCAACGACTGATTGAGGGACTAATCGTGAAGAATCAGAAGCAATGTAATGAGTCTGTTCCACAGACTGTTGGGTTTCCCCGGACTATACATTGTAACTAGAAGGTGGCCTGAAGATATCACCCATTCCCACACCCTCACGGCCTCCCTGCACAAGGGGTAAGAAAAAGTTCCTCCTTGTTTGCTGATGTACCAAACAGACATGTTGGTGTGCACTGAAATAGTCCCCAAGGGAAGAACGAAGGCTTACCAATGTTAGAACTGCTTTCATCTGTAGGATGCTGATATGCAACCTGGTCTTGGGAGGAGACCATGTGCCTTGGACCATCTTCCCATTGCAATGCCCCTCCCCCCACCTGAACTGGGAAGCGTCCATGGTCAATGTGGCTATGGGGAGGTTCAAGAAAGTACAGTTGTGTACACTTACCATATATGTAGATGTTCGAGTGTATTCTCTGTTGCAGTCATCACACTTGGGTTATCTGCCTGCAGGTAGCCCTCAGTAAGCCCGAAGAACAGAAACTTAGCATTTCTGTGTCGTTTGCTGTCACTCCAGGACTGACGTCAGGTCGTCAGGGGTGTAAAAACAGGCAGTCAACACCATTACATCAGTTTTATTGCCCCAAATGTCAGGAGTCCCCCAGATAGGGAGATAGGTTATGGTGGGGAAAACATCACCAGTAAAAAGTAAATACCAATACCCCAGAGGGGGTTAGTAATAGCCATAGATAGTGGAGAGAGAGAGAAAACCAGGGGGCTGGAGGGAGGGAAACCAGGACTGCAACACTGAATACACTCAGACATCTACATTTATGGTACGTGTACACAAAGTACAGTTTTGTACCTACCATAAATGTAGATGTGTCCATGAATGCTGCTGGCTGCTGGGTCAGCCATGCCATTTCCTCAGTGTTTCTTGGCCCCAGATGCCCAGGTGCCCAGGTGCCCTCTAGGAAGGAATAAATGGAAATAATTAATTACACAGAGCAAAAAAAAAAAAAAAATATATATATATATATATATATATATATATATATATATACATATATACAAACAAATACACCATAATAAATTCCCCAGCTAGCTAAAAGAGGGGTAAGTACCCTAGGAATACCACAGAGGGGAAGGAGGGTGGGTAATCCTGACTGCAGATGCATACCTATCGGACATCTACATTTATGGTAGGTACAAAACTGTACTATGTCCTTCAAGGATGCATCTGCAGTCCTAACATATGGATAGAATACCATAGCCAAACTGGGGGAGGAGGTACTAAGATAAAGATGGTGTAGTTAAGATCCCTTGCAAAACAGCAGTTGCAAAACCTGCTCGGGATCTGGAGTATAAAGGAAGATTATAATGCTTGGCAAATGTATGCACGGAGCTCCAAGTAGCAGCTTCTAAAATGTCTTTGGTAGCCACTCGTAGGAAAGCTGTAGTGGTGGCTGTAGCTCTTGTGGAGTGAGGCCTGATATTTTCTGGAGTTGTCTTTCCATGAAAGGAGTAGCAAAATCTAATGCAATTTCCTATCCATTTTGAGATTGTCTGTTTTGAAATTGCTTTTCCTTGCATTCCTGTTGCATATGCTACCAGAAGCTGGTCAGTTTTTCTGTTGGTCTTAGTTCTGTCCAGATAGTAGCATAATTGTCTGTGCACATCCAAGGTATGTAGTAGTCTTTCCCCCCCGTTCTGTGGGTTGGGGAAGAATGTAGGTAAATGAATCGCTTGGTTCAATGATACTCTGGAGACCACTTTTGGCATAAAAGTAGGATTAGTTCTCAGAGACACTCTATCCTGATGGAAGATAAGGAAGGGCTGTACTGCCATTAATGCCTGTAACTCAGATACCCTTCTTGCTGAAGTGATTGCAAGCAGGAAAGCAGTTTTCCAAGATAAGAACTGTAAGTCTGCTGTTGCTGCTGGTTCAAAAGGGGGAAGTGTTAACTTTTCCAGCACAAAGTTGAGATCCCATGTAGGCAAAGGTGGTTTCCTTGGAGGCTTTACATTTTTGATTCCTCTCAGGAACTGCCTGAGTAGAGGATGAGAGAAGACAGGAGGATCCATGTTGTATTCTGCTGAAATTGCTGATGCATGAATCTTAAGGAGTAGGACAGGCCATTGTGGAACAGTTCTGCTAAGTATTCCAGGATGTTGATGTTTGCTATGTTTGCCAATGAGACATTTTCCCCTTTTGCTGCACTCCAAATGAGGTATCTTTTCCATTTGGCTGAATAAGTCTTCCTTGTGGAGGGTCTGCGAGCCTCCAGGATAATGTCCTTAACCCTCTGAGATAAATCTGGGTTATTTTGTTTTATGCAATATTCCAAGCAGCTAGAGCTGTAGTGTTTTCAAGTTTGGATGTAGGATCTTGTAGTTGTTCTGTGTTAGAAGTAAAGGACATAGAGGTAGAGGCCATGCGTGTGTCCGAGACATGCTTCTCAGTAGCGGGTACCAATGTTGCCTCGGCCAGTCTGGAGCTATCAGGATTATCCTTGGCTGATCCTCTTTGATCTTCAGTAGGACTTTGTACATCAAAGGAAGAGGTGGGAATGCATATGCTGTCAGGTTTTTCCAGCTGAAGGAAAGGGAGTCCACCCTCCAAGCAAGTGGGTGGTATGCTCTTGTGCAGAATTTCTTCAATTGGTGATTGAGTGGGGAGGCGAACAGGTCTATCTCTGGTAGTCCCCATTTCTTTGTTATGGTTTTGAAGATATCTGGATGCAGCATCCATTTGTGAGCATCCGTGGTAGTTCTGCTTAAGGTGTCTGCAAATGAATTTTCTTTTCCTGGTACAAATCTGGCCTGGAGTTGAATGTTGAGATTCAGGGCCACATTCCACAGGTCCATTGCCATCCGGCATAGAGGATATGACTGTGTACCTCCCTGTTTGTTGATGTACCACATGACTGTGGTATTGTCCGTCCTTATCAGCAGGTGACCTTGTTGAAGAAATGGTCTGAATGCCTGGATTGCATGTTTCACTGCCAGCATCTCCTTTTGATTTATGTGTAGATTCAGCTGGTCTTGTGTCCATAGGCCTTGTATACACTTGTCCACCATGTGTGCCCCCCAGCCTAGGTCTGAGGCGTCTGTGGTGATGGTCTGGCTTGGATGAGGTTTGTGGAAAGGCAATCCTCTGTTCAACTGACAGGCCTGAGCCCACCACAGGAATTCTTGCTTCAGGCATGGAATTATTGGAATCGGGGCTTCTAGACTGTGCTTGTGTTGAGACCATACATTCCTTAGGTACCATTGCAACTTTCTCATATGCAGTCTGGCATGCGGAATCAATATTATGCAGGATGCCATGTAACCCAGGGCTTGCAGGACTTTCCTTGCAGTAAGCTGAGTCTGTGTTGTTAATGTCATGAAATAGACTGGTAGTTGCTTTTGTTTTTCTTCTGTGAGAAAGGCCATCTGAGTTGATGTGTCCAGTTCTGCACCCAAGAATGTTATCCTTTGGGATGGTACTAGTCTTGACTTTTGCGTGTTGACTGTGTATCCCAAGGCTTGCAGCAGTTGTATGACCTTTTCCAAATCTTTTGTTAATTTTGTCTTGTTGTCCGCTTGTATTAGGCAGTCGTCCAGGTATGGGTAAATTTGAATTCCCTGAAGCCTGCAATGAGCAATTACTGATGCCAGGCATTTCGTGAATACTCTGGGCGCAGTAGATAAGCCAAAGGGCAATGCTGAGAATTGATAATGCTCTGATCCTGCAAGAAATCTGAGGTGTCTTCTGCAATCTGGTCGGATAGGGACGTGCAGGTATGCCTCCTTGAGATCTAGAGTCACCAGCCAAGACTCCTTGCCCAGCATGGGAAGAAGTTGCTGTAGGGTCAGCATTTTGAATTTTGGGACAATGAGGTATGTGTTCAGAGCGGACAGGTCGAGAATAGGTCTCCATTGATTTTCTTTTCTTGGTACAAGGAAAAGTCTGGAGTAAAATCCTTGGCCTTGTTCCATAGGCGGTACCTTTTCTATAGCTCTCATCCTTAGTAGGTTGTTGATTTGTCTTAGAGCGTTTGTTTTTTGGCTTGGTGGTAGGTTTGGCATTCCTCTCTTTTTTGTAGAGTGTGGAAGTGAAACCTGTAGCCTTTGTCTATTGTTTGTAAAGTCCATTTGTCTCCTGTAATGTAATGCCAGTTTACGGAAAATAAGGCTAGTTTTCCACCCAAGGGTGCTTCCAGTTGTTCCCTGGTAGGCAGAATCAGAGCCAAGTCATTGTGTCTGTCCTGTGGAAGTGGTTGTAGCTGAATCTGTGGCAGTACTTCTCTGGTTGTTAGGCTGCCACTGACGTCCCCTGTAGGCACCCCTGGATTGACCTCTGCCTCTTGGGCGTCTATTTCTGCCTCTCTGTGCTCTGGAGGTGTCTGGAAAGGACCAATTCTTCGAAGGCCAATTTCTGCTAAACCTCGGAGGTTGGACCTGTAAGAAATCCTTGACTGTTTGGACAGATTTTGCTTTTTCTTCCACCTTCTTTAGAACCTGCTGTGCAGGGGAGCCAAACAAACTTTGTTTCTCCATAGGAGCATCTAGGAGTTTTGACTTAACATGGTCTGGTAAGGATTGTTCTTTTAACCAGGCATGCCTTCTAATCACTGTTCCAGTCATAGCTGATCTAAAGGAAGCCTCCAGTGCATCATAGCCACATTTTAAGAAATGGTTACTGACCTCCTGAGAGTTATGTACCAAATCCTGAAGGGACTTGTGGTCTATAGGTTCAGGAGAGGACAGTTTTTTATTTAGCTGGTCTAACAAAAATTCCTGGTACTGAATCATGTGAAATTGACAGTTTACGGCCCTGGCCGAAAGAGTAGCAGAAGTATAAACCTTTTTACCCCATCTCTCTAAAGCTCTAGATTCCCTTTCAGAGGGGAGAGGGTTTTTGGCAGAGGCAGCTGCCACAGCTTTGGGGCCCTGTGAAATGGTTTCAGGATCTGCAACAGGAGCCTTATACAAATGGTAGTGTGTGTCCGGGACCCTGTAATATCTGTCAGGCTTGGCAGGGGCTGGAGGAAGAGAATCAGGGGCAGTACAGGCATCATTATATGCATCATCAACAACTGTTAGTACTGGAGGAATGGCTAAAGGCCTATGCTGTGGTAAATGTAAAAAAGTCCTTAGCCTTTTCCTTGATTCTGAAAAATCCTGGCCCTGCCATTGAAAGTGTTCCCTCATAGCATGTAAGGTTTCCCCAAAAGAAAATTCTTCAGGAGGAGAAGCAGAAGGAATGGAGTCTTCTGCATCAGAATCCTCATAAGGAGAATATGGACCTTCCTGAGGGTCTGAAATATCTGAGTCATCCGAGGAATAGTCTATAGAAACAGGTTCCGGGGGTTCAGTTCTAGGCCTCTTACCTGGAAGGGGTTGAGAGGCCCTGTCTGGGTGAGGTTGGGATCCCCTGATCAAAGAAATGAGATCCTCAGCCAGGCTGAGCATTTGGGAACTAGAGGTAGGCCTGTGTGAGGGAGTTTTGGCAGGTAAGGCCTTAGAAGATTTAGCTGCTTTAGCCCTGGAAAAAGCCTCGATAGACATTGATGCAGGGGGTCTAGCAGCCCCACGTGCAGGGGTAGATATGTCTAAAGGAATAGTATCTGATAAATCCTGGGTGCCTGCTTCAGCAGGGGTAATTTCAGTCGCAGATTCAGCCATGCTCTGTGAGGCCTCGGCTATCGGAGGCATGCTTTCGGCCGAAGGAAGAACCAAGGACTCGGTTTCAGCCGAAACCGAGACACTCGCGGTTGGCCTAGCCGTGGTTTCAGCCGAAACCACGGACCGCGAGCGTCGGTCCTTTTCCTTACGCTTTTTAGCTAATTGTGTAGTCGGAGTCTCTGACTGCATTTTGTATGCAAAAGCGGGACCAAAAAACTCCTCTGCAAACTCCGACCGACGTCTAAGCGTCCGTCGGTTGAAGGAAGCACAGGCTAGACAAGCTGATACGTCGTGGTCTGGGCCTAAACAAGGAAGGCAGTAAGAGTGGAAATCCTTATGAGGTATTTGTTTCCCACAAGTTAAACAATTATTTACTTTGTCTGACATCGGCTGAGGCAAGAAAGAGTCCCCAACGGGGTACTTAGCTTTTTAGAAGTCTTCGGTAGTAGAAATCTCTGGATCTGACCGACCGGCACTTGCGAACAGCTTCTGCTTCGGGCACCGCGCAGCAAGAAAGACTGAGGAAAATGGCGTCGGCTGATGCCTTTATACCCCAGCAGCTATGACGTCGGGTGAAGTGCGACATCAGCCGAGGCCAGACCCAGACTTTGGAATCCGGCTGACCGAAGGGCTGCCTGAGGCAGGACAACCCATATGTTAGGACTACAGATGCATCCTTGAAGGACATCTGTACTATGTTCTTCATGTTTCACTGCTGCAGTCACCACACTTGGGTGGATTCCCAAAGCTGAAGAAGGGTGGAGGCTGTCAAGAAGAGTTAGGGCTGCCTAGTATGCCTTGCAAGACTGCTGTAGCAAATCCTGCCCTGGATTTGGAAAAGATAGGTTGGTGGTAATGCTTGGTGAAGCTGTGTACAGAACTCCTGGTAGAAGCCTCCAGGATGTCCCTGGTAAGGAGTCTTCTGAGAAATGCTGTAGCGGTAGATGTTGCCCTAGTGGAATGTGTTCTGACCCCCTGAAGGGGTGTATTCCCATGGTGCTTGTAGCAGAAATGGATGTAGTGTGCTTTCCATTTGGAAATAGCTTCTTTTGAAATGGCCTTGCCCTCTGCCCCTGTTGCATAGCTGACTAGTAGCTGGTTCATAGGTTGGTATTAGGCTATTAGCCCTAGGGCCTATACAAGCCTAGCCATAACAATTCCCTGGCTATTTCTTCCCACACTATTTACTTCCCTGGACCCCTGTCTAGCAGGGCGACTGACGTGATCCCCGGGGTGAATTTCCATTCTCCCATCCAATCGTCAAGGTTCCTTTTGAAGAGGACCAAAGAGGCACTCTGCTTGACATGTATGGGCAATCTATTCCAGAGTCTGGGGAGTCTCTGGGTCATAGATTCATAGATTAGTAATAAGCTAACTGCCCTTGCAAGCCATTTTAAGCTTAGCCAATTATGCCTTGTGAGACTCAAACCCTGCACCTTGTGTCTAAGGCAAACACCTTAACCATTAGGCCACCCTCCCAACCCTATCCCTCCAGCATGTTTTGTTTATTGTGATGACAAGGTTTAGATCCCTGGAGCGTGTGGCTCTGAGGGATTGGGATTTCTTTAAGTGTAGCATGTCCAACAGCTCTGGGTTTGACATGGCCTTGTATGTTAAGCAAAGATCGCCTCTGAGTAGACGATATGCGACAGAGTATAGCTGGAGTTTTTTAAGGCGGTCAGCGTAGGGCATCCGCTTTAGGCCTGTGATTCTTTTAGTGAGGTATTTCTGCGGCCTTTCCAGTTGTTGCAGATGTCTTGAGAGGTACATACCAAATGGGGCATTGTATTCTATAATGGGTCTAATGAGGGATGAGTACAGTGGGACAATGATGTAATTAGTGGCAATTACTTATTATCTGATGAAGTCCAAGTTTATGTGGACGAAAACGCGTATTGTGGATTAATTGTGTTAATGTTTTTTTCTGTTTATTTGTGGATACTTAATAAATCGTGCTGTCTTTTCAAGTTGGTTGGAGTGCCTCTCTATTAGCCCATTGCGCTCTTTTGGACTTTTTACAGTGAGACAATGACCTCTTTTTTTTGGATGAAAAGCCCTTAGTGATGAGGTGTGCCACATAGAAGGATTTTCTGACTGTTGTGGCGATGTGGTTATCGAAGGTGAGACCACTGTCCACCTGTGTCCCTAAGTCTCTTATCAAACTTTCGGTGTTTAGTGTACTGCCACCTGTATGGTAATTCACGAATACATGTTTTTCCCAAAGGGGATAACTATACATTTCTAGGCATTGAGCTTGAGCCCATGGCTCTGGCACCAAGCATCTGTTTCTGTAAGGCCCTTTTGTAGAGTATCCACATCATTTGGGGATTCAATAATGGCTCCCAGTTTGCAGTCATCTGCAAACTTTGTTATCCAGAGTCCCTTAGTGTTGGCCTGTACTTCAGAGAAGTAGATGCCAAACAAGAGCGGTCCCAGCACTGAACCCTGAGGTACTCCACTTGTCACTTGTCTGGAGCTGGATTTGGAGTCGGCCACTTTTACAGTGAGGGTTCTATCAGTAAGCCAGTTAGCAACCCATTGGGTAAGGTAGGGATTAATGCCCAGCTTAGTAAGTTTATCTATGATTCCAGAGTGGGGGATGGTGTCAAAGGCCTTGGCAAGGTCTAGATAGGCTGTGTGGACCACCTTACCCTTGTCCATGGCTCTGGAGACTGATTTGAAGAAGTCAATCAAGTTCAGGAGACAAGACTGGCCCTTCACGAACCCAAACTGGGTGGGGTCTAGTGTTTGAAGGTTGCTAATGTCTTTGTTTTATAATTTTCGTTGATAGTCTGCCAGTCTGGTCAGATTTTCTGAAGGGCTTAGTCCTATCAAGGTAGAATTTGAGCTGTCTGTGCACGTCCAAGGAGTGCAGGATCCTTTCCCCTTTATTTTGAGGATTAGGGAAGAAAGCTGGCAAATGGATGGATTGGTTGAGAGCCACACTGGACACCACTTTAGACATGAAGGAAGGATTAAGTCCTGAGGGGAAACCCTGTCAGCATGGAAAATAATGAAGGGTTCCACAACCATCAGTGCTTGTAACACTCTTCTAGCTGAAGTGATGGCTAGAAGCAAGGCTGTTTTCCAAGAGAGGAATTTTAACTCTGCTGATGCAGCAGGTTCAAAGGGGGGGAAGCGTGAGCTTTTCCAGTACAAAGTTAAGGTCCCAAGCAGGGGTGGGTGCTCTCATTGGTGGCCTTAAGTTGTTTGCCCCTCTGAGGAACTGTTTGATAAGAGGGTGCGAGAAGAGAGGTGGCTCAGTGTTGTAATGAGAAGAAATGGCTGAGGCATGTATCTTAATGGAGGAAAAGGACAGGCCTTTGTGGAGTACATCTGCTAAGTAATCCAGGATAAGAGGCAGAGAGGGCAGTGTTGTGTCCTCTCCTTTAGACTGAATCCACGAGCATAACCCTTTCCACTTATCAGCATAGGATTTTCTTGTACTGGGTCTTCTGGCTTCAAGAATGACATCCAGCACCTGCTTGCTTAAGGTCACTGGGGGAGAATTCAAGGAATAAGCCAGGCTGCAAGATTTATGGTTTGCAGTTGTGGATGCAGAATCTGTCCCTCCTGCTGAGAGAGAAGGGTTGGATTCTGGTGTAGGTGCCAGGGTGGCACCGATGTCAGGTTCTGCAGGAGTAGGTACTAATGTTGGCGTGGCCAGTCTGGGGCAATCAGAATTGTCTTTGGTCTGTCCTGTTTTACCTTGAGTAATACTCTTGAAAGAAGGGGCAGAGGGGGAAAGGCATAGATTGAGAGATTTACCCACTGAAAAGATAGGGCATCCACTTTCCAGGTCCTGCTGTGAGGATGCCTGGTGCAGAATTTGTTGAGCTGGTGGTTGTAGGGGGAGGCAAAGAGATCCACCTCTGGGGTCCCCCATTTCTGGATCCGAAGGTTGAAGGAGGCTGTGCTCCAATTGCCACTCGTGGGTCTAGGAGATTTCTGCTTAAGTCTGTCAGTAAGTTTTGTTTGCCTGGCAGGAACTGAGCTTGCAGATGGACTTGACTGTCCAAGGCCGTGTTCCACAGGGCCATGGCTAGCCTGCAAATGGGTAGGAATGGGTTCTTCCCTGCTTGTTGATGTACCACATAACTGTGGTGTTGTCTGTTTTTATTAGCAGTTGTCCTGGAAAGATTAGAGATCTGAAAGCTGTCAGGGCATTCTGTACAGCTAGCATCTCTTTTTGGTTGATGTGCAGATGAATTTGACTTGGGCTCCAGTGGTCCTGAATACATATTCCGTCCATGTGTGCTCCCCAGGCATAGTCTGGTGCGTCTGTGGTTAGGGTCTGGGCGGCTTGAGGTTGAGTAAATGGCAGTCCCTTGTGGTTGCATGCTTCTGCCCACCAGTGGAACTCTGTCCTTAGACAGGGTATGATAGGAATGACTGTTTCCAGGTCCTGATAATGTTGGCACCAAAGACTTTTTAAGTACCACTGGAGTTTCCTCATATGCAGTCATGCATATGGAATCAGCAGTATACATGAGGCCATGAACCCTAGGGCTTGCAGTATTTTTCTTGCAGATAGCTGGGTTCTGGTGGCCATTTGTTTGTAGTAGTCTGTCAGATAGACTTGTTTTTCTGAGGTGATGAATGCCATTTGGGAAGTTGTGTCCAAGCTTGCTCACAGGAATACAATCTTTTGACTGGGTACCAGTTTTGATTAATTTTCGTTGATAGCCTGCCCCAAGGAAGCGAGAAGGTTTTTCACAAATGTCAGGTGCTGCAGCAACAATTCCTGTCCACCTGAATCAGGCAGCCATCCAAGTACAGATAAATTTGGATATTTCTCTGCCTGCAGTATGCAATGGCTGGAGCCAGGTATTTTGTGAATACTCTGGGCGCAGTAGATAAGCCAAAGGGAAGTGTAGAGAACTGATAATGCATAGACCCTGCCCTGAAATGTAGATACTTCCTGCATTGATTCCCTTATGGGGATATGCAGATAGGCTTCTTTTAAGTCTATGGTGACAAACCAGGCATCCTTGGCAAGCATAGTAAGAAGCCGTTATAGGGTAAGCATTTTGAATTTTGGTACCACCAGGAAGGTGTTGAGAAGGGAAAGATCCAGGATTGGGCGCCAAGAGCCCTCTTTCCTGGGTACCAGGAAGAGTCTCGAGTAGAATCCTTGACCCTTCTGTTCTACTGGAACTGGCTGAATAGCTCTGATATTGAGCAGGGAAAGTGCTTGGTTTCAAGCCTCTGCCCACTGGTTTGGAGGAAGGTCTGGAAACCAGCTTGGGGTTGGCAGTGAATGGAAAAACATTTGTACCCCTGGGATACAATGTTGAGGATCCATGCACATCCGTTTTTTTGCATGAAGGGCAAGTTTTCCTCCTAAGGGCACAAGCAATTCAGCAGTGCTGGGGAGTGGAGTAAAGAAGTCATTGTGAGCTTTTTCCTTAAGGAGGTGGCTTACAACTCCCTGCTTTAGGATTGGGGGCACTCCATTACTTAGATCTCTGCATACCCTGAGACTGAAGTCTGAGTGATCCGTTTCCCCTGGGTCTGGTTTGAGAAGGCCTGGAGGGGGCTGGAAAGGACCAGTGTTTGGAAGGGCAATGCCTACTGAATCTAGGGGATTGCACTTGTAAGAATTCTTTAACAGTCTGCATAGACTTAGCTTTTTCTTCAATCTTTTTAAGAACCTCTTCTGCTCTGGTGCCAAACAAACGGTCCTTATTCAAAGGAGCACCTAGTAACTTTGATTTGACATGGTCTGGCAAGGTCTGCTCCTTCAGCCAAGCATGTCTTCTCAGTACAGAGCCAGTGACAGCTGCCCGGCAAGATGCTTCTAGGGCATCAAAGCCACACTGCAAAGTATGCTTGCTGACTTGGCTTGCAGAGTGCATAAGCTACTACAATTCTTTATTTTCTGCACAGTCTGAAAAGGTTGCCACTTTTTGTTTAATAAGTTCCATAATATGTTGCTGGTACTTCAGCAGGTGAAACTGACAATTTAATGTCCTAATAACAAGAGTTGCAGAGGTATATACCTTCTTACCCCATCTGTCCAAAGCTCTGGAATCCCTGTCTGAAGGGGTGGGATTCTTAGCTGTAGTAGCTTTGATACCTTTAGGCCCCTGGGAAATGACCTCTAGGTCAGCAGTAGGATTCTTGAAAAGAAATTTGTGAGTGTCCAGTACTCTGTAGTACCTGTCTGGTTTCCTAGGGGCAGGAGATAAAGTGTCGGGAGCAAGACTGGATTTCATACAAACATTATCCACAACATCCAGGACAGGGGATATTGCTAAGGGCCTATATGTTGAGGCAGCACTAGAAATTCTCTGAGTCATTTTTAGGACTGAGGATAGTCTTGGCATTCCCAGTGGAAATGCTCTCGTAAGGTATGCAAGGTTTCACCAAAAGAAAAATCCTCTGGAGGGGAGGCAGAGGGAATGGATTCCTCTGCATCTGAATCCTCATAAGCAGATAAGGGCATGTCTTCATAATTAGAAATTTCAGAGGCATCGGACTCCTCGTCTGTAGAAGCCGAAGGGGACTGGACTCTCTGTATCTTAGCAAGGGAAGGCTGACTTACCCTAATCAGCGTAATAAGGTCTTCAGCCATTCTAAGCATTTGTTTTTGTGGCATGTGAGCAGGTGCATGCACTTTGGTCATCGGTTTTCTAGGCGTAGTGCATACTCTGGGCCTAAGAAACTCGGTAGTTTTGGTTAAAAAAGAAGTCGGTTTGAGTCAAACATCGGTTGAGCGAATAACTGCCTCAGAAGCTGGTGCCTGCTCAGCAGCTCCGGACCTACCCAAGGTATCTGCAGGTTCCATAGTCGAAGAGTCTAGAGGCATACCAATGGGTCTCAGTAGAGGCCTGCAAATCCAGTGAAGTGAGCATCAGGGGCTGCGAAAGCGCCTCATGGACTACTGATGACTAGCTTAACGGAAGCGTCGTCGGCAGTTTTGGACCTATGCAATCTCTGTCTTTATCTTTATGTTTTTTCGGAATATCGGTAGTTGGATGGCTTACCAAAGCTATTTCAGAATACGGAGATAAAGAGCAAAAGAATTTAGCGACAAAGAGAGCCCGACGACGAATGGTTTGGGCGTTAAATAAGGCACAAAACCGACAGCGAGGGACTTTGTGGTCTGGGCCTAAACAGGTGACACAGTAAGAATGAAAATCTCTGTGAGATATTTGCTTTCCACAGGCAAGACAATTAACTTTTTCTGACATCGGTTAGAGCAAGGAAAAGGGTCCCCAATGGGGTACTTAGCTTTAGAAGACTTCAGGATTATTAAATATGTATACGGAAATTCAGTTAGCGGCCAACCGGCACTTGCAAACTGCTTCTGCTTCGGGCTCCTCGGCAAGAAAGACTGATGTAATGGTGTCGGCTGCCTGTTTTTATACCCCTAACGACCTGATGTCAGTCCTGGAGCCACAGCGTCCGACACAGAAATACTAAGTCTCTGGTATTCGGGATGACTGACTGCTACCTGCAGGCAGATATCCCAAGTGTGATTACTGCAACAGTGAAACACGAAGAACATCAGTATGCCCAGAATAATGATGTCTGACTTATCCACCAACTGAGGTGATGCCTGCAAATGGGAGTCAACCTGATGTGAAGGGACAACAGCTAAGAAAGGATGGACCATTGTGTCGCTAATGTCCCCTGGAGAACCTGCCTGAAAAATCTGGCTACAGGGACTAACAGAATGACACACAAAACAAACCAAAAAAAAAAACAAACCAAAAAAAAAAAAAAAAAAAAAAAGGAAATTGTGTGTTCTTAAATTCTCAAATGTTAGCAATTTTTGTCCTCTGAAAATATACCCTGCTGTAATTCTGTTTGAACAGATGCTGTTTAAAAGAGTTAAATTGGAATATCCTAAATTTTGTAAAGCTGGAAAATGTTTCAATTTAACAAGACGAGGGTGGCAGGCCTTGAATTGGTTGAAGGGTCAGACTGATCAATATGTGTTTAAATTAAACAGTCAGATAAAGGGGGAAACTGGGTGGTATTATTTAGGGACAAATACAATGTCATGGTTAGGAAGTTACTTGCTAATGAGGAAGAGTATGTTAAATTGTCTAATAATCCAATTAAGCACTTTAATGCATCATTGTTGGAACTGTCGGAGAGTGGGGGAAAAGACTTGTATTTTTGGATTCGGCTGATATTAAGATGTTTTGCCAAGCCTGTAGACCCTATATTGTATGCCATCTCTAAGATTCATAAAAGCAAATTCCAAACCTGAAATTGGAACATTCCTTGATAATTTTAAGATGTTTCCACAAGGCATTGGTCTCATCCTCTTCTCTAAATGCTATACTGATGGTCGATATCCCTATTACTGCGTTAGGCATCGTCTTTCCTCCCTCAGTAAAAACAGGCACAAGTGTGCATGCAGCAAAAAAATACACAAATTGGTGGGATCTGCAGTTTTTTTTTTTGTATTTTTTGCTTTGTTGAAATTAAAGGTATTCATAAAAGTTTATCTGACCCACCTGAAAGACCCATACTATCGGGGGTAAACTCCTATTTGGAGAATGTTGGCATTTTTCTTGACTCTACTTAATAAATATTTATGTATGGTGCCTGCATATGTTAAAAATACCCAGGAAATAAGCCACGTGGTGACTGAGGTGGAATGGCAGAATGATTATTAATGGGCTGTTGTGGATGTAAATGCTTTACATACCAACATTGATATCAGATGGGGTTTGGAGGCTATTTGGAATACAATAGGTAAAGGTCCGTGTACTGCTTATGTAGTCAGACTTTTGGAATTTTGTTTGATACATAATTACTTCTTGTTTGAGGGTGAGGTTTTCTTGCAAAAGAGAGGAACTGCAATGGGTGCACCTTATGCGCCATCCTATGGAATTTTATACATGGGTGAGTTTGAAAAAAATGTTCATCTATAGTACTGAATTTTTTTTTAGAAAGCAAGTCATCTTATATAAAAGATTTATTGATAACCTGCTTTTTTACTTGTAGAGGACTTTTGGGTGAAGTTTCATCATTCATGGAGCAAGTTAATAGAAATTTGCATGGGTTAAAATTCACTTTAAATGTCAGAAGAAGGCTACAGAATTTCTTGATGTTGAATTTTATGTTGATGAGCATGGCAAAACCCAGTTTAGACCCTTTCGTACACCCACTGTTGTCAATAACTTTTTACATGCAAGTAGTATGCATCCACCACACCTGATTAGCTCTCTTCCTGTGGGTGAATTTAAACATATTTTGCCTAATACTTTGGAGGAAAAGCTTAAGAACATAAAGCTTAATGAAGTGACAGGAAGGTTGTCGATGAGGGGTTATAGCAGACAGGTACTGGATGAGGCTATTAAGAAAGTACATGGTGGTGGTAATGTGAATAAGGATAGGTTTGTGGTGTATGACAGCAGTGGATATTGGAGGTTGAATGATTTAATAGGGGAACATCGGGGTACTGGATCGGATGTGAGAGCTCTGTATTTCGTAATGAAATATTCCCCATTTTCAGACATCTTGAGAAAGATGGTAATTGAATCATGGCATTTTGTACATCGGGATGAACAGCATGGAGGCTTATTTCCTGGATATGTTACATTTTCTTATGGAAGGTTTTTAAACCTTAAAGAGTTACTGAATGCCAGACAGGTCGGTGTTAATAGTGATAGGGTGGGTACTTTCCCCTGTAAACATTGTATGGTATGCAAGAGGGTGAAAAATCTGACCAGCAATTATATTAATGGTAGGAAATGTGTGTTTAGGGAGAGAATTTAGTTGTAATTCCTGTGGGGTGGCATACATATTGGGTTGTGGGTGTAGTAAAGTTAAATGGTATGTGGGACAGACAAAAAGAATGGTGAATTAGGAAAAGAAACTTCAATAGTCCTGTTGAACATTTCCACCTGGCTCATGAAGGGTCTGATGAAATATTGTATTTGTGTGTGTTAGGTCAACCCTATAATATGAGAGGGGGTAATTTTATTACAAAGTTACTGAGGTTGGAAACAGGAGTGGCCTTAGGTCAACTGGTGCCCTAGGCAAAAGGGCTCTACAGCACCCCCGACTATACCACCTGTTGCCCCCATCCTAGTCTACCTACACCAAATAAATACTGGAAAAGTGCCTCTGCTAGAGTGGCACCCTAGGTGGCTGCCTAGTTGGCCTATGCCTAAGGCCGGCTAAGTAGGATGATGATTAACTTTGGCACACTTTTTCCAAGGGGCCTTAACCTCGATTTTAATTTAAATGTATAACAATTTTAATGTACAACCCAACTCGAATGTATGATCCAGCTTGTTATGAACTGTACCCAGGGATAAAACTTTAACGTGTAATAGAGGTAAAATGTTTTTTATAAGAAAGATGACAAATATTGAAACCATAAAAGTTTTAACATGTGAATGTTATAAAGTATTGAATTTGACTTTGTAATACTGATGTGTTTATAATGGTTTGAAATGGTTGCAAACAATCAGTAGGGGCACTGTTGTATAAAAGGAGCTGTAATGCGTTTGTGATTTATTCTTGAAGGCAAAATGCCGAGGTACCACATAGTTATAAAGTGAATTCAGCTTCTTATCTGTCATGGCTTATTTTTTAATTTATTTATTTTTTTTTTTGTGCGTTATTCATTTATAATTTTGTGCTACTAACAGAATGACTACAGACATGGACAATAGGGTCTGCAGGATCAATCGAGCTGTGGGGGTCTGCTGGGCTAACTATTCCTGTACCTGACTTCTCAAAGTGGTTACTCTGTGTGAAGGAAGAGAAGGGGTCTGATCCCTCATGCTGAGCTGTGCATCTTATGAACTCCAGGTTCTCTACTGGAGCCAGGCTGGATTTGTTCATGCTTACGGTGATGCCCAGAGTATGATAACTGGATTAAGTAGTCCCTGGCTTGGATTAGCCGATGCCTCATGGGAGCAGTCAGGAGCCAATCGTCTAAATAAGGAAACACCTGGAATCCTCTGAGCCTCAAGTGAACTGCTACAACGGCCATGCATTTGGTGAACACCTGGGCGGCTGTGGTCAGCCCAAAGGGCAGTGCTCTCAACTGATAATGACTGGCTCCCAGCTGGAAGCGCAGATATCTCCTGGAGCGCCTGTCTATTTTCATGTGATAGTACACATCCATGAGATCTATTGAGCAGATCCAGTTGTCCTTTTGCAACAGAGGCAGAATGGACTGGACCATAACCATTCAGAACCTCGACTTGGCCCCCTGTCGTTTTCGGCATCAAAATGAAGCAGGAGTACGTTCCAAATCCTTTCTGGTCAGTTGGGACCTCTTGGATGACTCTTTCTAGCAACAGTTGTTGGATTTCCTGTGCTGCCTGTTCCCTTTGACTGGGTGGCACATAGGGAAGGCATTTGGAATTCGGAGGAAGAAGAGAAAAGGGAGTGGAATAACCTCTGGAGATTATGCTTAGCACCCAACAGTTTTGAGTCAACTGGGTCTAGGCTTTTGGGAGCAAAGCTAGATGGACCCCAACTGCCTCCAGAGATGAACAGTTGGGCAGCGCTTGAGCGCTGGTAGGACTTATCTGGAGGGGATTCCCTAAAGCCTTGGTTCTGCAGACCCCCTCTGCCTCTAGGGTGGTGTCTACCATCAAACTCTTCCCCTCTGCCTCTGAGGAGAGTTCCCTGCACTGGTCCTGGAAAGGCCCTTGGAATTTGTGAAACCACATTTCCTAACCTCCACGTTGGTTCCTGGAGAAAGACCTCGGGGTAGATGCAGAAAGGGTCTTACCATCCTTTTCATTCCAAGTACTTGTGTCTTGAACTGACAGCCCAAAAAATGGAGTAGCCCTCAAAGGGCATTGACAAACGATGCCTTAAAGGGCTCTGCAAAATTACATAGCCTCATCCACACATGCCTCCTTAGGGAAAGTCCTGAACTGGCTGTTCGTGAGGTGCCCTCCTTGATTTGGGAGATTAACCTCATCAATGAGTTGGCAATGGACGAAAGAGTGGTCAGCTTGGGAGAAATCTTAAATTCCTCCGGAGGCAAAGACTCCGAGAGAGGCTGACAGTTCCTTTATCAGATCTCTCTGCAGGTGAGTAAAATGAGATAGGTAGTTCAACAACCTCAGTGTAAATGTGGCCGAGGTGTAGACATGCTTCCCAATCCTGTCCAGCTCTCTAGACTCCTTACTAGGCAGATGGACAATGACAGTTTCTTCTGCCAGCTATTTCTTGGTGACTGCCTCCACCACAATGGCAATGACTACGGACCCTTACTCTAGTGTTTTCGGTCTATGGGGGGGGTGTGGGGGTGTGCCAGAAACCAATCGGGTCATTTGGATATGGGCTTTATGGTGTCCGGTTCCTTCCATGCCCGACGAGACACTAAATCAACCAGGGCATCTGATATGGGGTCACGCAAGACGTATATGGGCCTGTCCTGAATGGCTCCAAGAGAAAAGACCCCTCAGAGGAAGAAGGCTGGCAGACCACCCACCTTTCTGCTTTAGGATTTCTAATATGCCCCCAAAGGGGACGTCTTTAGGTGGAGATCGGGGGATCCCTCTCCCTCACTGAAGTCAGTATCCTCTGTTACAGACTCCAATGGGGAGTCAATGTGCCTCCTTTTGCATGTTTTCTTCTGAGGGATTTCCTCAACTAGATACTCTGGAGAAGTGTCAGAAGAAAGGGGATCTCTCCTGAGCAGGGAATTTTTGGAGGTCACTTGGGACAGGAAGACTCTGGGCAGGATGAGTGGAAGCAAGGCCTGGATTAGACGAGGGTACATGGGCAGATTGGGAAACATGTGCAGTTAGATCTCCAACTCAGGAGAAAACCCTCTCCACTATCTGAAAGGCCGAAGGACCAGGGGAAGCCCTTTTTGTCTCCCACGAAGCCGAAACCAATGAGGGAAAATGGGCAGGACTCACTCAGGATCCATGTCCTCCGGAAGGGATGGAGCTGTCGATTGCCAAGGCGCCTAAGGGAAGGGGTGGCTCCGATAAAGATGGAGCCGACCCCAGTCCCTGGACCCAGCACCGACACCACAGCTCTGAGACCTGCTCTGCTCTGAGAAGGCTGGAAACAGGTCTAAGTCAAGGGCATCCTCAGTATTGAGGACAGGAGTTTCCTCTGAGTCAAGCTTAACACGCATGGGAGTCCTGAATCCTGCGACTCTGACGCCGAGGGTTGGATCGGAGAAGGAGTCATGATGGAATGGCCAGGGTAGCTCATGGATCTGACAGGGCAGGAGCCAAGACTACCCCCCCCCATTTGGACATGGGCCTTGAGAAATCTCATCATCCTGTCCATATCCACCCTGGGCCAGCTTCTGGAGGACCTGGATCGGATGAAGCCGATAGGGGGACTGGGAATGCTTGGACTTACAGGAAATTTGAAAGTCCTTGGATCCAGAGGTATGGCATCCGATGTAGGAGATATAGTAATAATATCCCCCAGATCCGTAGAAGCTGTAGGATCCAACCTGGGGGATAATTTCTGCAGATCCGAAGAAGTCAGAACCAAAGATCTCTTGGGTTTCTTGGCTTTAAGAGTGTCCCTTGGGAAAACTGGGAGGGGCCTCTTTTTTTTGACTCTTTACCAGCAGCAGGAGAAGAAGCCACAGAAGGGGTCTGCGCCTCTGGAGCCGAGGCGGGAAGAAGGCCCCTAAGAATAAGTTTATTCTTATGGTCTGATAAAGCCCACAGATTTAAAGAAAAATAAATGTTACAATCTACTTTCAAGTGCTCGGCACCCCAGGCAGTACATGCACTCCTTGTAGGTAGGCATCCTGGTTGGGGATTTTATGCCCACAAGAAGTGCAGCGTTTAAAGCCAGGAGAAAGTTTGTCCGCCATGCTCAAACAAAAAAAATGCCAAAACCAACTGTCACCAGTTGAAGAAGATAACAGTCCCAGAAATACAGGTAAGTTTCAACTCTAAATATTTTTAACTCTAAATGTTTTAACTTCACATTAACTGTAACCTTAAATTTAACTTGTAAAATAACTCTGAAAATAATGTTAGATGTAAAGGTAACAAAAACCTTTTTTTTTTTTTTTTGCAAGCACTTTGTTAGGACTGCAAAGGGAGAAATAAGGTTAACAGGGAACCTAACTCCTTGTGTCTTGAGAGGGGAAGAATGCGAAAATGGGAGATAAGACAGCAATAACTTCAAATACTTGCTGGAGATTACCTTATATAAGTAATATGCAAGTGGAAGATCTATTGGATAGCTTAATTTATTAATGAGGATTGACAAAACTAGTAAAATCAGATGTGGTTTGGTGGAAGGAGGGGGGGGGGGGAGCCCAGGGATACTATCCCGGCTTAGTGTGCATGCCACGTAGCAGTTACATTTACATTACCCAAGTCTAGTGTGGTTACAGTATAATATATTAGCCAAGTATGAGGGCAAGCATATACTTTCAGCTGAGATGCACACTTCCAGTCTTAGGTTACAAATCACGCTTTTAACATAGGATTTAAAACAGTAGCATGTAGGAAGTAGAAACAGTATGTAATGAAGATTTACGAGCACACCGGACAAGGAATGGGACGGGATGTGGCCAGTTAAGTAAAACTTAAAAAAAAAATTAAAAAAAAAAAAAAATATATATATATATATATATATATATATATATATATATATATATATATATATCGCCGGGTGCTTTACAGGCTTCAAGGATAACTTATGAGGGATGGTCTGAGTGATGACACACAAATACATATGCACAAAAGTCAGGATAGCCAAGGTGAGCCACAATGGAAGGACCTTGACTAAAATTACTCGGGACATACACAACTGATGAAAACCTATAGGTCAAGGATGTAAGGGGTTGAACTCTTTGGAAGATCCCCTGTAATGCAACACGAACTTAAATGCAAAAACAAACCACAAAATTGAGCGACAAGCCCAGGTGCACATCCCTAAGGGGAGGATTAAAACAACCATGTTAAGCATCATAAAAAAGGTATCAAATGAGTGACAGATAAGAAGCCATACAATTTGGATAAAAGTAGAGCAGGCTGTAAAACTTGAACTTCTAGATGCTCATATATGGTATACTGGGACTTGAGACTGAAGCAGGAAAGAAACTTTGTGCATCTGAAAAGATACCACATCCAGAAGAATATGCAGACTCATAGTGCCTCTAAGAGAATAGCAAGATTGGCTTTAAATGCTGCTAACTGTCACAACAACATAATTCCAGAAACAGCAATGGACAGCAAAACATTTGAAGTGCGTGTGCAATTCACAGAACAGCTTGCTAAAGCACTTGATGCCTTCCTACATGCTGAAAAACAGGGCACAAAACAGCTGTCTACAACAGCTGGATAAACACATTCAAATAAAAATTCTGTAAACTGTTAAAACAGTTTGAATTCCAGAAAGCTGAAAACAGAAATGTATCCCTGGGACACATCAATAATGAAGGCTGTGAGCTGTAAGATTCTGAAAGTGGACCATACAACCAAGGAGCTGTGTCTCCGTTGTCCGAGGAGAAAAATAACATCTCGTGGTCCAAATCATGGAAGCTGCACAACCACTGTTTTAGTAACTGCAGACTTGACTGTACCTTAAGGACTTTCACATGGACTGGACTACTACTGGCCTTTTCATGCAAAAACGAAGGGATTCTTATGAAGTCTGACAAATGGCACTGCAATATTTGAGAATGATAAGAATTCATACAACAGTAACTGTTGCACTACAAAGGCTACTGATGCTGAAAGAAGCTTTGCTGCCATCTGCAGGATGACACCTTCCTTACTGCAGGAGAACAACACCTTCTGTTAACAAGATCCTTTTACTCAAGCTTAGAATCTACTGTAACTGACCATTATTTTCAAATTTTATTTATTTATTTATTTATTTATTTTTAATAAGAAAATTCAGTTGGCTTGGAACTATTCTCTATAAATCCATGTAGGACTGCACTGGCAAATCCTGCCCTGGATTTGGAAATTTGGTCCAATTTGTAATGTTTGTAAAGGTGTGAACAGATGTCCATGTAGCTACCTCTAACATGGTGGCAGTGTCCAATCCCTTAAAGAAAGCTCCAGATGAAGCCATAGCCCTAGTGGAGTGGTGCTTTAACTTTGGACCCCAAGGATTTCCCATGGTGTGCATAGCAAAAGGAAATTGCTCTGGAAATCCAGGCAGAAATTGCCTGTTTTGTTACTGCTTTCCCAAGGGTCCTGGGGTGAAAGGAGCTTTCCCCAGGGTCCTGGGGTGAAAGGAGACAAACAATTGGTCAGACTTTGACAGATTTGGTCTTGTCTAGGTAGAACCTAAGCTGCTCGTGCACATCAAAAGAATGTAAGACTCTCTCACTGTCAATCTGAGGATGGGGCAAAAAAGGTAGGAAGGTGAATAGCTTGGTTTAAGGAGAGCTCATTGACCACCTTGGGCATGAAGGAATGGTTGGACCCTAAGGGTTATCCTATCTTTTGTGGAAGATGAGGAAAAGGGGAATGGCCATGACAGCCTGTAAGTCAGACACTCTTCTAGCTGATGTCAATGCCAGTAGTAGTACTGTTTTCCAAGTGCAGTGTTTCAGAGAAGCCTTAGAAGCTGGTTTAAAGGGGGTCACCGTGAGCTTCTCCAAAACATAATTCAAGTCCCAGGAGGATGGGATGGGTTTCCTAGGGGGCCTGAGATGCAACACTCACTTTAGGAACAACTATGCAGACAATCTGGAAGCAAAAGTGGGATCCAGACGCAGACAAGCTGAAATAGCAGCCAGGTGGGTTTTAATGGATGAGTACGGCAATCCTGTCTGCAAGAGTTCACACAGGTTTGACAGTACCAAAGGGACATCTCCCTGGAAAGGCCCCAATTGTCTTTGTAGACACCATATGGAGAATCTTTCCTATTTAGATATATAAGATCTCCTAGTATTAGGTTTCCTGGCCTCCGGCAGGAGAGTGAGAACGTCCTCGTAGAGGTGTCTGTAACGAATCAGAATTCCATCACTCACAGGATGAGGTTCAGAGAATGTAAGTGGGGATGGATTAGAGATCTCTTGCCCTGTGTGAGAAGGTCCACTCTGTGAGGTAAAGTACAGTTTTGTACCTACCATAAATGTAGATGCTCGAGTGTTCACACTGCTGCAGTCATCACACTTGGGTTAGCCTGCCGTCAGGCGGTCCTGCAGTCGGCCAGAGTTCCAAAGTCTTGGTCTGGTGTCGGTTGCTGTCGCTTCTTCCCTGACGTCAGTGCGCCAGGGGTATATAATATGGATCAGACGCCATTTTCTTCAGTTTTTCTTGCAACAGATGTCAGGTGCCCCCAAGTGGGTAGGCAATACATACTGCTAATCAAAAATATACATATAAAATAAAAACAATACCTTCAGTTACCAGCAAATACATACCAAAGGTTGTATAGGATAGAAGGGTATAGATAAGTCTAGCTAGTTCAGAGGGGATGGAGGGAGGGTAACCTGGACTGCAGCAGTGTGAACACTCGAACATCTACATTTATGGTAGGTACAAAACTGTACTATGTTCATCGTGTTACACTGCTGCAGTCATCACACCTGGGTTCTAAGTTTGGGTGGCTGGTCTATAAAGAGTTAGGATTGGCTAAGTGGCCCTGCAGAACTGCAGTGGCAAATCCTGCTCTGGATTTAGAGTAAAGAGGCAGGTGGTAATGCTTGGTGAAGGTGTGCACTGAACTAAAAGTTGCAGCCTACAAAATTTCCTTGGTAGGTACTCCTCTGAGAAAGGCTGTTGAAGTGGCTGTTGCCCTGGTG
The DNA here is from genome assembly GCF_019279795.1 of Protopterus annectens. NCBI lineage: Eukaryota > Metazoa > Chordata > Ceratodontiformes > Protopteridae > Protopterus > Protopterus annectens. The sequence goes on from NC_056742.1 coordinate 349,437,549, forward strand.
GAATGAGGCCTAATGTTATTAGGGACTGATTTTCCATGCAGTGTGTAGCAGTACCGAATAGTGTCCTATCCACTTGGATATAGTCTGCTTTGAGAAAGCCTTGCCTTGTGATCCTGCAGCATATGCTACAAACAGTTATCAGTTCTCCTGAAAGCTTTTGTTTTGTCCAAGTAGAAGTGTAGCTGCCTGTGTATGTCCAAAGAATGCAGAAGTTTCTCCCCTTTATTTTGGGGGTTTGGATATAAAGTAGGCAAATGGATGGTTTGGTTAAGAGCCACACTAGATACCACCTTTGGCATGAAGGTAGGGTTTGTCCTTAAAGATACCCTGTCCTGATGAAAAATTATAAAAGGTTCCACTGCCATTAATGCCTGTAGCTCAGACTCTTTGTGCTGAAGTTACTGCCAGGAGCAGAGTTGTTTTCCATGATAAAAATTTTAGATCGGCTGTATTGGCTGGCTCAAAAGGTGGTAGGATCAGTTTTTCCAAAACAAAATTGAGGTCCCAAGTTGGTGTTGGTGCTCTCCGGGGCGGTCTTATGTTTTTAGCCCCACTGAGGTACTGCCTTATCAAGGGGTGAGAGAATAAAGGAGGATCCGTCTTGTAATGTGCAGAAATGGCAGAGGCGTGGATCTTAATTGATGAGAAGGATAGGCCTCTGTCCAGCATCTCAGTTAAGTATTGTAAAATCTGAGGAATGTTTGGAACAACAAGGTCAAGGCTGTGAGCCTGGTTCCAGGCGCAGAATCTCTTCCATTTTTCTGAGTAAGCTTTCCTGGTGCTAGGCCTCCTGTCCTCCAAAATGACATCCATAACAGCTTTAGAGAGAGGTGTTGTCTGTTTGACTAAAGTATCTGCCATGCAGCCAGGTTTAGGGTTTTGAGCTGAACGTGCAGGATCTGATTGTTTTGTTGAGTCAGAAGGTGTGGAATTTGGGGCAAAATCCATGGTGGGCCCTGAGCCAAGTTCCTTAAGATAGGGTACCAGTGCTGGTGTGGCCAGTCTGGAGCAATCAGGATCATCTGTGGTTTTTCTTGTCTGGGTTTTAGGAGAACCTTTGAAAGAAGAGGCAGTGGTGGGAAGGCACAGACTTTTAGGTTTTTCCAGCGGAACAGAAGAGCATCCACTTCCCATGCTTTTTTGTGATAAGTCCTTGTGCAGAATATTTATAGTTGGCAATTCAGAGGGGAGGCAAAAAAGATCTATGTCTGGGCATCCCCATTTTTGTGTCATCATGCTGAAGATTTGTGGATTCAATTTCCATTCGTGAGGGTCCATGATATTTCTGCTTAGGTCGTCTGCCAGAGTATTTTTCTTTCCTGGCAGGAATTGTGCTTGCAGTTGAACTTGGTACGTTAGAGCTGTGTTCCACAAGGTCATGGCTTGCCTGCATAGGGGATAAGAATGAGTGCCCCCTTGTTTATGTACCACATTACTGTGGTGTTGTCTGTCTTTAGTAATAGTTGTCCTGGATGTAGAAGGTCCTTGAAAGCTGTTAGGGCATTTTGAACAGCCAACATCTCTTTTTGATTGATGTGAAGATGCATCTGGTCTGTGGTCCACTTGCCCTGAATGCATTTTCCTGCCATGTGTGCTCCCCAGGCGTAATCCGAAGCATCTGTTAGAGTTTGCCTGGCTGCCGGTTGGGTAAAAGGCAGACCCTTGTTTAGGTGACATGCCTGTGCCCACCATCGAAACTCCTGTTGTAGGCAGGGAATCATTGGAATGACTGCTTCTAGACTGTGAGAATGTTGAGACCAAACACTTTTTAGGTACCACTGTAATTTCCTCATATGCAGTCTGGCATATGGTATTAGTATATGCAGGATGCCATGAATTCCAGGGCCTGCAGAATTTTTCTTGCAGGGAGATGGGACGTTTTTGCCAGTAGTTGAAAATATTGAGTTAGTTGCACTTGTCTGGCGTGAGGTAAGCCATCTGGGCCGTTGTATTTAAGCTGGCACCCAGGAATGTAATCTGTTGTGAGGGCACTAGTTTTGACTTCTTTTCGTTTACTGTGTACCCTAGAGAAATTAGCAACTTTTTCACAAACGCCAGATGCTGTAGAAGAATGTCCTTTGTCTCTTCTTGAATGAGGCAGTCGTCCAGGGATGGATATATTTGAATTCCTTTTTGTCTGCAAAATGCAATTACCAGTGCCAGACACTTTGTGAAGACCCTGGGCGCAGTAGATAAGCCAAAGGGCAGTGCAGAGAATTGGTAGTGCATTGTACCAGCTTTGAATATGAGGTATCTTCTGCAATTTTGTCTGATAGGGACATGCAGGTATGCCTCTGAGGTCCAGAGTAACAAGCCAATCCTTCTTGCTCAGCATGGGTAGAAGTTGCTGTAATGTCAACATTTTGAATTTCGGAATATCCATATAAGTATTCAGAATTGAAAGGTCCAGTATAGGCTTCCAGGCTTTGTCCTTTCTGGGGACCAGGAAGAGTTTTGAGTAAAATCCTTGTCCTTGTTCCTGTTGTGGTACTTTTTGTATAGGTCTCATGTCCATGAGGGCTGAAATTTGTTTTTTGTGCCTCTGCCCATTGATTTTGTGGTGGGTCTGGCATTCCTTTTAGCTTTGGTAAAGTATGGAAGTGGATTCTGTAACCTTGAGACACAATATTCAGTACCTATTTGTCTTGGGTGATTGTTTGCCAGTTTTGAGAAAAAAGTGCTAGTTTTCCCCCTAAGGGGGCTTCCAAAAGGGACGTGCTTGGTGTACGCAAAGGAAAGTCATTGTGACTGTTTTCTGTAAGGTTGAGACTTGTCCTCACCTCCTTTTGTGGTTGAGGTGCCCCACTGTCGTCTGTTTGAGCCTTGGGGTTGAGATCTGCCTCTTGGGTGTCTGTATCTGCCTCTCTGTGGCCTGTCTGACACTGGAAAGGACCAATTTTTTGTTGGCCAATTTCTGCTAAACCGAGGTGGCTGTACCTGTAAGAAATCCTTGACTGTTTGCATAGATTTAGCTTTATCCTCCATTTTCTTTAACACCTCTTCTGCCTTAACACCAAACAAGGTATCATGTTGTAAAGGAGCATCCAATAACTTTGCCTTAACATGATCAGGTAAACTCTGTTCTTTTAACCAAGCATGTCTTCGAATAACAGAACCTGTAACTGCGGCTCTACAAGAGGCCTCTAAAGAATCAAAACCACATTGCAGAGTATGTTTTCCCACCTGTTCAACTGCATGCAATAAATCCTGCATTTCTTTACAATCAGGAGCTTCTAAGCTAGCAAGCATTTTCTGTTTTAACTGAGCCATTAAATATTGTTGGTACTTAAGCATGTGAAACTGGCAATTTAAAGCTAATACTGCTAAAGTTGCAGACGTGTATACTTTCTTCCCCCATCTATCCAAAGGTCTGGAATCTCTGTCAGAGGGTACTGGATTTTTTGCAATGGAAGCCTTAACCCCTTTTGGACCCTGGGAAAGTTTCTGGATCAGCAGAAGGGTTTTTGTAAAGAAACTTTTGTGAGTCAGGGTCTCTATAATACCTATCTGGCTTGGCTGGAGCAGGGGGCAAAGAGTCAGGAGATAAGCTGGATTCAGAGAACACATCATTCACAATGTCTAGCACAGGCGGAATAGACAGAGGCCTGTGCTGAGGCAATAAGAGGAAATCCCTGAGCCTTTTCTTGGATTCTGAGTAATCCTGACTTTCCCAGTGGAAATGTTCTCTCATGGTATGTAAAGTTTCCCCAAAAGAATAATCCTCAGGAGGAGAGGCTGAAGGGATAGATTCCTCAGCATCAGAGTCCTCATAGAGGGGTAAAAAGTATCCCTGGTCTGAAGAGGAATCAGAGGAAATGGAAACCTGATCAGAGGAGTCATAGTCTGTATCCTGCCTAGGCCTTTTCTCAGGAGGAGGATGGGAACCCCTGATTAGAGTAATGAGGTGTTCGGCCATTTTAAGCATCTGTTTCTTAGGCATGGAGGACTGTCCAGGAGAATGCTGTACTTGTTTATTTGTCTTTAATGGTACCACTGTCTTAGCTGTTGTTTTAATGATAAGTTGTGAAGGTCTAAAAACACCCTCAGAAGCCGGTGCCTGCTCAGCGGCTCTGGACCCATCTGAGGGATTAGTTTCCGTAGGCCCAATACCTTGAGTTTCCAGAGGCCTAGATGTCTCCACGTGGGAGTTGGAAGCGGCCTGTGGCTCTGAGGTAGCGGGTGTCAGGGGCTGCGAAAGCGTCTCAATGAGAGCCGGCGACTGGCCTAGAAGAGGTTTCGTCGTCGGTTTTGGACCTCAGATGCCTGTCTTTATCCTTTTCTTTGAGTTTTTTCGGTACTGAGGTCGTCTGCTGATCCAACAGCATGGTATAATTGAACCTTTGGCCAAAGTAGTGTAAAGCAAAATTAAAATGTCTTTTTATAGTGCGTTTGTTGAATCTAGCACAAAACCGACAACTAGTGACGTCGTGATCAGGGCCTAGGCACGGAATACAGTAAGAGTGGAAGTCCTTACGAGGTATGCTTCGCACAAGAAATAGAATTATTAACTTTTTCTGACATCGGTCTGAGGCAAGAAAAAGGTTTCCCCAATGGGGTACTTAGCTTTATTAAAGACTTCGGATCTGAAATTCGACTTCATAAATCTCAGGAGTCGGCCGACTGGCACTTGCGAACTGCTTCTCCTTTGGGCACTGCGCTGCAAGAAAGACTGAAGAAAATGGCGTCGGATGCATATTATATACCCCTGGCGCACTGACGTCAGGGAAGAAGCGACAGCAACCAACGCCGGACCAAGACTTTGGAACTCTGGCCAACTGCAGGTCCGCCTGACAGTAGGATAACCCAAGTGTGATGACTGCAGCAGTGTAACACGATGAACATCTTTTGGTGACTGCCCCTAACTAAATGCAGGAGGGGGAACCAGTGCTGTCTTGGCCAAAAGGGAGTCACAAACAAGATTTCTTGTCTGGCCTTCTGAATTTTCAGTAGGACTTTCTGAAGTAATCGGAAGGGGGAATGCATACAGAAACATCCCCTTCCAAAAATTGAGAAGGTGTCTGTTGCCCTCACCAGAGGACTGGGCAGCCTGGTGCAAAAGGATGGAAGTTGGCTGTTTACAGGGGAGGCAAAGAGATCTGAGGTGTACCCCATTTGTGGACTACGTCCAAGAAGACATCTCTGTGGAGCATCCATTCATGGGACGGTGACATGGATATGTTTAAGGTGTCTGCCTGAGTATTCTGTTCTGAAGGGATGTACACTGCCTGTAGTGTGACTCCCTGTTTTGTGGCAAGCTCCCACACTTGGAGAGCTAGTCTGCATAGCAAGTATGATTTTGTTCCCCCTATTCGTTCACATACCACCGAACTGTAGTGTTGTCTGTGAACAATTTTAGTGGGCCTTGTTTCAGCATGTGTTGGAAGGCCTTTAGGGCCAAAAGAATTGCTCTCATCTCTTGGACATTGATACGCTCCTGTTTGATGGAGTCTGACCAAGTGCCCTGGGCTCTTAGGGACCCATGACTGCTCCCCACCCCAGAGCTGAGACGAATGTGTACATCTCCTGTACTGGCAAGGGAGCCTGTAAGGGTAGTCCTTGATTGCAGTTCACTACGTCCAAGACGACATCCCTATGGAGCATCCATTCATGGCACAGTGGCATGGATCTGTTTAAGGTGTCTGCCTGAGTATTCTGTTCTGAAATGGTGTACACTGCCTGTAGTGTGACTCCTTGTGGCAATCTCCCACAGTTGGAGAGCTAGTATGCATAGCAAGTATGATTTTATTCCCCCTGCTTGTTCACATACCACAGAACTGTATTGTTGTCTGTGAACAATTTTAGTGGGCCTTGTTTCAGCATGTGCTGGAAGGCCTTTAGGTCCAAAAGAATTGCTCTCATCTCTCTGATATTGATACGCTCCTGTTTGATGGAATCTCTTCAGAATGTTCTTGCAGGTGAAGAGTTAGGAGAGGGGTTGGGAGGGTGGCCTAATGGTTAAGGTGTTTGCCTTGCAAGCACAAGGTGAAGGGTTTGAGTCTCACAAGGGATAACTGGCTAGGCTTAAAATGGCTCGCAAGGGCAGTTAGCTTAGTACTAACTTATGAACCTTATGATGGAGTCCGACCAAGTGCCCTGGGCTCTTAGGGACCCTATGGTTGCTCTCCACCCCAGATCAGAGATAGCCGTATACATCTCCTGCACTGGCAAGGGAGCCTGTAAGAGTAGTCCTGGATTGCAGTTCACTTGATTCAACCACCACTGAATCTCTTTCTTGAGGCAAGGCGAGAAGGGGATTTTGTACTCCAGAGGATGGGAGTGCTGGGTCCATCAAACCTCTCAACCTGGAAACATCAAATATCTAGACAAAGGCCCATGACAAATAGGTACAAATCTGTACACTGATTAATATATATTCTGCATACATAATTATGTAACCCCACCCACTCCAAATGGAATTGTGGGATACCATCGTTCAAAAAAAACTGAAGAACAGACAAAATATTAAACACAAAATATAACCAAAACAACAGTGTTTTATTTACATTAACATTTGAACTTGTATCAAACTTTGAACTTTTTTCTTTTATAAAAATAAAATGAACTGCTTCCAGACAAAATACTCAGGGACCAGAGTGCACCACTGTAAGATAAAATTATTAGACTGACAAGATTAATCTAGGTCGCTAGTGGTCATTATCCTGGTTTAAAAAGTCTGATGGCTGCACATAAATGTTTTCGCAGCTATTTCCCCCAGTAGATCCTCCCTGCAATCAACAATATACTCTTTGGCTGTATTAACTACACTACCACACACATTTTGGTAGCCTACAACTGGTATGGGGATGGTTTCCCTTTTCTGTCTTCAGATATATCCACTGTACATCTTAATGACATTTTATTGCTTTTTTGTTTTTAAATTATCACTTTAGACACACTATGCATACATTAACAGATATACGTTTTCTTTCTTTTTAACTTATTATTCACTCAAACATTACATGATCAGCTCAATTCCTGCCCTCCATTGAACCTTACTCCTTCTCCTGAACATTATTCTGCATGTACTGTTTCCACAAATTCCAGTTATTTACACATAATTTGCTCTTACCCTCTTCTAAAGACTCCACCTCTACAGTTAAAATCTAATTTACAATATCTACACCAGCTGTAATTTTATTATGAGCTGAAAGCATCAATTATGCAAAATGTCTCAATTTAAAATGCATCTGTTTTGCAAATTGAACCAGTCAAAATATTTACGTGATAAGGAATGTCAGATACTACCGAGAAGCACATATAAAAAGCGTGACAAAAGTGATGAAAATTATAAGCACACATTATTAGACAGGGAGTGCTAAAAGTACAGTTTTGTACCTACCATAAATGTAGATGTTAGAGTGCTCATACAGTTGCAGTCATTACAGATGGGTTATCCTGCCGTCAGGCGGGTCCTCGGTCGGCCGAATTCCAAAGTCTAGGTCTGGCGTCGGTTGTAGTCGCTTCTTCCCTGACGTCAGTGCGGCAGGGGTATAAAAGAGGCAGCCGACGCCATTTTCTTCAGTTTTTCTTGCCCCAGATGTCAGGTGCCCCCAGAAGAAAGGCAAAACATAATGTTATGCAAACATGCAATATAGAAAAATCAAAAAACAGTAGTTGCAAGCAAATACACCATAAAAGAATACCCCAAATAGGTTGTATGATAAGGTGATAAGGTGTTTGTCATAAGGCCTGTCCTAAGAGGGGACGGGGGGGGGGGGCAACCTGGACTGCAGCTGTATGAGCACTCGAACATCTACATTTATGGTAGGTACAAAACTGTACTATGTTCATCGTGCATATAGCTGCAGTCATTACAGATGGGAAGAATCCCAAAGCTAAGTAAGGGTGGTAGGCACTAAGTGGAACTAGGAGGAGCGAGGATGCCCTGCAAGACTACTGTGGCAAAACCCGCTCTAGATTTAGAGTATAGTGGAAGGTGATAGTGCTTGGAGAAAGTGTGCACTGAACTCCAAGTGGCTGCTTCCAAAATGTCCTTGGTAGGGACCCCCCCTGAGGAAAGCTGCAGAGGTAGCTGTGGCCCTGGTGGAATGGGATCTGATGCATGTAGGCACAGGTTTTCCATGAAATGAGTAACAAAAGCGTATGCAGTGGGCTATCCATTTTGAAATTGTCTGTGTGGAAATAGCCTTTCCTTGAGCACCTGTAGCATAGGACACAAAGAGTTGCTCAGATTTCCTGAATGGCTTTGTTCTGTCCAAATAATAACGAAGTTGTCTGTGAATGTCCAAGGAATGTAGTAGTCTTTCCCCTTTGTTTTGTGGATTTGGATAAAAGGAAGGTAAGTGGATAGTCTGATTCAAAGCTACAATGGATACTACCTTTGGCATAAAGGTAGGGTTGGTTCGTAAGGAAACTCTGTCCTGATGGAAAATGATGAATGGTTGCACAGCCATGAGGGCCTGTAGCTCCGAAACCCTGCGTAGTGAGGTGATAGCCAGAAGAAAGGCTGTTTTCCATGACAAGTATTGTAGTTCTGTTGAAGAAGCTGGCTCAAAGGGGGGAAGGGTCAGCTTTTCCAATACAAAGTTGAGGTCCCAAGCAGGGACTGGTGGTTTCCTTGGGGGTTTTATATTTTTTGCCCCTCTGAGGAACTGCCTTAAGAGAGGATGTGAGAATAAAGGAGGATCAGTGTTGTATTGTGCAGAAATGGCTGAAGCGTGGATCTTGATGGAGGAGAAGGAAAGTCCACTGTTTAACATCTTAGCTAGGTACTGTAAAATTTGAGGTATATTTATTACCCAAGGGTTCTGGTCATTTTCTTGATTCCAGGCACAAAATCGTTTCCATTTGGCGGAGTAGGCTTTTCTAGTAGAAGGGCTTCTGGCCTCCAAGATGACATCCTGCACCTCCTTGGAGAGGAGAGTCTGTTGGGAAATTAAGGAATTCTCCATGCAGCTAGATTTAGGGTTTTGAGCTGGCTGTGAAGGGTTTTGCAGTTGTGCTGGGACAACAGAAGAGGGACTAGAGGTAGGATCCATGGTGGCGAATGTGTCAGGCTCTTCAGGAGCAGATACCAGTGTTGTCTTGGCCAGTCTGGAGCAATGAGAATCATTTGTGGCCTCTCTGCTCTGGCTTTTAATAGAACTTTGGTCAGTAGAGGAAGAGGCAGGAAGGCATAAACTGTCAATGTTGTCCAATTGAAAGAGAGTGCTTCCACTTTCCAGGCCTGTGGATGATAGGTCCTTGAACAAAATTTTTTCAACTGGTAATTTCTGTGGGTAGCAAATAGATCTATGTCTGGCTGGCCCCATGCCTGAGTTATCTTTGTGAAAACTTGAGGATGCAACTTCCATTCATGTGGATCTGTCATATTTCTGCTTAGGTTGTCTGCCAGCGTGTTTTCCTTCCCTGGCAGGAATTGTGCCTGTAGTTGAATTTGCAATTCCAGTGCTGTGTTCCATAGGGTCATGGCTTGCCTGCACAGGGGGTATGAATGAGTTCCCCCCTGTTTGTTTATGTACCACATCACTGTGGTGTTGTCTGTCTTTATCAATACCTGGCCTGGATGCAGTAGGTCTTTGAAGGTCATAAGAGCATTTTGCATGGCTAGCATCTCCTTTTGGTTGATGTGTAGGTGCTTCTCTTTTTGGGACCATTTTCCTTGAATGCATTGATCTGCCATGTGTGCTCCCCAGGCGTAGTCTGAGGCGTCTGTTGTGATGATTTGAGTTGCTTGAGGTACACAGAAAGGGAGACCTGCGTTTCTTTGGCATGCTTGAGCCCACCACAAAAATTCCTTCTGAAGGCATGGAATGAGTGGTATAATTGTTTCCAAGCTGTGGCTGTGTTGAGACCATAAGTTTTTTAGGTACCATTGAAGTTTCCTCATATGCAGCTTTGCACATGGGATTAGAAGGATGCAAGATGCCATGAATCCCAGAGCCTGCAGGACTTTCCTTGCAGTTAGCCTGGTGAAAGTTGCCATTTTGCTGAAGTATTGAGACAGTTGCCCTTGTTTGTCTGGCGTGAGGTAGGCCATCTGGGTGGATGTATTCAAGCTGGCACCCAGGAAAATTATCTGTTGAGAAGGTATTAGATTTGATTTCTTTTTGTTGACTGTGTATCCCAGGTAGTTTAACAGTTTTATTATAAATGCCAGATGCTGCAATAGTATGTCCTTGCTGTCCGCTTGGATCAGGCAGTCGTCCAGATATGGGTAGATTTGTATTCCTTGTAGTCTGCAGAAGGCGATTACTGATGGCAGGCATTTCGTAAACACTCTGGGCGCAGTAGATAAGCCAAAGGGCAATGCAGAAAATTGGTAATGGGTTGAACCTGCAAGACATCTGAGGTATCTTCTGCAATCTTGTCTGATGGGGCATGCAGGTATGCCTCCTTGAGGTCCAATGTTACCAGCTAAGACTCCTTGCCCAGCATGGGAAGAAGCTGCTGTAAATGTGAGCATCTTGAATTTTGGCACCTGTAGATATGTGTTTAGGATGGATAGGTCTAAGATAGGTCTCCAATCTTTGTCTTTCCTTGGTACCAGGAATAGCCTGGAATAAAAACCTTGACCTTGTTCTTTTGCAGGTACCTCTTGAATCGCTTTCATGTCCATAAGACCGGAAATTTGTCTTTGTGCCTCTGCCCTTTGATTTTGTGGCAGGTTTGGCATGCCTCTCATTTTTGGAAGGGTGTGAAAGTGGAACCTGTAGCCTCTGTCTATAATGTCCAGAATCCATTTGTCTTTTGTAACAGTATGCCAATTTTTTGAGAATAATGCCAGTTTTCCGCCCAAAGGAGCTGCCAGTAAAGCTTTGTTTGGCAGGTATAGGGGGAAGTCATTGTGTCCGTTTTCTAAATGACTGTGATCTATCTTCTCCACCTCTTGGGGTGAGTGCTTGCCACTGTCTTGCTCTGTAAGATCCTTGAGGTTGCCCTCTACCCCTTGGGCGTCTGTATCTGCCCCTTTGAGGTCTGTCTGTGGCTGGAAAGGACCAATTTTTTGAAGGCCAGTTTCTGCTGAAACGTGGAGGTTGTACCTGAAGGAAATCTTTCACTGTTTGCATTGATTTCGCTTTTTCCTCCATTTTCTTTAATACCTCCTCAGCTTTAACACCAAACAATACATCTTTTTGAAGTGGCGCATCTAATAATTTTGCATTGACATGATCAGGTAAGGTTTGCTCTTTGAGCCAAGCATGTCTACGTATAACAGACCCTGTAACAGCAGCTCTACATGAGGCCTCTAAAGCATCAAAACCACACTGCAAGGTACGTTTACCCACTTGCTCTGCACCATGCAACAAATCCTGCAACTCTTTCAAATCTGGTTGTTCTGGCTGTGTCATTTTGCTTTTCAACTGAGATAACAAAAACTGTTGGTACTTTAACATATGGAATTGACAGTTTAATGCCCTCATGGTTAAAGTGGCCGAGGTATACACCTTTTTCCCCCACCTTTCTAATGCTCTGGAATCTCTCTCTGAAGGTAATGAGTTTTTAGCAGTAGAGGCCTTAATTCCCTTGGGACCCTGTAAAATAGTTTCTGGGTCAGCAGTACGGCTTTTATATAGGAACTGGTGAGAATCAGGGACCCGGTAATACCTGTCTGGTTTAACAGGAGCTGGAGGTAAAGAATCTGGATTAAGGCTGGCTTCTGTGTACACATCATCCAAAATATCTAAAACAGGAGGGATAGCCAGGGGCCTATGCTGGGGGAGCAGTAGAAATTCCCTGAGCCTTTTCTTGGAATCTGAGTAATCTTGGCCTTCCCAGTGAAAGTGTTCCCTCAATGTATGCAGGGTTTCCCCAAAAGAGTAGTCCTCAGGGGGGGAGACCGAGGGAATAGACTCCTCAGCATCAGAGTCTTCGAAAGGGGAATAGGCGTAATCCTGGTCCTCAGAGTGTTCTGAGGTAATAGAAGCCTGATCTGAGGAAGGGTAGTCTTCCTCTAATCTGGGTCTTTTGTCGGGGGGGGGGGGGGTTGAGAACCCCTGATAAGAGTAATCAAATCCTCAGCCATTTTAAGCATCTGCTTTTTAGACATGGGGCCTTGAGAGGAGGTCTGAGGACCCTGTCTTTTGGTTTTCATGGCTGCTTTAGATTTAGTGAAAGATTTAATAGAAAAGGTGGAAGGCCTGAAGACGCCTTCAGAAATGGCAGGCCTGTCTAAATTCTGAGTTTCCCCGCCAAGAGTGGTGTCGGTATCTGCAGTAGGAATGGGGACCGAGGAGCCTGCGACCTCGGGTACTGAAGTCACCGGTAATGTAGATTCATCGGTACTCAGGGGCTGCGTAGGCGCCTCGCTGAGAACTGGAGAACCGGTAGTTGGCCTAAGCGTGGTCTCAGTAATCGGTGCGGACCTCGGATGTCGGTCCTTATCTTTGCGTCTTTTGCTCAAAAATGGAGTCGGAGTATCCGACGACATGATATAATAATTTTTTGCCAAAATAATGAAGGGCGAACTCCGCCCAGCGCTTAATAGTGCGCTTGTTGAATCTAGCCCAAAAACGGCAGCCGAGACGTCTTGGTCTGGGCCTAAGCTAGGTATACAGAAAGAGTGGAAATCCTTATGCGGTACTTGCTTCCCACATGAAATGCAATTATTAACTTTGTCTGACATCAGTCTGAGGCAAGAAAAGTTTCCCCAACGGGGTACTTAGCTTTAAAGAAGACCTCGGCTGAAATACTTTCATAAATCTCAGGAGCTGGCCGACCGGCACTTGCGAACTGCTTCTGCTTCGGGCACCGCGCGGCAAGAAAGACTGAAGAAAATGGCATTGGCTGCCTCTTTTATACCCCTGCCGCACTGACGTCAGGGAAAAAGCGACGACAACCGACGCCGGACCTAGACTTTGGAATTCGGCCGACCGAGGACCCGCCTGACGGCAGGATAACCCATCTGTAATGACTGCAGCTGTATGCAGGATGAACATCCTGCAGACTTTAATGAAGTCTACTAAAAAATCCTATCACACCAGGTCATTTTTGCTTTCTTTAAATTATTGGTCTCATTGCACTAGTATGTTGGTCATGTAGTATGCAGAATCATTTCCAAAAATTTATGTTCCCAATCCCATTGATCAAATTTGAATCTTTACTGAAACTCTGTTCCAGAGATATAATAACACACGAAAGAGTTACTAAATAAAAAACAAATACACAAAACAGAACCAAGTAGTATTTTATGTTTCTGTGTTATGTGACTCTGTTTTATGTATTACTGTAACTTTTTTTCTCTCTCTTGGCCTCTGCTAAAAAGGGGTTCAATGTCCAGTCAGATTTTGCCATAAAAAAATACAAATAAGCAAACTAAAGATGTCACCATGACAGATTCTGTTTTTATACACCAAATAAAAACAATGAATGTTGGCAAACATAAAAAGCTAACTTCCTCACAGCTTTCTTCATTGACTGTCCAGTGTCCACACATTATTTCTTTACATTTTAGAAAACATTTTTGACTAAATATTGTAAAGACTGACTGTAAAAAAATAATATTCTGAAACAGTTGGTGGTAAAAAATGTTTTGAAACAGATACATAACATTTCACTTACGTTGATGCAATATGGCCAACATATAGTCACATGACCTGAAGCCACAAATGTATTACTGTATGACAGTCGTTTTGGTGGAATGCAAGTAGCCAGCACAGTATTTATGCAGAACGGACATTTCATTTTGGTTTCATTGTTACAGCTGGCCATACATCAAGTTATGCGATGCAAAGCAAGTTAATGTAGTGAAGCTTCTGGAGGACTAGCTAATCACATTACTGCAACCATGCCAGGGAAACAAAGTCAAGACTGTGGCAGGACGGCACTTGCCTGTTATGGACAGGGACAGTGATCTGACTGATGTGCTTGTGGAGGTCTGTGCTCAATTAGATTCCCTTTGATTGTTCCCACTTTGGCGACAGTTTAGCTGGTAAATGTTTTGTGTTAGTATCATGCAACTTTCATGATTTTCTTTTGCAGGAAGTGATAGCTTTTCCATATTGTAAAAAGCCTGCGTGGAAGTTGTACTTTAAATGTCATATTGTTGACGTAGTTTACTGATTTACTGTGTAACTGGTGACTTGTCTGGAAAAGGGGACACATGCTGCTGAACACGGCCACCGGGTGGTACTGACTCAATGTTTCTGTGAGCACATCTAGTGGATTTACAAGAGCAACCAGAGGGAGTAAAAAAACTTGTAGTCTTAAACAACTGCCAGAGTTTTCCACACACTCTTCATAAAGTGTCAGACTTGTCAGTTCAGTTTAGCAGCTGTTCTATTCAACATATCTAGCAGGACGTTATCACTGCAAAAAGACGGCAAGGCTTACGGTATTCATTTTATTTATTTATTTAACATTTGCTTATTTGAGTAGGCCGCGGTGGTGCAGCAGTTAGCGTTGTCACCTCACAGCAAGAGGTTCTCCGGTCCGATTCTCAGCTGGAGCTCCTTCTGTGTGGAGTCTGCATGTCCTCCCCACGGTCAAGTGACATTTAAAGACATGCAGGTAGGTGCGTGCATATATGGGTGTGCCTTTTTTGAAGGATGGGCATCACGCTGGCACCTCGGCACTGTAAAAATCCACTGCCAATCATTAGTGGATCGGAGTTCCGCTGTGGCGATCCCTAACTGGGAAAAGCTGAAAGACAGTATTTAACACTTGCTTATCTGGAAAGTCTGACTTGGACAGAGCCAATTTTAAGTAAAGGCCAGGGGAGAAACACTCCGGGCATGTGTCTTTGCAATGTGGGAGGAAACTGGAGCACCCAGAGGAAACCCACACGAACACAGGGAGGACATGCAGATTCTGCACAGAAGGCATCCCAGCTGAGAATCGAACCAAGCAAAAAACCTGTGAGGCAGCAACAATACAAACCGTTGCACCACTGCTTTCTTTTTTCTTCTTTTTTTGGTCCTTCAGTTATGGATAAAAGCAGTAATCCACTGGCACAAAACAAGAGTACCTATCAGATTGTGTACCTTTGCAATTCTTCTTCAAATAAATATTTACAAACGAGCTAAAGTCTCTGGAAAACAGTTGCATGTTTGGAGTTAACATATGCACTTCATTAGATGTAAGGCTGTGTTTATTGACTTTCTAAGACCCACAAAAAATTATTGCCCTAGTCTTAGTCAGGTTGGCTGAAAGTGACTGACATTCAGTAAAAGGAAGCAGCATCTGCAGACTGACTCAGTCTATAACTTAAAGCATTTTAACATTTGCATTTACAACTAAGTTACAAGGCAATGCTTGCGTTCCTACTGTGCTAGGAAAACGGCATGGATTCATGTTTAGTTGGTTTCAGCATTCAGCCTTTCAACCTCCAATTTTCTCTGCAATACAGCATGGTTAAACAAAATTATTTTAACTTAGCAAGTGTCCCTAACTGCTGCAGACAGTTTCTGTTAGGCAAACAAATGCAATGGACAACGGCATACATACACATTTTTTTTTCTTTTTGCTTACCCGGAGGTCAAACGCGAGCTGAAGAAAGTTAATTTTCTCATCCTGAGTCAGCGGAGTGCAGACATGGGTGGGCGGTGGGTGGATCAGACTCTTAAGTTGGGAGAAAAAGAAATTATGTTCTTACCATAACGTTCCATGTGAGTTGTTCATCTCGCCATTTTGTTCTTACACGTGGGTTTGGAGCCGATCCCTCGGCTCAGAGTCGGCTGCTTTTCAAGCTCAAACTCTGAGAGAAGCTCGAGACACAGTATATATCCCATGATGCTCTACTGTAAATCCCAGATCTAGTACGCTGCACCCGAAGACAGCCTAAAAAATAAGCACTGCAGTACCTACCTATCTAGGTATCTATAGATTTTCGGAAAGGAAAACAGTCTGTCTTAAGATGACAGGCTGACAAGACCAACCAATCCACCAAGGCAACCATCTTTCTTACCAGGAGGGGGACGGTGGGAGGGAATGTAAGAACAAAAAGGTGAGATGAACAACTCACATGGAACGTTACGGTAAGGACATAACTTCGTTATGTGAAGTTGTTCTATCTCGCCGTTTTGTTCTTACACGTGGGTAGCGTCCCAAGCACCCTAATCTTGGGCGGCTCAAGGGAGAACATTCCTCAGCACAGTGGAACCAAAGGAAGCCCTGTCCCTGGAGGCTCTGTCCACTTTGTAATGAGTGATAAACGTGTGAGGTTTGGACCAAGTAGCAGTTGCACAGATGATATCCAAGGGTAAATGAGCTGCATGAGCTAATGACATAGAAACAGCTCGGGTAGAATGGGCTTTGACATTAGTTTGTAATGGCTGGTCAGTGGAGGAATAAATTAATGCAATCAGAAAGCCACTTAGATAATGTGACTTTTGATAACGCAGAACCTTTCTTGTTCTCTGCGTAGGAGACAAAGAGTTGATCAGATTGTCTGAAATCTTTCGTTCTGTCCAAGTAGAATCTCAATTGTCTGTGAACATCAAGCTTGTGTAACATATACTCCAGTCAGTTTGTATGATGTCTAAAAAAAGTCGGAAGCTCAATGGACTGATTTAAGTTACTTTCGGAGCAGACCTTAGGAAGAAAGGTAGGATTTGTCCTGAGGGACACCCTATCAGAATGGAAGATCAAATATGGGGGCCTGAAAGATAGAGCTACCAGAAATATTGTTTTCCAAGACAGAAACTTCAAATCATAAGATGACGCGGGTTCGAAGGGGGTAAGCATCAATTGGGATAAAACAAGATTCAAATTCCAGGGAGAAACAGGGTATCTGGGTCCCTTTCAAAAAGGCTTTACATAGTCTGTGGGACATGTTGTTAGATCCGTTAAACCCTACATGAAAGTTGGAAATGGCAGCCAATTGAGCCCTTATGGTGGCAGCTGCTGCGCCATCATAGAACAAGGAGGACAAGAACTCTAATATGGTATGAAAAGGTGCAACATATGGGTCAACGTCGTGGTGAGAAGCCCAGTGAACAAATTGTTTCCATTCGCTATTATATAGCTTCCTGGTTGACAGTTTATGAGAGGAAACTATAATCTGTTGGACCGTGGGAGACAAATCTTGAGACCTGGCTAATACGGGAATTGGAGCAGCCAAGCTGTCAGTTTTAGGGAGATGAGGGAGGGATGAAGAACTCCCGACGAATGAGTCAGAAGGTCTGGCACTGGGTCCAGAAAGTACAGTTTTGTACCTACCATAAATGTAGATGTTCGAGTGTTCACACTGCTGCAGTCATTACACTTGGGTTATCCTGCCGTCAGGCGGTCCCCGCAGTCGGCCCGAATTCCAAAGTCTTGGTCCAGGGGTATACAAGATGCATCCGACACCATTTTCTTCAGTTTTTCTTGCCCCAGATGTCAGGTGCCCCCACGTAGATAGGCAATACATATTGCTAATCAAAAATATACAATAAAAACAATACCTTCAGTTACCAGCAAATATAGATGAGCCCAGCTAGTTCAGAGGGGATGGAGGGAGGGTAAAGTACAGTTTTGTACCTACCACAAATTTAGATGTCCGATAGGTATGCATCTGCAGTCATAACATATGGGTTGTCCTGCCTCAGGCAGCCCTTCGGTCGGCCGGATTCCAAAGTCTGGGTCTGGCCTCGGCTGATGTCGCACTTTCCCCGACGTCAGAGCGTCTGGGGTATAAAAGCATCAGCCGGCGCCATCTTACTCAGTTTTTCTTGCCCCAGATGCCAGGTGCCCTCTAGGAAGGCTAAATTTGGATAAAATGCCAAAAATTTCCAAACATAATGCAAAAATATATACATATATATGTATCTATATACAAACAAATACACCATAAACAGATTCCCCCAGCTAGCCAATGAAGGGGTAAACACCCTAGGAATACCACAGAGGGGAAGGAGGGAGGGTAAACCTGACTGCAGATGCATACCTATCGGACATCTACATTTATGGTAGGTACAAAACTGTACTATGTCCTTCAAGGATGCATCTGCAGTCATAACATATGGGTAGAATACCATAGCCAATCTGGGGGTGGAGGTACTAAGAAAATGATGGTGTAGTTAAGAGACCCTGCAGGACTGCTGTTGCAATACCTGCTCTGGATCTGGAGTATAAGGGTAAATTGTAATGCTTGGCAAAAGTATGCACGGAGCTCCATGTAGCAGCTTCTAAAATGTCCTTGGTAGCCACCAATTAGGAAGGCTGTAGTGGTGGCTGTAGCTCTCGTGGAATGAGGCCTAATATTCACAGGAACAGTCTTTCCATGAAAGGAGTAGCAAAAGCAAATGCAATTTCCTATCCATTTTGAGATTGTCTGTTTGGAAATTGCTTTTCCTTGTGTCCCAGCAGCATAAGCTACAAACAGTTGGTCAGTCTTTCTGTAACTTTTAGTTCTGTCCAAATAGTAGCATAATTGTCTGTGGATATCCAGAGTGTGTAGAAGTTTCTCCCCGTTATTTTTGGATTTGGGAAGAATGTAGGCAAATGAATTGCTTGGTTCAAGGATACTCTAGATACCACCTTTGGCATAAAAGTTGAATTGGTTCTTAATGAAACTCTGTCCTGATGAAAAATAAGAAATGGCTGCACTGCCAATAAAGCTTGTAACTCAGATACTCTTCTTGCGGAAGTAATGGCCAGAAGGAATGCAGTTTTCCAGGATAGAAACTGTGGATCTGCAGATGCTGCTGGTTCAAATGGAGGAAGCGTTAGTTTTTCCAGCACAAAGTTGAGGTCCCAAGTAGGTAAAGGTGGTCTCCTTGGAGGATTGATGTTTTTGATTCCTTTGAGAAATTGGCTTAAGAGAGGATGCGAGTAGACAGGAGGATTTACATTGTATTCTGCTGAAATTGCTGAGGCATGTATTTTAATGGAAGAATAAGACAGGCCATTGTGGAACAATTCTGCTAAGTATTCCAGTATATGTGACATGTTCATCACGGTCACATCAAGGCCTTTTGTTGTGTTCCAAATGAGAAATCTTTTCCATTTTGCTGAGTATGCCTTCCTTGTGGAAGGGCGGCGAGCTTCCATAATAATGTCCTTTACCCTCTGGGATAAGCTGTCCTGGGAAGGAGTCATGGTATTCTCCAGGCAGTCAGCTGCAAGGTCTTTAGGTTGGGATGCAGGATCTTGTAATTGTTCTGCGTCAGAAGAAGAGGCCATAATGGGAGAGGCCACGGCTTTGCCTGTGACAGGCTCTTCAACAGTGGGTACCAATGCTGCCTTGGCCAGTCTGGAGCTATCAGGATCACTTTTGGCTGTTCTGCTCTGATCTTCAGTAAAACCTTGGACATTAATGGGATTGGTGGGAAAGCATAGACTTTTCGGGCTTTCCAGCTGAAAGAAAGAGAGTCCACCTTCCATGCTTGTGGATGGTATGTCCTGGTGCAAAAAATTTTCAGTTGATTGTGGGGTGAGGCGAACAGATCTATCTCAGGCCTTCCCCATGTCTGTGTTATGAGTAAGAAGATGTCTGGGTGCAGCATCCATTCGTGTGCATCCATGGTAGTTCTGCTTAAGCTGTCTGCCAGTGTATCGTCTTTCCCTGGCACTAACTGGGCCTGTAGTTGTATATTGTGTTTCAAACAAAGATCCCATAGATTCATAGCCAGTCTGCATAGAGGGTAGGAGTGCGTGCCTCCTTGCTTGTTTATGTACCACATAACTGTGGTGTTGTCTGTCCTTATTAGCAGGTGGCCTTGCTGAAGGAAAGGTTTGAAAGCCTCGATTGCATGTATCACTGCCAGCATTTCCTTTTCGTTTATGTGCATTTGTAGTTGCCCTTGAGACCATAGTCCTTGGATACATTTGTCCTCCATGTGTGCTCCCCAACCTCGGTCCGAAGCGTCCGTGGTGATGGTTTGGTTTGCTTTTGGTTTGATGAAAGGCAACCCTCTCTTGGTCTGGTAGGCTTGAGCCCACCACAGGAATTCCTTCTGAAGGCAAGGTACGATTGGAATCAGAGTTTCTAAGCTGTGACTGTGCTGAGTCCATACACTCCTTAGGTACCATTGTAATCTTCTCATATGCAGCCTGGCTTGTGGAATTAGTATTATGCAGGATGCCATGAAACCCAGGGCCTGCAGGATTTTCCTTGCAGTTAGCTGAGTTTGTCTTGTCAGATTCTTGAAGTAATCTGGAAGTTGTTTCTGCTTTTCTTCTGTGAGAAAGGCCATTTGGGTGGTTGTATCTAGATCTGCACCCAAGAAGGTTATCCTTTGGGATGGTACAAGTCTTGATTTTTGGATGTTGATTGTGAATCCCAAGGCCTGTAATAGCTTGATGGCATAGTCCAAGTCCTTTAACAAATTTGTCTTGCTGTCCGCTTGTATCAGGCAGTCGTCCAGATATGGGTAGATTTGAATCCCTTGAAGTCTGCAGTGTGCAATTACTGATGCCAGGCATTTCGTGAATACTCTGGGCGCAGTAGATAAGCCAAAGGGCAATGCTGAGAATTGATAATGCTCTGATCCTGCAAGAAATCTGAGGTGTCTTCTGCAACTTTGTCGAATGGGGACATGCAGGTATGCCTCCTTGAGATCTAGAGTCACCAGCCAAGACTCCTTGCCCAGCATGGGAAGAAGCTGCTGTAGGGTCAGCATCTTGAATTTCGGCACAATGAGGTAAGTGTTCAGTGCTGACAGATCGAGAATAGGCCTCCATTGATTTTCTTTCCTTGGAACAAGGAATAGCCTTGAATAAAAACCTTGGCCTTGTTCTGAGAGAGGAACCTTCTCTATGGCTTTCATTTGTAGTAATTTGCTTCAAAGCCTCCGCCCTCTGATTTGGTGGCAGGTCTGGCATTCCTTTTCTTTTTGGCAATGTGTGGAAATGGAACCTGTAGCCTTTGTCTATTATTTGCAGTGTCCATGAGTCCCTTGTAATGTAATGCCAATTTTCTGAAAATAAAGAAAGCTTTCCGCCCAATGGTGCTTCTAATTGAGCCCTGGTTGGCGGAGTCAAAAATAAGTCATTGTGTTTGTCCTGGTGTTGCAGATGTTGTTGCTGTTCCTGCACTACCTCTCTGGTTTGGTGGCTGCCACTGACGGCCTCTGTAGTGGCCTCTAGCTTGCCCTCTACCTCTGGTACGCCTGTTCCTGCCTCTCTATGATCTTTCTGAGTCCGGAAAGGACCAATTCTTAGTAGGCCAATTTCTGCTGAATCTCGGTGGTTGTACCTGCAGAAAGTCCTTGACTGTTTGCACAGATTTTGCCTTTTCTTCAAACTTCTTTAAGACCTCCTGTGCCGTGGAACCAAATAATTTTTGTTTTTCCATTGGAGCATCCAGGAGCTTAGCTTTAACATGGTCCGGTAGAGATTGTTCCTTCAACCAGGCATGCCTTCGATAACTGCCCCTGTCATTGCTGACCTACATGAAGCTTCCAGTGCATCATAACCACATTGCAAAAATGGTTGCTAACCTGCTGTGAGTTATGTACCAGATCCTGAAGTGATTTACGGTCAAGGGGCTCAGAGGAGGAAAGTTTCTTATACAATTCATCTAACAAATACTCTTGGTACTGAATCATATGGAATTGACAATTTAATGCCCTCATAGAAAGAGTTGCAGAAGTATAAACTTTCTTTCCCCATCGCTCTAAAGCTCTAGATTCCCTTTCAGAAGGTAAAGGATTTTTAGCAGTGGCAGCTGCCACCCCTTTTGGGCCCTGAGAAATGGTTTCTGGGTCTGCAGTGTGGGCCTTGTACAGGTGAAAATGAGAATCTGGGACCCTGTAGTACCTATCAGGTTTGGCAGGAGCCGGAGGGAGAGAATCAGGGGCTGTACTAGCATCAGAGTACACATCATCAATAACATTCAAAACAGGAGGTATAGCCAAAGGCTTATGCGGAGGTAAATGCAAAAAGGTCCTTAATCTTTTTCTGGAATCAGAAAATTCCTGGCCCTGCCACTGGAAATGTACTCTCATAGAATGCAGTGTCTCACCAAAAGAAAACTCTTCAGGAGGGGAGGCCGAAGGAATAGATTCTTCAGCATCAGAATCCTCGTAGGCCGAATAAGCCTCCTGCTGGTGCTCTGACAACACAGATTCATCCGTAGACTCATCTGAAGAGTGGGGGTCAGAGGGCTCAACCCTGGGCCTTTTCTCTGGAGGTGGGAGAGAGCCCCTGTCCGGGTGAGGTTGAGAACCTCTAATTAAGGAGATAAGATCCTCTGCTAGGCTGAGAATTTGAGTGCTGGTAGAAGGCCTCTGAGAGGTAGACTTGGGAGGCAAAGCTTTGGCAAGTTTGGCAGCTTTAGCCCTAGAGAAGGGCTTAATGGACATGGATGCAGGGGGTCTGGCTGCACCACGTGCAGGGGTGGACTTATCTAAAGGAATGGTGTCGGACATGTCCTGGACACCGGTTTCCGAAGGTAGTTCAATAACCGACTCGGCCGGAGCCTCCGAGGCTGAGGTAGTCGGTAGTAAGGTTTCGGCAACAGGAAGCACCGAGGACTAGGTTTCAGCTGAAACCGAGACACTAGCGGTAGGCCTGACTGAGGTTTCAGCCGAAACCGCGGGCCGCGAGGGTCGGTCCTTGTCCTTCCATTTTTTAACTACATGTGACGTTGGAGTCTCCGATGGCACTTTATATGCAAAACTAGCTCCAAAATATTCCTCTGCAAACTCCGACCGACGCCTAAGCTTTCGTCGGTTGAAGGAAGCACAGGCAGAGCAGGCCGAGACGTCGTGGTCCGGGCCTAAGCAAAGGAGGCAGTAAGAGTGGAAATCCTTATGAGGTATTTGTTTCCCACAAGTTAAACAATTATTTACTTTATCTGACATCGGCTGAGGCAAGAAAGAGTCCCCAACGGGGTACTTAGCTTTTTCGAAGTCTTCGGTAGCTGAATCAAAGGAGCTGGCCGACCGGCACTTGCAAACTGCTTCTGCTTCGGGCACCGCGCGGCAAGAAAGACTGGGGAAGATGGCGTCGGCTGATGCTTTTATACCCCAGACGCTCTGACGTCGGGGAAAGTGCGACATCAGCCGAGGCCAGACCCAGACTTGGGAATCCGGCCGACCGAAGGGCCGCCTGAGGCAGGACAACCCATATGTTATGACTGCAGATGCATCCTTGAAGGACATCCTGGACTGCAGCAGTGTGAACACTCGAACATCTACATTTATGGTAGGTACAAAACTGTACTATGTTCATCATGTTAAACTGCTGCAGTCATTACACTTGGGTAGAATCCCAAAGCTGAGGTTGAGTGGCTGGTCTATAAAGAGTTGGGATTGGCTATGAGGCCCTGCAGAACTGCAGTGGCAAATCCTGCTCTGGATTTAGAGTAGAGAGGCAGGTGGTAATGCTTGGTAAAGGTGTGCACTGAACTCCAAGTTGCAGCATCCAAAATTTCTTTGGTAGGTACTCCTCTGAGAAAGACTGCTGAAGTGGCTGTTGCCCTGGTGGAATGTGGCCTAATGTTATTTGGGACTGATTTTCCATGCTGTGTGTAGCAGTACCGAATACAGTGTCCTATCCATTTGGATATAGTCTGCTTTGAGATAGCCTTGCCCTGTGATCCTGCAGCATATACAACAAACAGTTGCTCAGTTTTCCTGAAAGCCTTTGTTTTGTCCAAGTAGAAGCGTAGCTGCTTGTGTATGTCCAAAGAATGCAGAAGTTACTCCCCTTTATTTTGGGGACTTGGATAAAAAGTTGGCAAATGGATGGTTTGGTTAAGAACCACACTAGATACCACCTTTGGCATAAAGGTAGGGATTGTTCTTAAAGACACCCTGTCCTGATGAAAAATTATAAAAGGTTCCACTGCCATTAATGCCTGTAGCTCCGAGACTCTTCGTGCTGAAGTTACTGCCAGGAGCAGAGCTGTTTTCCATGATAAAAATTTTAGATCGGCTGTATTGGCTGACTCAAAAGGTGGTAGGGTCAGTTTTTCCAAAACGAAATTGAGGTCCCAAGTTGGTGTTGGTGCTCTCCGGGGCGGTCTTATGTTTTTAGCCCCTCTGAGGTACTGCTTTAGCAAGGAATGAGAGATTAAAGGGGGATCCGTGTTGTAATGTGCTGAAATGGAAGAGGCGTGGATCTTAATTGATTAGGCCTCTATCCAGCATCTCAGTTAAGTATTGTAAAATCTGAGGAATGTTTGGAACAAGAGGGTCAAGGCTTTGAGCCTGGTTCCAGGTGCAGAATCTCTTCCATTTTTCTGAGTAAGCTTTCCTGGTGCTAGGCCTCCTGGCCTCCAAAATGACATCCATAACAGCTTTAGTGAGAGGTATTGTCTGTTTGACTAATGTATCTGCCATGCAGCCAGGTTTAGGGTTTTGAGCTGACTGTGCAGGATCTGATTGTTTTGTTGAGTCAGAAGGTGTGGAATTTGAGGCAAAATCCATGGTGGGCCTTGAGCCAACTTCCTTAAGATAGGGTACCAGTGCTGGTGTGGCCAGTCTGGAGCAATCAGGATCATCTGTGGTTTTTCTCGTCTGGCTTTTAGGAGTAACTTTGAAAGGAGAGGCAGTGGCGGGAAGACAAACTTTTAGGTTTTTCCAGCTGAACAGAAGAGCATCCACTTTCCATGCTTGTTTGTGATAAGTCCTTGTGCAGAATCTTTGTAGTTGGCAATTCAGTGGGGAGGCAAAAAGATCTATGTCTGGGCATCCTCACTTTTGCATTACCATGCTGAAGATTTGTGGATTCAATTTCCATTCATGAGGGTCCATGATATTTCTGCTTAGATCGTCTGCCAGAGTATTTTTATTTCCTGGCAGGAATTGTGCTTGTAGGTGAACTTGATACGTTAGAGCCGTGTTCCACAAGGTCATGGCTTGCCTGCATAGGGTATAAGAATGAGTGCCCCCTTGCTTATGTACCACATTACTGTGGTGTTGTCTGTCTTTAGTAGTAATTGTCCTGGATGTAGAAGGTCCTTGAAAGCTGTTAGGGCATTTTGAACAGCCAATATGTCTCTTTGATTGATGTGAAGATGCATCTGGTCTGTGGTCCACTTGCCCTGAATGCATTTTCCTGCCATGTGTGCTCCCCAGGTGTAATCCGAAGCATCTGTTGTTAGAGTTTGCCTGGCTGTGGGTTGGGTGAAAGGCTGACCCTTGTTTAGGTGACATGCCTGTGCCCACCATTGAAACTCCTTTTGTAGGCAGGGAATCATTGGTATTACTGCTTCTAAACTGTGAGAGTGTTGAGTCCAAACACTTTTCTGGTACCATTGTAATTTCCACATATACAGTCTGGCATATGGTATTAGTAGTATGCAGGATGCCATGAATTCCAGGGCCTGCAGAATTTTTTCTTGCAGGGAGATGGGACTTTCTTGCCAGCATTTGAAAATATTGAGTTAGTTGAACTTGTTTGTCTGGCGTGAGGTAAGCCATCTGGGCCTTGTATTTAAGCTGGCACCCAGGAATATAATCTGTTGCGAGGGCACTAGTTTTGACTTCTTTTCATTTACTGTGTACCCTAGACAAATCAGCAACCTTTTTTACAAATGCCAGATGCTGTAGAAGAATGTCCTTTGTCTCTGCTTGAATGAGGCAGTTGTCCACATATGGATATATTTGAATTCCTTTTTGTCTGCAAAATGCAATTACTGGTGCCAGGCACTTTGTGAATACCCTGGGCGCAGTAGATAAGCCAAAGGGCAGTGCAGAGAATTGGTAGTGCATTGTACCAGCTTTGAATATGAGGTATCTTCTGCAATTTTGTCTGATAGAGACATGCAGGTATGCCTCTTTGAGGTCCAGAGTAACAAGCCAAGCCTTCTTGCCCAGCATGGGTAGAAGCTGCTGTAATGTCAACATTTTGAATTTCGGAATATCCAGTAAGCATTCAGAATTGAAAGGTCTAGTATGGGCCTCCAGGCCTGGTCCTTTCTGGGGACCAGGAAGAGTCTTGAGTAAAATCCTTGTCCTTGTTCCTGTTGTGGTACTTTTTGAATAGCTCTCATGTCCATGAGGGCTGAAATTTGTTTCTGTGCCTCTGCCCATCGATGTTGTGGCAGGTCTGGCATTCCTTTTAGCCTTGGTAATGTATGAAAGTGGAATCTGTAACCTTGAGACACAATATTCAGGACTCATTTGTCTTGGGTGATAGTTTGCCAATTTTGAGAAAAAAGTGCTAGTTTTCCCCCTAAGGGGGCTTCCAAAAGGGACGTGCTTGACGTTCGAAGGGGAAAGTCATTGTGACCGTTTCCTGTAAGGTTGAGACTTGTCCTCACCACCTTTTGGGGTTGAGGTGCCCCACTGTCATTGTCTGTTTGAGCCTTGGGGTTGAGATCTGCCTCTTGGGCGTCTGTATCTGCCTCTCTGTGTCCTATCTGACACTGAAAAGGACAAATTCTTTGTTGGCCAATTTCTGCTAAACCGAGGTGGCTGTACCTGTAGGAAATCCTTGACTGTTTGCATAGATTTAGCTTTATCCTCCATTTTCTTTAACACCTCTTCTGCCTTAACACCAAACAAAGTATCATGCTGTAAAGGAGCATCCAATAATTTTGCCTTAACATGATCAGGTAAACGTTGTTCTTTTAACCAAGCATGTCTTGAAATCACAGAACCTGTAACTGCGGCTCTACAAGTGGCCTCTAAAGAATCAAAACCACATTGCAGAGTATGTTTTCCCATGTGTCCAACTGCATGCAATAAATCCTGCATTTCTTTACAATCAGAAGCTTCTATGCTTGCAAGCATTTTCTGTTTTAGCTGAGCCATTAAATATTGTTGGTACTTAAGCATGTGAAACTGGCAATTTAAAGCTCTTTAAGTGTATACTTTCTTCCCCCATCTATCCAAAGCTCTGGAATCTCTGTCAGAGGGTATTGGATTTTTTGCAATGGAAGCCTTAACCCCTTTTGGTCCCTGGGAAATAGTTTCTGGATCAGCAGAAGGGTTTTGTAAAGAAACTTGTGAGAGTCGGGGACTCTATAATACCCATGTGGCTTGGCTGGAGCAAGGGGCAAAGAGTCAGGAGATAAAGTGGATTCAGAGAACACATCATCCACAATATCTAGCACAGGCAGAATAGCCAGGGGCCTGTGTTGAGGTAATAAGAGGAAATGGAATCCTGATCAGAGGAGTCATAGTCTGTATCATGCCTAGGTCTTTTCTCAGGAGGGGGATGGGAACCCCTGATTAGAGTAATGAGGTCTTCGGCCATTTTAAGCATCTGTTTCTTAGGCTTGAAAGACTTTCCAGGAGAATGTTGTACTTGTTTCTTTGTCTTTAATGGTACCTTTGCTGTTGTTTTAATGATAAGTTGTGAAGGTCTGAAAAAAACACCCTCAGAAGCCGATGCCTGCTCAGCGGCTCCGGACCCATCTGAGGGATTAGTTTCCGTAGGCCCAATACCTTGAGTTTCCAGAGGCCTAGATGTCTCCACATGGGAGTCGGAAGCGGCCTGTGACTCTGAGGTAGCGGGTGTCAGGGGCTGCAAAAGCTCCTCACTGAGAACCGGCGACTGGCCTAGAAGAGATTTCGTCATCGGTTTTGGACCTCGGATGCCTGTCTTTATCCTTGTCTTTGCGTTTTTTCGGTATTGAGTTCGTCGTATGATCCGACGGCATTGTATAATTGAACCTTCGGCCAAAGTAGTACAAAGCAAAATCAAAACGTCTTTTTATAGTGCGTTTGTTAAATCTAGCACAAAACTGACAACTAATGACGTCGTGATCAGGAATACAGTAAGAGTGGAAGTCCTTATGAGGTATTTGCTTCCCACAAGAAATACAATTATTAACTTTTCTGACATCGGTATGAGGCAAGAAAAAACGTTTCCCCCACGGGGTACTTAGCTTTATTGAAGACTTTGGATCTGAAATTCGACTTCGAAAATCTCAGGAGTCGGCCGACCGGCACATGCGAACTGCTTCTGCTTCGGGCACCGTGCGGCAAGAAAGACTGAAGAAAATGGCGTCGGATGCATCTTATATAACCCTGGCGCACTGACGTCAGGGAAGAAGAGACAGCAACTGACGCCGGACCAAGACTTTGGAATTCGGGCTGATTGCGGGACCGCCTGATGGCAGGATAACCCAAGTGTAATGACTGCAGCAGTGTAACACGATGAACATCCCATGGTTCTTCCACTTGATACTTCTGTAGGAAGGGGAACCAAAATCTGACGAGGCCAAGATGGGGCTATCAGAATAACAGTCCTTCCCAGAGGTTGCTTCCCGGTGGGGGATAAAGGGCAAAGTAGCGTCTGCATTTGGCATTCATCGGAGATGCAAACAGATCGCAGCAAGGCTGGCCCCACCTGCGGTAAATCTTGTCCACCACCTGTTGTTTGAGGGACCACTCGTGAAACAACAGGATGGCCCTGCTCAGTTTGTCCGCTATCACGCTGGATGACCCCATGATGTGCATTGGTATCAGAAAGCGCCTGGTGGATACAGCCCACTGCCAAATTCTTATGGCCTCTCGGCATAAGGGATACCATCTGGTTCCCCCTTGCTTGTTCATGTACCAGACTACTGACATGTTGTCCGTCTGAACTGCAATTGTCCCTGGAGGAAGACGATCATGAAAGTGTTGCAATGCCAGGAACACCGCTCTCAGCTCCAGGACATTTATATGCAAATGTGATTCTATGCTCGACCAAGTACCTTGGACAGTCTTTCCCTGAAATAGCCCCCCCACCCTATCAGGGAAGCATCCGTGGTCACTGTGGCTGTGGGTTGGGGAAGAACAAGGGGACGTCCGACTACTATCTGGTCGCTGTTCAGCCACCAATTGAGATCCTTCTTGCAAAGATTTGTTAACAGAATCTCGTGCGACATGGGCAGTTGTTGGTAAGACCACTGTGTGAAGAGTAACCACTGGAGTATCCGCATGTGCATGCGTCCCACCGGAGCTGCTATTAGTGTCGCTGCCATTGTGCCTAACAGCTTCAATATCTGGGATGCAGGAGCTTTGTTCTGGGTCAACAGACTGGACAATTGACTTCTTAGGGATAAGATTCTTGTTTGAGGCAACCTAATCCTTGAATCGACAGTGTCTAGCTCTGCTCCTATAAAGGTAAAAACGCTGCGAGGATGACAACGCAGATTTTTCGAAGTTTAAGGTTAAGCCCAACTGGGAACACTGGTTGATAGTGCAGTGTCTTGCCTGAATTAGTTGATGCCTGGAGGTGGTGGTGAGGAGCCAGTCGTCCAGATATGAAAACACCCGGAATCCTAAGCGTCTCAGGTGAGCAGTGACCCACTGCCATACATTTGGTGAACACTCTAGGGGCTGAGGTGAGACCAAAGGGTAGGGCTCTGATTTGGTAATGACTGGCCCTCAGCCGGAAACGCAAGTGATCTCTGGATGATCTGGCCATTTTGATGTGGTAGTAAGCATCCTTGAGATCTACAGAGCACATCCAATCACCCGTTTCTAGAAACGGAAGTATCGATTGAAGCGTGACCATCCGGAACTTTTCCTTCTTGACGAAGGTGCTGAGTTTGCTGAGGTCTAATATGGGCCTCCAGTCCCCTGTTTTCTTTGGAACTAAAAAGAACCTTGAGTAAGTTCCGGATCCTATCTGGTCCGCCGGGACTGGCTGGATGACTCTTTTGTCTAGCAGGTTTTGAATCTCTATGGCTGCTAGTTTTCGCAGACTTGGTGGAACGTCTGGAATACTTGTACACATGGGAGGGAATTTCATAAAGGGAATGTAGTAACCTCTGGAAATGAAGCTTTTTACCCAAGAATCCGTTGTAATGTTTAGCCAGGCGTTTGGTTATAAAGCCAAGCGACCCCCGACCGCCTCCAGAGCAGGACAGCTGGGTTTCCTTTCAGGAGCACTGATAGGGCTTACTAGAGAACTGCTCCCTGTCACCCTGATTTTGTGGACCCCCTCTGCCGTTTGGGCAGCGTCTTCCATTTTTACCCCCTCCTCTGCCCCTAGAGGGGGTATCAGTAGTTGTGTTCTGGAAATCTCCTTGGGGCTTTCGAAACCACATTTTTCCACTTCATTGCCCTTTGGGGTACAGTCTAGTTGGAGTGGAAAAACGGACTCCTACAGCAGACAGTCTTTCCTTCTTGTTCACACCTAGTAAGCGTCTCCTTAACTTTAGGCCCGAACAAGGCGGAACCATCAAATGGGGTATTGACGAAGGAAGACTTGAAGGCTTCTGCAAAGGCGCATCCAGGACCGTCTCCGAAGAGCTATCGCTGAATCTGCCACCCTACTCGATCCATCGGCGGCATAAGAAATGAGCCGCATGGATGAGTTGACTATAGAGTTGAGGGTGTTGAGTTGTGTAGTCACTTTCTTCAGAAACTGCATCAGCTGTGTTACCCTGTAGAGTATGTCCCAGCTCTTTAAGGAGATCTCGTTGAAGGCGGGTAAAGTGGGTAAGGTAGTTGAGCGATCTCATGGAAAATGCTGCAGAACTAAATATGCGTTTCCCATACCTGTCCATCGTCCTAGAATCCCTATTAGGAGGATGGACAGAAGAAGAGGTTTCCAACATCTCTTTCTTGGTGGCTGCCGCCACCACCATGGCATCAACTGGGACTCCCTTGGTAAGAAAGGCCCTGTCAGCAGGGGAAGTAATGAACTTGTTGGGCCTCCGAGGGACAGGTTCCACTGAATCAGGGGACTCCCACGCCCTTCGAGCAACCAAATCCATTAGTTCGTCGAAGGGAGGAGTAATCCAAGAGGTGGATGGTTGAGACCCAAAGGCCTTCAGGAGTACCAACTCATCCTCAGTAGGGGCAAGGGACTGCCAATCACCCCTCTGCCTTAAGATCTCCAATATGTCTGCAAATGAGGCATCCTCTGAGGGGGATTGTGGGGCCCCTTCTGATTCCTCTAAGTTGGTGTCCGATGTCAGAGATTCCTGTGGGGAATCCAAGTGCCTCCTCTTGCAGTGTCTCTTCCTAGGTACTTCATCAGTGGGAGCGTCCGGTGAAGTCCCTGTAGAGGAGGGGCCGCCCAATGGGGATACTTGAGGCTCTGGGTCTCGACGCTTAGTAGGGACCTGTAGGGAAGAGACAGAACATGGCCCTTTAGGGGGAGGGGAAGAAAGATCCGAAGAGGTAGTGGTCTTAGAAGACATGACCTTCCTCATGGCATCGAAGGCACCAGAATCCCGGTCCGAGAAGTCTGTCGGCACCGAAGAGGCCGGCAGCCCTCCCCGAGCCAAGACCTCTCGCTCCAATCCAGAGAACGGAGCTGAACTCACCTGCGCCGAAGCCCCAAAAGGAAGGGTCAGAACCGAAGTCTCGGTATGACTCTCCACCCCGGAGCCAGCCAGCGAGGGAGTGGCGGCTCCGAGACTCCCCAGTTGGAACAGAGGAGATCAAGGTCGACGGAGCCGAGGGAGCTGGATCGAACCTTGGCTCCGAGGGCTCTACCAACATCGGTTCTCTCTGCCCCGGCTCCGAGAGTTCGATTGGCTTCGTCGGAGGAGGAGTAGAGAGTAGGACTGGGATTTCAGCTAAACACTTATTTTTTTTTTTTTTTTACAGAAAACAACACTAGCTAACACTACAAGAGAAAAATATTTTTTAAAATATTTTTTAAATATAGAAAAATAACACTGGCCCGTGCTTCCTCCGACGAGTCTGTAGATCCGTTGCAGTGGCAAACTAGGTCTGGGGTTTACAGTAGAGCATCATGGGATATATACTGTGTCTCGAGCTTCGCTGAGAGTTTGAGCTTGAAAAGCGGCCGACTCGGAGCCGAGGGATCGGCACCGAACCCACGTGTAAGAATAAAACGGCGAGACAGAACAACTTCACATCTTAAAGTTAAAATTGTAAACAGCTCTGCTCGCTGCTGTGCATTGGTGATGCATGATGACATCAGCTACATTTCAACTTGGAAAAAAAAATCGGGACTTGAAGGGGCCACTTGGGAATTCGTGGCACCCCATTATTTTGCCCTCAAAATCGGTAAATACGGAGGAATTTGATATGGTTGAGAGGTATGGGGTCCATATAGACCTCAAGTATCATTGTAGCTTTCTCATGTAGAGCCTCGTCAATCACAACATGGGAATGGTCAATGCTATGTCACCCAGGAGTCTGAGGTACTGCCTGGCAATCAAGTCTGTGACCTGATGGACCGTGAGCAAGTACTACCTTAAGTTTTCTACTTTTTGAGGTGGTAAGAAAGCTCTCATTACATCCGTCCTTATCCTGAGCAACAAGAATACTAGGTCCTGAGAGGGGGGTCAGGTTAGACTTGGGGTAATTTAACTGGAAGCCCAGTGCTAGCAAGAGTGAAATAACTGTCTACAGATGAGGTTGCGGGGATTCTGTGCAGTCCGCCTGGATGAGAAAGTCATCTGGTAAGGGAAAATTTGAATACCTTGGGTCCTGCAGAAGGCTACCACTGGTGCCAAGCACTTGGTGAATATTCTTGGTGCAGAAGAAAGCCCGAAAGGCAATGCCGAGAATTGAAAATGTGAGGAGGCCACAGAGAACAGTAGGCATTTCCTGTAATTGGTCCTTATGGGGATGTGTAAGTAGGCATCCTGGATGTCCATGGTGGCCATGAACCTCTGAGGTAAAATCAAAGACAAAGGATTTGCAGAGTGAGCATTCGAAAGTTGGGCATTTGCAGAAAGAGACTGAGGTGGGAAAGACCTAAGATTGGTCTCCCAGGGACCATCTTTCCTTGAGAATAGGAAGAGCCTAAAGTAGAAACCCTTTCCCTTCTCTGTCAGAGGGACAGGTTGAACTGTTCCCTGGGAAATGAGGCTGTCTATAACTGGCTGAAATAAAGGAAGCTGTTCCTTGGAGGGCTGTGGAATAGCCCTCAAGGGCAGAGTTGTAATCTAGGTCATGAGATAACCCTTCTCTATAATGGATAGGAACCACCTCTCTGTGGTGATGTTTTTCCAAACATGGAGACAGCGACAGAGCCTTTTAGGACAGGGGAATGGATTTGAGTGTTTTTTGCAGGAATGGCAGGTAGTCACAGACTACCTACCCTGTCTTGAAATGGAGGCTTCTGGGCTGGAATCTGTACAGACCTGGAAGGAGTAGTTTGTTTCCTGGTAGTCTTTCTGGCGCTGGAAGAAGTGGTGCGGGCAGAATACTTCCTGATGAATTGTGTTTTTGATGAGTAATTCCTATGGAATTTGGGGATAGGAGAAACAAATAGGTGTTTTAGGTCTCATAACTCCTTTGCTTTTTGTTGCCGAATTTTGAATAACTCGGCCACTTTTGCCCCAAAGAGGGCTAAGTTGTCCAGAAGTGCATCCAAGAGTTTTGCCCTGATGTCATCAGGTAGGGGCTATAACCTAAGCTTGGAATATCTTCTCAGGACTGAGGCAGATGCAGCTGACCTGGCAAAAGCTTCAGCAGCATCATAGCTGCACCTAATGGAATGCCTAGTGACCTGAGAGGATAGGGACAGAAGACTGGATATCTGAGCTTTGGCAGGAGAGTTTGGGATTTCACTTAGTTGTTTAGTGGCCTTTTCCAAAAGGGATAGGGCATATTTGGACATACAGGTTTGGTAATTTATTGCGCTGAATGCCAAGGTAGACGAAGTGTAAACCTTCTTCTCTAGGCATTCCATGGCTTTGCTGCCTTTGTCTGTGGGCAGAAGTGAGAAAGATGGAAGGAGTTAAGGCACCTTATCTGCTGACACAAACAGTACCAGGGTCCGCTGCAGGGCACTTAAGGAATCTGGCTCCCTCAGGAACCTTGTAAAATCTGTCAGGCCTTCGGGGTGCAGGAGGTTGAGATTCAAGATTGAGTGATGCTGCATTAAATGGATCTAGAAATGCTGGCAGTACTGGAGGACTACCTGAAGGGGCAGGGGATTCAGTCTGAAGAAGTTCATAATATCTTTTCTGAACTTTGGTAATCTCAGAGAAGTCCAATTTAAAATGTTCTCTCATCTTTGCTATGGTCTCCCCATAGATGAGATCCACAGCTGGAGAATCTACCTCTGCAGATTCTTCCACCGGGGAACATTGCCAAGGGGGGATGGCAATTGTGAGACCAGAGGATTCCTCATCTTCAGCCTGTGTAATCTAGGCTGAGGCCTGGGGCTCATCACAGGAGGAGCCACTGGGGAAGGTAAGGATGTAGCAGGCCATAGAGCCATAAAGGCATTGAAATGATTCTGATTCTGGTTACGCAGGGTTTTTGGAACAAAGGCCTGGCAGATGGAGCAGGATTTACGGTTGTGCGTAGGCCCTAAACAAAAAAGGCAAAGCTCATGGGTGTCTTTATGGGGAATCTGATGACCACACCTGCACTTTCCCACACAGGCATGCAGTGACCCAAATAAAACATCCCCAACGGGGTACTTACCTTAAAATTCTTTGATCCAGCGGCTGGAAAAGCTGATGTTTGACTGGCGGCAGAGAAGTTCTGAGGACTGGTGCATGCAAGTGTCACTCTTATGGCCCACATTCCCTTAGCCGTCAGACGTCCCGTGCATTTAGCAGTGTAGTGGTCAGACATTCGTGTAGCAAGACAAGGAAACCCAAGAGTTGGAATACTGGAACATGAGAACAGAAGGACATCAGGAGGTACAAAGGAATGGGTTGGGCTGCCCATTTCCAAAATGCTGCAGTATCTTTTCTGCACCTCTGAGATCCACATAGACTTCCACTCAAAATGTTTCATTATATTTTAGAATCTCTCTCCAAAATAAGCTTTCTCTACTGGAGAATCAGGTGAAATGGAGTCCTCATCATCCAAAAGGACTTGGCTAGGAGAGTGCATTTGAGAGGAGTAGACCAGAGAATAGTTAGAATCACAAGCTTCCTCATTTTCATAAGATGAATCTACAGCAATATTTTTAGGAGTGGGAGGGGGATTGCGAGGAGAAAGGAGGAGGCTTCAGGTCCACAACAGCCTTTAACAAACCTTGAGAGAAATCCATCCATTCAGTCTCCTGAGAAGAGGGAGGGGGAGGAGGTTGAGGGGAGGTAACATATTTAGTTTTCTGATGTTTCTTTTTTGGTATGACATCTGCCTACACTAAACGCGGTGGCTCAGTTCCCTGATGTACTTTCATTAGTTACCTGGGGTCTCTTCCCTAAATAGAATCTGAGGGATGCCCTCTGGGTCATCCAATATGATGATTTGCGGTTCACCTTTGTCTGCAAAATACTCAGTCATCCAAGGCCTCAGATTCCATACCTGCCTCCAGTGGGGTCTCAGTAGAGGGCATCTGAGGAGAAATCACATGTACAGCTGGTTCTGAAACCTCAGGGAGTAAATCAAAATCAGAAAGGTCACTGGCCTGGGCCTTTCAAACTTTTTCTGAAGTGGTAGAGGCTGGTTCTGAAACCTCAGTGAGTAAATCAAAATCAGAAAGGCCCAAATGAGTCTCTGGCCTAGGCCTTTCAAACTTTTTCTGAAGTGGTAGAGGTATGTCCAGGGAGGCGGAATATGACATCTTTGGAGCACATCACGCATTTCAGATATTGGGTCTCCAAGAAAGTGTTAAGTGCGTTCAAATGGGACCCTAAAGTCCTGGGTAAAAGGGGCTGGAAGATGGAACAACCCCTGCAAAAGCATTCCACTCCTAAGCAAAAAAGATACTGGGTATTTAAGTCTTTGTACGGGATCTGCCTACAGCACTCACACTTACCCCTACTAGATGACATCTAAAAATTCTAAATATAAAGGAGTGTTCCCAAGGGGCATTTATGAGTGTATCTGTAGCAATGGTACCAACGACCAAATGACAATCAGTCCGACAGATAAGGGACCTGCGTTCAGAATAGTGACGACACAGTCTAAGGAATTACGCTCGGACGTCTGCCTATATATCCCTTCTCTTGTGAGTCTAGGTCACATGTCATAGTTACAATACTGGGAAGGTAAAGCTTTGGTAACTTGCTGGATGAACATAGGTGACAACTGTGTGTTAGGAATACTGCAACATTGATTTCAATCAGGACATCATAAGTGTGATGCCAGACTTCTCTTATGGGCTGTGGAACATAATTGCATCTGCAAGAGAAAAAGGATTTGACTGAAAAGGAGATACACTGACACAAAGTTAATTGTCAAATATAGCTAAACTAATATTCAACTTGACTGACAGATTGGACAGAAGAGATATGAGAAAAAGGTGTAATTCTTGAACCCACATACTGGGAAAAAATAGCCTAAATCCCATCCTGCAAAGACAGGAAGAGATCCATTGAATAACTGCTGGATGAAAACAGCTGTGTGCACTTTGGACTCTTAAACCAGAATTGGGTTGGTAAGAGGTTTAACAGAGCATCAGTTCTGTTCCAACTCAAAACAAAATCCTAGGGTTACATTGTAAGTCTTGTACCAGAAAAAATAATCTGCAAAAACCTGGCAAGAGTAAGCAAACCATATTTCTAAATAGTTCAGCCCAGATGGGGAAAGTACAGTTGTGTACACTTACCATAAATGTAGATGTTCGAGTGCATTCACTGTTGCAGTCATTACATTTGGGTTATCTGCTTGCAGGCAGCCCTCAGTTGGCCTGATTAACAAAGTCTTGGGTCCTGCGTCGGTTGCTGTTCCTTCTTCCATGACGTCAGGTCATCAGGGGCATAAAGCCAACGCCATTACATCAGTTTTTCTTGCCCCAGATGTCAGGTGACCCCCTAATGGGGAGCAATTAAATATAAAAGTACAATGATATACCTCCAACAAAAAAAACAAATACACCAAAAAGGCTTTTAAGCATAGTAAAGGAAAGTAGAGGTATAGCCAAAAGAAGTTAGGGGGCTGGAGGGAGCGTAACCAGGACTGCAACAGTAACTACATCTACATTTATGGTAAGTGCACACAACTGTACTATGTTCTTCGTGTTTCACTGTTGCAGTCATTACATTTGGGTTGATTCCCAAAGTTATGGTTGGGAGGAGGATTTTATATAGCATTAAGGACAACTATAAGGCCCTGCAAGACTGCAGTGGCAAAGCCAGCTCTGGATTTAGAGAAAATCGGCAAATGATAATGCTTGGTGAAAGTATGTACAGAACACTCCAGGATGTCCCTGGTAGGAACGCCTTTGAGAAAGGCTGCAGAGGTAGATGCAGCCCTGGTGGAGTGAGGTCTGATCCCCTGAGGGATATGTTTCCATGGTGATTATAGCAGAAAAGAATGCAATGGCCTATCCATTTAGAAATGGTTTGCTTTGAAATAGCCTTCCCCTCTGCCCCTGAACCAAATGCTACCAGCAGTTGTTCAGATTTCCTTTGAGGTTTAGTCCTGCCCAAGTAGAATCTGAGTTGTCTGTGCACATCTAAGGAATGTAGTATTGGTTCCCCTTTGTTCTGTGGATTAGGAAAGAAGGTTGGCAAATGAATGGACTGATTAAGAGCCACACTGGATACCACCTTGGGCATGAAGGATAAATTGGTTCTGAGGGACACCCTGTCCACATGAAAGATGATGAAAGGCTCCACTGCCATAAAGGCCTGTAATTCAGATACCCTTCTAGCTGAAGCGATTGCTAAAAGGAATGCTGTTTTCCAAGAAAGAAATTTTAAGTCTGCAGTAGCAGCTGGCTCGAAAGGAGGTAGAGTGAGGGTCTCCAAAACAAAGTTAAGGTCCCAGACTGGGGTTGGAGCTCTCCTGGGTGGTCTCAAATTTTTTGCCCCTCTGAGGAACTGCTTGAGCAGTGGATGAGAGAAGGGGGGGGGGTTGTGTTATAATGAGCTGAAATGGCTGAGGCGTGGATTTTAATGGAGGAAAAAGACAGGCCTTTGTGAAGCATCTCAGTTAAGTATTGTAAAATCTGCGGTAAATTGGACGATGCTGTGCTTATCCCTTGAGACTGGTTCCAGGCACAGAATCTTTAGCATTTTTCAGCATAAGATTTTCTAGTGCTAGGCCTCCTTGCCTCTAAAATGATATCCATCACAGGTTTACTGAGGGATTGTAAAGGAGAGATTATGTAATTAGCCAGGCTGCAAGGTTCAGTGTTAAAAGCTGAGGGTGCAGAATCTGGTTCTCCTGCTGGGACAACAGGGAAGGAATCTGAGGCAGGTGCCATGGGGATAACAGTGACACTGCGTAGTGGGGGGGGGGGTACCAGTGTTGGCGTGGCCAGTCTGGAGCAAATGTCATCATCCTTGGTTTGTCCTGTTTGATTTTTAGTAGTACTTTGGAGAGCAGAGGCAGAGGGGGGGGGGAAGGCATAGACTGATAGGTTTTTCCAGCTGAAGGACAGAGCACCCACTTTCCAGGCTTGTTTGTGGGGAGTCCTTGTGCAAAATTTGTCCAATTGGTAGTTCTGGGAAGAAGTAAACAGGTCTATATCTGGGCTCCCCCATTTGCTTGTCAACATGTTTAAAATCCTTGGTTCCAGTTTCCACTTGTGTGGGTCCATGAGGTTTCTGCTTAGTCTGCCTGCCAGTGTATTTAATTTTCCTGGCAGGAATTGAGCTTGTAGGTGCACTTGGCAGCTCAAGGCTGTGTTCCACAATGCCATGGCTAGTCTGCAGAGGGGGTAAGAATGTGCACCCCCCTGCTTGTTTATGTGCTACATAACAGTGGTGTGTTGTCCATCTTTACCATTAGTTGTCCAGGAAAAAATGTGGTCCTTGAAGGCTGTCAGAGCATTCTGTACAGCTAACATTTCTTTTTGATTGAAATGTAGGTGCATGTGACTTGAGTTCCATTTGCCCTAAATGCACTTCCCTACCAGGTTGACCCCCCCATGCATAGTCTGATGAGTCTGTTGTTAGGGTTTGGGTAGCAGGGGGTGGTGTGAAAGGTAGTCCCTTGTTTTGGTGGCAGACCTCTGGCCACCAAAGGAACTCTAGGCATAGGCAAGGTACGATAGGAATCATTGCTTCTAGATCCTGAGAATGTTGACACCATAGGCTTTTAAGATACCACTGTAGTTTCCTCATATGAAGTCCTGCTTATGGAATTAGAAGAATGCAGGAGGCCATGAACTCCTGGGCTTGCAGTATTTGTCTTGCAAATAGCAGGGTTTTTGTGGCCACTTGTTTAAAGTAGGTTGGCAAATGAATTGGTTTCTCTGGCGTGAGGTAAGCCATCTGGGAAGTTGTATTCAAGCTTGCTCCCAGGAATATAATTTGTTGACAGGATACCAGGTGAGATTTCTTTTCGTTTATGGTGTATGCCTAGACAAGTTAGAACCCTTTGTACAAAGGCCAGATGATTCAAAAGTATGTCCTGGCTTTCTGCCTGAATTAGACAATCATCCAGGTATGGGTACATTTGAATATTTCTTTGCATGCAAAATGCAATAACTGGAGCTAGGCACTTTGTGAATACCCTGGGCGCAGTAGATAATCCAAAGGGCAGTGCAGAGAACCGACAGTGCATGTAGCCTGCTTTGAAGCATAGGTATCTTCTGCAAGATTCCCTGATTGGGATGTGCATTTACGCTTCTTTTAAATCTAGTGTTGCCAGCCAGGCATCTTTGCCTAGCACAGGAAGTAATTGGTGAAGAGTCAGCATCTTGAATTTTGGAATCTCCAAAAAGGTGTTTAGAGTAGACAGGTCCAGGATAGGACGCCATGAAATGTCTTTTCTGGGTACCAGGAAAAGTCTCGAGTAGAAAGCTTGTCCCTTTTCCTCTTCTGGTACCAGCTGAATAGCCCCCATGCTTAAGAAAGACAGTACTTGTTTTGGTGCATCTGCCCACTGATTTGGGGGTAGGTCCGAGCACCTGCTTGGCGTTGGCAACGTGTGGAAGTGAAATCTGTATCCCTAGGACACTATATTTAAAACCCATTTGTCCTGGGTAATGAGTTCCCAGTTCTTTGCATGAAGAGCAATCATTCCCCCCAAAGGGGCAGTCAGTTGATAAGTGCTTGGAAAATTTAAAAATATTATTTTTTTTATTTATTTTATTTTATTTAAATATAAATGTATATAAAATTTAAAAGGAAGTCATTGAGACAGTTTACCATAGGGGGGAGTCTTATTACTCCCAGATTTGGAAGTGGAGGCCCTCCACTGTTTAGTCCTGTGTGTCCCCTGGGACTGAAACCTGGGATTTTTGCTGTGCCTGGGTTTGGCTTGAAAAGAACTGGAAGGGGCTGGAAAAGACCAATTCTTAGTAGGCCAGTGCCTACTAAATCTAGGAGGCTGAACTTGTAAGAAATCTTTAACAGTTTGCATAGATTTAGCTTTATCTTCCATCTTTTTAAGAACTTCCTAAGCCTTGTTGCCAAAGAGGTGGTCCTGATTTAAGGGAGCATCCAACTATTTAGCTTTAACATGATCAGGCAAAGATTGTTCCTTAAGCCAAGCATGCCTTCTGAGCACAGACCCAGTAACAGCGGCCCTGCAAGAGACCTCTAATGAATCAAAACCACATTGCAAAGTATGTTTTCCAACTTGTTCAGCAGAATGCATTAAATCCTGTAATTCTTTATTTTCCACACAGTCAGGAATCAACATCATTTTCTGTTTAAGCAATCCAATAACATGTTGCTGATGTTTTAACATATGAAACTGGCAGTTTAAAGCCCTAATGGCCAAGGTTGCAGAAGTGTAAACCTTCTTATCCCATCCATCCAGCGCCCTGGAGTCTCTATCAGAAATGGTAGGATTTCTTTGCAGTAGAAGCCTTAATGCCCTTGGGCCCCTGTGAAATAGTCTCTGGTCCGCAATAGGATCTTAAAAAAGGAACTTGTGTGACTCAGGGACCCTGAAGTATCGGTCTGGTTTTCTGGGAGCAGGAGGCAAGGAATCAGTGGCCAAACTAGATTCCGAAAAAGCATCAACAACAATGTCTAGAACAGGAGGAATAGCTAAAGGCCTATGCTGAGGTAGGAGTAAGAAATCCCTAAGCCTCTTTTTTTGAATCAGAAAAATCCTGGCTTTCCCAGTGGAAATGCTCCCTTAAGCGTATGCAAGGTTTCCCCAAAAGAAAAATCCTCTGGAGGGGAAGCAGAGGGAATGGAGTCCTCTGCATCAGAATCCTCATAAGTAGATAAGGGCAAATTCAGATCATCAGAAGAATCAGAAAAAAACTGAATCTTGGTCAGAAGATTCATAAACCACTTCAGTCCCAGGTCTCTTAGAAAGCGGGGGGGGGGGGGGGGGTTGGCTACCCCTGATTGAAGTTATTAGATCTTCAGCCATTCCTATCACTTTTTGGTGGGCATAGAGGCCTGAGCATGTGGCCTGGACGTCATTTTTTTAGGCATGGTTCGAGATTTAGACCTAAGAGAAGGAGGAGGCATCGGTTTAGTATGCAAGTCTGTAGGCCTGAATACACCCTCAGAAACCGGTGCCTGCACAGTGGCTCCGGACCCATCCAAGGTAGAGACATCCGTGGTTTCCATAGTTGAGGCATCTCGCGGCATACCGGACGCCAAATGAGTCTCAGAAGTAGCGGGTATCAAGGGCTGCGAAAACGCCTCACTGAGTACCGGCGAACTGGCGACTGGCTTTGGAGAAGCGTTGTCGGCAGTTTTGGACCTCAGTGGCCTGTCTCAGTCTTTATCCTTGCGTTTTTTTCGGAATCCCGGTAGTCGGATGGCTAACAGACAACATTTCTGGATAATTAAACCGAGAACCGAAATATTTAGAGGCGAAAATATACCGACGATGGATAGTGTGCTTATTAAATAAAGCACAACACCGACAGCAAGGTACGTCATGGTCAGGGCCTAGGCAAGGAATACAGTATGAATGAAAATCTTTACGAGTTATTTGCTTTCCACAAGTAATGCAATTATTAACTTT
Organism: Protopterus annectens; assembly: GCF_019279795.1. Taxonomy (NCBI): domain Eukaryota; kingdom Metazoa; phylum Chordata; order Ceratodontiformes; family Protopteridae; genus Protopterus; species Protopterus annectens. Next base: position 349,479,053 of record NC_056742.1, read on the forward strand.
TACTGACATCGGTAAGGAGGAAGAAAAGGTTTCTACAACGGGGTACTTCGCTTTAGTTGAAGACTTCGGTTTTGAAACTTGAAAACGAAAATTTCAGGAGTCGGCCGACCGGCACTTGCGAGCTGCTTCTGCTTGGGGCACCGCACGGCAAGAAAGACTGATGTAATGGCGTCGGATGCATGCTTTATACCCCTGACGACATGGAAGAAGGGACAGCAACCGACGCAGGACCCAAGACTTTGTTAATCAGGCCGACTGAGGGCTGCCTGAAAGCAGATAACACAAATGTAATGACTGCAACAGTGAAACATGAAGAACATCATCCTATTCTGAAGCACTCAGAGTGGTCAGAGAACCAGCCAAGGAAAACAGAAATGATCTCCTTCCTATCCAAGATGTAGGATAAGATACATAGATATGACCCTGCTAACATCAAAGCCAAAACAAGACCGATGAGGTGGACATACATTAAAACAAAGTCTGCACAACGTGCAAGAAATATTTGTTTGACAATGAAACTAAGAGTAAAGACCTCTCTCATTTAAAACCGAAGGATGTTCCCTTAAGGTAATACAATTCCAGTTCTGGGTCAAAGACAATGGAATAATGTCAAAGCTGGAGCCATGGACAGACAGTTGGTCCTAATTAAGTAACTTGTGCAGGTACTGAGGAACTCCACTCTGAAAGTTGTTTCAATTTCACGGATTCTAACACTAGGAAAGGTTGCAGTACCCAGAGTTGAGTGTGAATCTGAAGAGGATCTTCTGTTGACAACCTGACTCCGAAGCAAAGTAGTCAGATCTTATCAATATGAGAAAGGATAAAGTTGACACTGATAGGGTTTGGTGCCAACACATGACCCTAGAGAAACTGATAGAAAATTCCCTTGATAAAAGCTACTTGGTGTTGAACTGGCTCCTATGAAGACTAAATCACGTAATAGTGGACTGTATGGGCACCAAGCTCCGGGTCAAGAAACTAACCTGGAAAGAGAGACAGACTCCAAAGATGTCAAAATCAACTTCAAAGGAAGATGGCCATCCCAAAAACATCCTGCATTTGTCCCTGTGCAGAGTACACAGCAGGAAAAGTGAGTGTGTCGAGGTTTGTGTTGTCCCCAACAAAATTAGGACTACAACTGCCACTGAAGCCAGTACTGGGCTGACAAAAGTGTCAGAAGGATTTAATTCCATTTGACTTGGCATAAGGATAAGAAAGCCTTTTATGAAAAGAACTAATGACTACAAAACACAGGCAATTACAACATGTGTGCCACTGCCGTAGTCAGTACGAGTGAAAACTGTAGGGCAGAGAAGTCGCCTTTAGATGATTTCCAAAGAAAACAATATAAGGAATGAACTAAAATCAAAACTGATTTCCTGATTGAAGGCTGAATTCGGCTGCTGAAAGGGAAACATTATAAAAGTTCTGGTCAACTTGGAACAAAAATAAGGAATCCTCAAGCCAGATGAATAGAGATGTAAGCATAAGACTCTAAAACCTTTTAGGAAAAACAGCCACAAGGAAAACGTGTGTCTGTCCTGCAGTAATTGGGTCAAATAACAAAATGAATAAATAAGAAACATCTCCTACTGCCAACAGCAAATGCAGAAATGGTCTGATGAGGAGTTCAAAACATCAGCAACAGGTTGTGTTCAGTACTGAACACAAGGAGTCAAAATTAATTAATATACACAACTGCCAAATATGATTAGTAAGACCAAATCTAAGAAATCACTCTTGGTCTACTCTGACAATGCCACGACTATGAAAACAAGTGTAAGAAATAATGTTTGCAAGCAGAAACAGAAAAGAACACAGTTCAATAAGGGATGTCTAAACTAAATCTCTGTTTTTTACCGTCTCTAAATGTGTATTTCCTAATACCATGACTGGAATGGATCCCATTCCTAAATCAATGTATGATGAAAGTTCATGGAGTTTGTTACTACTCAAATCTTTGATTTTTGTCAAGAGTGCTTTTCTGGCACCTACAATGTACCCAGAACTGCCTCCTTCTGCAGTTCATATGGGGTTACATACACTAGTAGCACATTTAAGTACGAGTACAGATTCTTTTATTAGACCTGTTGCTCATACTACTATTGGAACTGTCTGGATAACTTTCTTCCACATTGCTCTCATTTATGCTTGGTACTTTTTTTTACTTTGCAACTCCTAGTACACAAGAGGCTATAATCGCTGGATATAGCAATTTCAATGATTAACACTAATTTTGGCTTTTTTTTTCCTCTTGGACTACTACAGCTACTTTTCTTGCATCTATTTTTTGTAACTGTTGGTACTGTGTGATCCCATGGTATATGAACTTCATCACTGTCAACAAGCGTGTGGTTGATGTTTCCAGTGCTTCTCAGCTACTTCCATATTATAGTGTTTGCACAACCTCCAGTACAACAGTCTTCCTCAGCCATGAGTGCATCACATCCTGCAATGAGAAGTGCAACTGTTTTCAGCTGTGTTTTACAGAACCTGCACTGGTCTTTTTCTCCCACCTTTTCTGTAGATGTAAACAGTGTATGTAGTTTCACTATCCTACCTTTCTTCTTTAAGTTTAACTTCACCCCTCCTTAATCATTCCTGTGTGAAAACTGGTCAACACGTGGTTCTATTATTTTTTTATACTTGTCATTATATTTGTGGAATTTACAACTTTATTTCTTTTTGTTCTGGTTCCTTTCTCTATATTCTCTCTTGATTTGGCACTTAATTTGCTGTCTGATTCATCTCAACTTCTGGATTGACTTCCACTCCCACTCATTTCCAAAATGTTTCAGCTAAACAAAGTAAATATACCATCTTGGATGACATATATTCATGGTTTAAAACTTTCACTATCTTTGGATCTGATGAGCTCAGCAAATATGCATAAACTTCTACAACTGCAGGCATACAAGTGAAATAAATTTCGGGGAAGCCAGACCTCCTTGAGCATGAGGGATGTACAGTCTTGTCAGTATCAATTCCAGTACAAAATTTACATATTGCTAAAAGGAGAGTTATTGGTCTATAATTCTTAGGATGGCAATGTCGGTTCCATCTTAAGGAGGGGTACTGTTTTTCCTGTTGTTAACCAGACTGGTGTCTGTTCATGTAATTTTTACTCATCATTTGATATGCATGGAGTAGCCCCCCCCCAACGGATTCATAGTGTTTTTGGTCAGTCAATGACAACAATGTTGTAAAGACAGAAGAGGAAGCCTGAACTGACTTACAGTTGGACTTTATTTCTAAATGTCAAGGTAGTTTCCATTATTATTTTTTGTCTCAAGTACTCCTTATTTAGGTTTGTTCTCATTTGTTCATGTTCGACTACCAACCCTTCATCTATTCCCAAATATGTATACACTCCCTCCTGCTCAAGTTTTTTATATCACATTCCGGTGCCCGATTAACATTTTCTTGGAGTTGCAGGCTTAAAATTGCCCTTTAGGTCAGTTAGCCTAGTATTCATCTATGAATGTAGGGTGTATCTTACACATCTGTAAGCATTCCATTATCCATGAATGTGGGATGCTGTTGGGTGCATTTTTGTAATCTATCCATGCCACACTTAGATTTCCCCCTTTTTTACAGCTCTCCATTATAGCTTTGTTTAACAATAAATGATCCTTTGAACCATATGGCTTTCTTTTATTACCCTTACAGTTTTAATTCCATAATTGACTTTCTAGATGGCTATAAACTCTGTCAGTATCAATTCCAGTACAAAATTTACATATTGCTAAAAGGAGAGTTATTGGTCTATAATTCTTAGGATGGCAATGTCGGTTCCATCTTAAGGAGGGGTACTGTTTTTCCTGTTGTTAACCAGACTGGTGTCTGTTCATGTAATTTTTACTCAAGGCTTCATGTGAAGATGGTAATACATTTAGCCAGACATCAGGAACTGCACCTGGACTGAGGGTTTTTCACCCCATTTCGTACTCTCTACATTAGGGATTCTTACTGTTTCTTCTATCCACAAAAAGTACAGTTGTGCATACTTAACATAATTGTAGATATTAGAGTGTATTCACTGCTGCGGGTCCTGACTTGTGGGATTTCCCACAGTGGGACCCTTTGGCCGTCCTAACTATTAGACAAAAATCTCCCTTCTCCATCAGCCAGCAGATGCCCTGGCTGATGTCAGTAAGCTCGGGTACAAGGGGAGTCTGCCAATATCATGATCTCAGGTTTTTCGTGTTCCCTGAAAGTAGGACCCCACCTAGATGGACTGTAATGTCAAGGACCTTTGAAAGGAAAACTTGAGAAAGGGTAGAAACTTGTTCAAGTCTACCCTGTAAGCTAGGGGGGAAGGAAGGAGGGAAAGAACACAGTAATAGTGAATACCTCGAACATCTACATTTACTGTAAGTATATACAACTGTACTATGTTTGTGTTTCACTGTTGCAGTCCTGACTTATGGGATGATTCCCAAAGCTGAGAACAAGGGTGGAAGGTACATTAAGGAGATGAAAGGATGCCCTGCAGGATGGCAGTGTCTAATCCTGCTCTGGACTTGAAGAAGGCTGATAAGTGGTAATGTTTGGTAAAGGTATGCACCGAAGACCAGGAAGCACCTTCTAGGATGTCTTTGCTGGGTAACCCTTTTAGGAAGGAAATAGATGCAGCAGTTGCCCTAGTAGTGTGTGTCCTGACAGCATCAGGTGGCTTCTTACCATGACAGCTGTAACAAAAGGAGATGATATGAGAGATTCAAACAGCTGGCATGATTTTCTCTTTATTCTGTCAATATAGTAACGCAGGTGCCTATGCACATCCAAGGAATGAAGAATTCTTTCCCCTTGGTTTTGTGGTTTGGGGAAGAAGGCAGGCAGACATATGGCTTGATTTAAGGAAGTCCGTCACCACCTTGGGCATATAGGAGGAGTTACTCGAGAGAGACTGTTTGTGTGGAAGATGATCACTGCCATGAGTGCCTGCAGTTCAAAAACCCTTCTAGCAGAAGTGATGGCTAACAAGAAGGCAGTCCTCCATGTCAAGAATTTTAAGTTAGCGGAGGTAGATGGTTTAATGGTGGAACAGCAAGTTTTTTCGAGAACAAAATTAAGGTCTCGGGGTGGGGCCGGAGGCCTTTTGGGTGGCCTGATGTGGATCACCTAAGAAACTGTTTCATAAGGGGATGAGAGAAAATAGGATGTTGGGCAGGGATGTGGGCTGAAATAGCAAAGGCATGAATTTTTACGGAAGTGTAAGACAGGCCTTTGTCAAAGAGACTTGCCAGATAGGACAGAATGACCAGGATCTTGGCTAAATAAGGATTCCGAGCATGTTGTCCACACCCCTAAGGGAGAATGTCTTCCATTTAGCAGAGTAGGATTTCCTAGTGCTAGGTCTTATGGTCTCTGTTAGAATGCCCTGAACCCGTTTGCCTAGGACAGGATCTCATCAAAATGTTAAGGTATCCTCCATGCTGATAATTTGAGGGTCCGCTGGTTGGGGTGTACAATCTTTCCCTTGTCCTGTGTCAGAAGATCAAATTTCTGTGGCAGCTGCCATGGTTTTGTGCCAGTTAAGCTGAGTAGCAGAGTGTACAAGTGCTGCCTTGGCCAGTCTGGGGCTATTAGTATTACTCTTGGCATCTCTTCCCTTGTCTTTAAGAGCACCCCGGGGAGCAGAGGGATTGGACGGAAGGCACAGATGAAGAGGCATGTCCATGGGAATGAGAAAACATCTGTTTTACAGGTTGACTTCATTTTATCCCTGGCACAAAACTATTTTGAGTATTTTCTCTGGTGGTGAAAAAAAGAAGTTATGTCTTACCATAATGTTCCATCTGTGCTGTTGATCTTCATCCATTCATCACTGATAGCCGGCTTAATAGCAAGCTTGTGCCAGCCAAAAACTCTCAAACTAAGCTTTTACCCACAATCCCCTTCTCCCTGTTACCTCAGATCAAGTTTGCCCTAATCAGTAAAGCAGAAGCTGTCTCAGAGCAAAAACCTTAGTCCAGGAAATGGACCAGAAGCATCTCCCAGGAGCCTCTAGGAAGGGGAAGGAGGGTGGGACGTGATGAATGGATGAAGATCAACAACACAGATGGAACATTATGGTAAGACATAACTTCTTTATCTGATGTTGTTAATCTTCATTCCATTCATCATGGGACAGAGTCCCCAGCTACCTTACATCACTTGGGCAGCCCTGTGGGAGAAAGTACAGTTTTGTACCTACCATAAATGTAGATGTTCGAGTGTTCACACTGCTGCAGTCATTACACTTGGGTTATCCTGCCGTCAGGCAGTCACGCAGTCGGCCAGAGTTCCAAAGTCCGGCGTCAGTTGCTGTCGCTTCTTCCTTGACGTCAGTGCGCCAGGGATATATAAGATGCATCCAACGCCATTTTCTTCAGTTTTTCTTGCCCCAGATGTCAGGTGCCCCCACGTAGGTAGGCAATACACATTGCTAATAAAAAATATACATAAAAAGAAAACAATACCTTCAGTTACAAGTAAATACACCACAAAGGTTGTATAGGACAGAAAGGTATAGACAAGTCCAGCTAGGACAGAGGGGATGGAGGGAGGGTAACCTGGACTGCACCAATGTGAACACTCGAACATCTACATTCATGGTAGGTACAAAAATGTACTATGTTCATCATGTTACATTGCTGCAGTCATTACACTTGGGTAGAATCCCAAAGCTGTGGTTGGGTGGCTGGTCTATAAAGAGTTAGGTTTGGCTATGAGGCCCTGCAGAACTGCAATGGCAAATCCTGCTCTGGATTTAGATAAAGAGGCAAGGGGTAATGCTTGGTAAAGGTGTGCACTGAACTCCAAGTTGCAGCCTCCAAAATTTCCCTGGTTGGTACTCCTTTGAGAAAGGCTGTTGCTCTGGTAGAATGGGGCTTAATGTTATTAGGGACAGATTTTCCATGCTGTGTGTAGCAGTAACAAATACAGTGTCCTATCCATTTGGAGACAGTCTGCTTTGAAATAGCCTTGCCCTGTGATCCTGCAGCATATGCTACAAACTTTTGCTCAGTTTTCCTGAAAGATTTTGTTATGTCCAAGTAGAAGCGTAGCTGCCTATGTCCAAATAGTGCAGAAGATTCTCCCCTTTATTCTGGGGGTTTGGATAAAAAGTTGGCAAATGTATGGTTTGGTTAAGAGCCACACTAGATACCCACCTTTGGCACAAAGGTAGGGTTTGTCCTTAAAGAAACCCTGTCCTGATGAAAAATTATAAAAGGTTCCACTGCCATTAATGCCTGTAGCTCTGAGACTCTCTGTGCTGAGGTTACTGCCAGGAGCAGAGCTGTTTTCCATGACAAAAATTTTAGATCGGCTGTATTGGCTGGCTCAAAAGGTGGCAGGGTCAGTTTTTCCAAAACGAAATTGAGGTCCCAAGTTAGTGTTGGTACTCTCCAGGGCAGTCTTATGTTTTTAGCCCCTCTGAGGTACTGCTTTAGCAAGGAATGAGAGTATAAATGAGGATCCGTGTTGTAATGTGCTGAAATGGCAGAGGCGTGGATCTTACTTTGTCCAGCATCTCAGTTAAGTATTGTAAAATCTGAGTAATGTTTGGGACAAGAGGGTCAAGGTTTTGAGCCTGGTTCCAGGCGCAGAATCTCTTCCATTTTTCTGAGTAAGATTTCCTGGTGCTAGGCCTCCTGGCCTCCAAAATGACATCCATAACAGCTTTAGAGAGAGGTGTTGCCTGTTTGACTAATGAATCTGCCATGCAGCCAGGTTTGAGCTGAGCGTGCAGGATCCAATTGTTTTGTTGAGTCAGAAGGTGTGGAAATTGAGGCAAAATCCATGGTGGGCCTTGAGCTAAGTTCTTTAAGATTGGGTACCAGTGCTGGCGTGGCCAGTCTGGGGCAATCAGGATCATCTGTGGTTTTTCTTGTCTGGATTTTAGGAGTACCTTCAAAAGGAGAGGCAGTGGTGGGAAGGCATAAACTTTTAGGCTTTTCCAGCTGAACGAGAGAGCATCCACTTTCCATGCTTGTGTGTGATAAGTCCTTGTGCAGAATTTTTGTAGTTGGCAATTCAGTGGGGAGGCAAAAAGATCTATGTCTGGGTATCCCCACTTTTGCGTTACCACGTTGAAGATTTGTGGATTCAGTTTCCATTCGTGAGGGTCCATTATATTTCTGCTTAGATCGTCTGCCAAAGTATTTTTCTTTCCTGGCAGGAATTGTGCTTGCAGATGAACTTGATAAGTTAGAGCTGTGTTCCACAAGGTCATGGCTTGCCTGCACAGGGGGTAAGAATGAGTGCTCCCTTGCTTGTTTATGTACCACATTACTGTGGTGTTGTCTGTCTTTAATAATAAATGTCCTGGATGCAGAAGGTCCTTGAAAGCTGTTAGGGCATTTTGAGCAGCCAACATCTCTTTTTGATGTGAAGATGCATTTGGTCTGTGGTCCACTTGCCCTGAATACATTTTCTTGTCATGTGTGAGCCCCAGGCATAGTCCAAAGCATCTGTTGTTAGTGTCTGCCTGGCTGTGGGTAGAGTGAGAGGCTGACCCTTGTTGAGGTGACATGCCAGTGCCCACCATCGAAACTCCTGTTGTAGGCATGGAATTACTGGTATTACTGCTTCTAAGCTGTGAGAGTGCTGAGTCCAAACACTTTTTAGGTACCATTGTAATTTCCTCATAGGTAGTCTGGCATATGGAATTAGTAGTATGCAGCATGCCATGAATCCCAGGGTCTGCAGAATATTTCTTGGAGGGAGATGGGTTTTTTTTGCCATTAGTTGAAAATATTGAGTCAGTTGTCCTCGTTTGCTGGCGTGAGATAAGCCATCTGGGCCATTGTATTTACGCTGGCACCCAGGAATATTATCTGTTGTGGGGGCACTAGTTTTGACTTCTTTTCATTTACTGTGTACCCTAGAGAAATTAGCAACCATTTTACAAACGCCAGATGCTTTAGAAGAATGTCCTTTGTCTCTGCTTGAATGAGGCAGTTGCCCAGGTATGGATATATTTGAATTCCTTTTTGTCTGCAAAATGCAATTACTGGTGCCAGGCACTTTGTAAAGACCCTGGGTGCAGTAGATAAGCCAAAGGGCAGTGCAGAGAATTTGTAGTGCATTGTACCAGCTTTGAATCTGAGGTATCATCTGCAATTTTGTCTGATAGGGACATGCAGGTATGCCTCTTTGAGGTCCAGAGTAACAAGGCAAGCCTTCTTGCCCAGCATGGGAAGAAGCTGCTGTAGTGTCAACATTTTGAATTTCTGAACTTCCAGGTAAGTATTTAGAGTTGAAAGGTCTAGTATGGGTCTTCAGGCTTTTTCCTTTCTGGGGACCAGAAAGAGTCTTGAGTAAAATCCTTGCCCTTGTTCCTGCTGTGGTACTTTTTGAATAGCTCTCATGTCCATGAGGGCTGATATCTGTTTTTGAGCCTCTGCCCATTGATTTTGTGGCAGGTTTGGCATTCCTTTTAGCCTTGGTAAAGTGTGAAAGTGGAACCTGTAACCTTGAGACACAATATTCAGAACCCATTTGTCCTGGGTGATTGGTTGACAATTTTGATAAAAAGGTGCTAGTTTTCCCCCTAAGGGTGCTGCCAAAAGGGAAGTGCTTGGCGTACGAAGGGGAAAGTCATTGGGACTGTTTCTTGTATGGTTGAGATTTGTCCTCACCCTCCTTTTGGGGTTGGGGTACCCCACTGTCTGTTAGAGCCTTGGGGTTGAGATCTGCCTCTTGGGCGTCTGTATCTGCCTCTCTGTGGCCTGTCTGACACTGGAAAGGACCAATTCTTTGTAGGCCAATTTCTGCTAAATCGAGGTGGCTGTACCTGTAAGAAATCTTTGACTGTTTGCATAGATTTAGCTTTATTCTCCATTTTCTTTAACACCTCTTTTGCTTTAACACCAAACAATGCATCATGTTGTAAAGGAGCATCCAATAATTTTGCCTTAACATGATCGGGTAAATTCTGTTCTTTTAACCAAGCACGTCTTTGAATCACAGAACCTGTAACTGTGGCTCTACAAGAGGCCTCTAAAGAATCAAAACCGCATTGCACAGTATGTTTTCCCACCTATTCAACTGCATGCAATAAATCCTGCATTTCTTTATAGTCAGGAGCTTCTGAGCTTGTAAGCATTTTCTGTTTTAACTGAGCCATTAAATATTGTTGGTACTTAAGCATGTGAAACTGGCAATTTAAAGCCCTTACTGCTAAAGTTGCAGAAGTGTAAACTTTCTTCCCCCATCTATCCAATGCTTTAGAATCTCTCTCAGAGGGGACTGGATTTTTTGCAATGGAAGCCTTAACCACTTTGGGACCCTGGGAAATGGCTTCTGGGTCAGCAGAAGAGTGTTTATAAAGAAACTTGTGAGAGTCAGGGACTCTATAGTACCTATCTGGTTTGGCTGGTGCAGGGGGTAAAGAATCAGGAGATAAGCTGGATTCAGAGAACACATCATCCACAATATCTAAAACAGGCGGAATAGCAAGGGGCCTCTGCTGAGGCAATAAAAGGAAGTCCCTGAGCCTTTTCTTGGATTCTGAATAATCCTGACTTTCCCAATGGAAATGTTCCCTCATGGTATGTAAAGTTTCCCCAAAAGAGTAATCCTCAGGAGGAGAGGCTGAAGGGATAGATTCTTCAGCATCAGAGTCCTCATAGAGGGGTAGAGAGTATCCCTGGTCTGAAGAGGAATCAGAGGAAATGGAAACCTGATCAGAGGAATCATAGTCTGTATCCTGCCTAGGCCTTTTCTCAGGAGGGGGATGGGAACCCCTGATTAGAGTAATGAGGTCTTCGGCCATTTTGAGCATCTGTTTCTTAGGCATGGAGGACTGTCCAGGAGAATGCTGTAGTTGTTTCTTTGTCTTTAATGGTGTTTTTGTCTTGGTTGGTGCTTTAATGGTAAGTTGTGAACATCTGAAAACACCCTCAGAAACCGATGCCTGCTCAGCAGCTCCAGACCTATCTGAGGGATTAGTTTCCATAGGCTCAATACCTTCAGTTTCCAGAGGTCTAGTGGTCGCCACGTGGGAGTCTGACGCGGCCTGTGGCTCTGAGGTAGCGGGTGTCAGGAGCTGCGAAAGCGCCTCACTGAGAACCGACGACTGGCCTAGAAGAGGTTTTGTCATCGGTTTTGGACCTCGGATGCCTGTCTTTATCCTTGTCCTTGCGTTTTTTTGTTCCGACGGCATTGTATAATTGAACCTTCGGCCAAAGTAGTGCAAAGCAAAATCAAAATGTCGTTTTATAGTGTGTTTGTTAAATTTGGCACAAAACCGACAACTAGTGACATCGTGATCAGGGCCTAGGCATGGAATACAGTAAGAGTGGAAGTCCTTATGAGGTATTTGCTTCCTACAAGAAATACAACTATTAACTTTTTCTGACATCATTCTGAGGCAAGAAAAAAGTTTCCCCAATGGGGTACTTAGCTTTATTGAAGACTTCGAATCTGAAATTAGACTTCGAAAATCTCAGGAGTCGGCCAACCGGCACTTGCGAACTGCTTTTGCTTTGGGCACCGCGCGCCAAGAAAGACTGAAGAAAATGGGGTCGGATGCATCTTGTATACCTCTGGCGCACTGACGTCAGGGAAGAAGTAACAGCAACCGATGCCGGACCAAGACTTTGGAACTCTGGCCGACTGCAGGACCGCCTGACGGCAGGATAACCCAAGTGTAATGACTGCAGCAGTGTAACACGATGAACACCATTCCTGAGCACCACTGAACCAAAAAAGAATCTCTTCCCTTGGAGACCAGATCCAACTTGTAATGAGTGATAAAAGTAAGGGGGGGGGGGCCCACATAGCTGCTGCACAGATGTCCATCGAAGCTCTGGAGTGGAACGCCACAGAATATGCCACTGATCTGGTGGAGTGAGCTCTGATGTTTGGTGGAACAGACTTTCTTTCTTGGTTAAATATGAAAATTATACAGTCTCTCAGCTACTTGGATAAGGTCACTTTAGAGACCGACTTTCCAATTTTTGGACCAGAAAAAGAATATAAATAACTCGTCTAATTGTTGGATTGTTTTTGCTCTGTCTACGTAAAATCTCAACCGTCTGTGGACATCAAGTAAATGTAAACAATACTCTCACTTGTTCGAAAAATTAGGAAAGAACACTGGCAGGTCAATAGACTGATTAATAGAGAGCTCAGAGATTACCTTGGGCAGGAAAGAAGGGTTGGTCCGTAGTGATACTCTGTCCTTATGGAAAATCAAATAAGGACGCATGGTACAAAGAGCCTGGGGCTCAGAAATGTGTCTGGCCGAAGTAATAGCCACCAGAGAAAGAGATTTCCAAGGCAGAAACTTGATGTGACACTTGGCTGCTGGCTCGAAAGGATGCCGTGTCAAAGACTGTAAGACAAGTGTGAGACTCCAAGGTTCTGTGGGCTGCTTAATTGGAGATCTGGAGTGATAGACTTCTTTCAAAAAGGTTTTGCTTAGACGATGAGAAATTAAAGAGGAGTCACCAAAACCATTATGAAAATTCAAAATGGCAGCTAAATGAACTCGTATAGTTGATGCTGCAGCACCCTCCTCAAAGAAATTAGAGAAGTACTGGAGTACAGCAGAGACCGGTGCAAAATATGGATCTAGTTTTTTCTGTCTAGACCAAATAGAAAATCTCTTCCATTTGTCAGCATAAAGTTTTCTGGTGGATGGTTTATGTGAAGCCAGAATAATGTCACGTACTGGAGAGTGAAGATTATAATGCCTGGCAATCAGTGGAAGTGGAGAAGCCAAGCTGTGAGCTTGAGACTGGTCAAGTTCGGCTGGCTCAACCCTTGGGGGGGGTGAGAAATCAGATCTGGAGTTAGATCCAAGGTCCATGGTCTGCAAAGTAGATGAGGCCAGAGAAAGGGGAACCATACCTGTCGAGGCCAATATGGTGCTATAAGGATCATTTTGCTTTTCAACAGAAGAGCTTTCTTCAGAACTTGAGGAACCAGAGGAATGGGAGGATAAGCATAAAGCAGTCCCGTGGGCCAATCGTGGATAAGAGCGTCCCTCGGGGACTCCCCCTGCAGGGGAATTACGGAAAAGTAGTTGCTGCATTTGTGGCTGGACAGGGAGGCAAATAGGTCGCAGCAAGGCTGGCTCCAGCGGCTGAAAACCCTTGCTGCTAGACGGGGTTGAGGGACCACTCGTGAGGCAGGAGAATGCATCTGCTTAATTTATCTGCGATCATGTTAGAATTCCCCGGGATATGCATTATCAGAAAGCGGTTGGAAGCTATCGCCCACTGCCAAACTCTCATGCCCTCCCGACATAGGGGATAGGACTTGGTGCCTCCTTGTTCATTGATATACCAAACTACTGACATATTGTCTGATTGGACAGCAACTGTTCCCGAAGGGAGGGTAGACTGAAATGCTTGCAAAGCCAAAAGCACTGCCCTCAGATCTAGAACATTTATATGCAGATTGGCCTCTGAATCAGACCATGTGCCTTGGACAATCATTCCCTGAAAATGCCCCACCCCAATCACGGAAGCGTTCATGGTCACAATGGGGTTGGGCTGGGGGGGGGGGGGTGGTGGAAGGATAGGCTCCAAAGTTCTGTCCGACTTCGTCCACCAAGAAAAGTCTTGTTTGCATTGATTTGTTATTCAAATCTGGAAGGACAATGGGTGGTGATTTGGATACCATTGGGTTAACAAAAGCCACTGTAGGAGTCTCGTGTAAAGCATTGCTAGGGGTACTATTGATACTGATGCTGCCATTGACCCTAACAGCTGCAGGACCTGTCAAGCTGGAACCAAGTCTTGGCAGAGTATCACTCGGAGCTGGATCCTTAGTCTTTGAAGCCTGTGATCTTGGAGAGAGATTAAGTAAGAGCAGATGCTGAATGTCGCCCCTACAAATTCCAAGGATAGGGATGGAGTTAGATTGGATTTTTTCCAGTTTATAGAGATTCCCCGGCAATTTGCCAAACAAAAGGTGTAGTACAAGGCTGTTACCAGTAGATGCTTGGTGGGGGCGGTGAGGAGCCAATCGTCTAGATATGGAAACACCTGGAATCCTTGTAGTCTCAAGTGAGCTGTCACTGCTTCCATGCATTTGGTGAACACTCTGGGGGCTGTAGAGAGTCCAAAGGGCAGAGCATGGAATTGCTAATGATTGGCTCCCAGTCGGAAGTGAAGGATCCTTCTTGAGCGTTTGTCCATCTTGATGTGGTAATATGCATCTTGAAGGTCTATCGAGCACATCCAATCACCTTCCTCCAGAAAGAGGAGAATGGACTGAAACATAACCATCCGGAACTTTTTCTGGCTGACGAAGCTGTTTAAACAGCTGAGGTCCAAATGGTCTCCAGTCCCCTGTCTTTTTTGGCACCAAAAAGAATCTTGAGTAGAATCCGGATCCGATCTGGTCTGGTGGGACTTTCTGGATTATGGTCCCTTAGACTGGGTGGAACATCTGGAATTCGTTTTGGTGGCTTTTGGTAGGAGTCGAATGGGATTTGGTAACCTCTGATTATTATCTTCTGCACCCAAGAATCGGTGGTAATTGATAGCCAGGCACTAAGGTGCAGAGAAAGACATCCCCCGACTACTTCCAGAGGAAAGCAATAGGGCAACTCTTCAGAAGCGCTGATAGGGTTGTCCAGAGAAAAAAATCTCTGGAATTCTGATTATGCTGACCCCCCTCTGCCTCTGTAGGGGCATCTTCTGGAAGAGTTAGCCCTCTGCCTCTAGGGGTGAACTCACCACATGCGTCTCGAAAAGGACCCAGAGACTATTTGTGCCACAATTTCCCACTTCCACAATTTCCCACTTCTCTGGTTCCTGGAAAAGGAACGCTGAGGAGTGGAGAAACATACACCAACGGCAGACAGGGTCTTACCGTCCTGCTCACACCTGGCTAGTGTGTCCTTCACTTTAGGGCCAAACGGGAAAGATGCTTCCACTGGAGAGTTAAGGAAGGAAGACTTAAAAGGATCTGTAAAGTCACATAGGGGCATCCAGGCATGACATCTCACAACTACTCCTGAACCTGCAGCTCTAGCCGCCCCTTCGGTTGCATGTGAAATTAACCTCATGGACAAATTAGAAATTGATTCCAGGGTCGCTAGCTGCAAGGATACTTTGTTATTAACCTCGTCAGACACCTGTCCTGTTGGAGTACCAGAGAGTTCGGAGATGAGGTGTGTCTGGAGTCTGGTGAAATCTGCCATGTAGTTCAAGGACCGAATTGCAAAGGTCGATGAAGCAAATACTCGCTTCCCCAGTCTGTTCACCACTCGGGACTTCCTGTTAGGCGGGTGAACACTATTGGTTCTCCTCAGCGAGCTCTTTCTTCGTGGCTACCGCCACCATCATTGCATCTACTGGTAAACTTTTTGACCAATGTGGATTTTCTTCAGGGAGACAGGATCTTATCTCGTCTCCTGGGGATTGCTTCAACAGCGTCAGGGTTCTTCCAGGCACGCTGCACCACAGGCTGAACAAGCTCGTCTGAAGGTGGGGTCAACCAAGATGTAGATGGTCGAGCACGAAGTCTGCAGAAAAATGGATTCATCGGCGGAAGGATTTTTAGACTTCCAGTCACCCCTCTGTTTCAAGATCTCAAAGATGTCTCCGAAGGAGACATCAGGGGGTGATCGTGGGGACCCTTCCCCTTCATCGTAATCCATATCCTCGGTGAGGGACTACTCAGGGGAGTCCACGTGCTTCCTCTTGCACGATTTCTTCCAAGGAACTTCCTCAGTGGGAGCTTCTGAGGAGAACCCTGAGGAAAGGGCAACCTGCAGTAGGGTCTGTTGTGACTCCCGTGCTCGATCCGGGACGGTGGCCAGCGACACCTGCAGCTCAGGGGGAGGACATGGTGGTTCCAATGCCGAAGGCTTGCCTACAGAGGCAAGAGCCCTCTCCATCGCCTGGAAGGCAGGGCCACCCAAAGAGGGGTGGGAGCCCAGATCTGAGAAGGACAACCTCGGAACTGGGGCCACACCCTGCCCTGTTGAGTCCACTCCCAGGAGTGGAGACTCAAGTTGCATCAGTACTGACAGGGCTCCTGGCACCGTGGACGGCACCATAGATAGGGTCGGTGCTGAACTTGGAACAGAGGAGCTGATCTGATTCCAACGGT
This sequence comes from Protopterus annectens, assembly GCF_019279795.1. NCBI lineage: Eukaryota > Metazoa > Chordata > Ceratodontiformes > Protopteridae > Protopterus > Protopterus annectens. The sequence goes on from NC_056742.1 coordinate 349,495,118, forward strand.
ACCGAAGGCCAAAGTGAGATCCACTACTGGCACTGAAGCCAGAGGGTGCCGAGAAGGGCGTTGGTGCCGAGGGCTTCGAAACCTGCAAGGACGACAAAGGAGGACAGTAAGATGGAGTCCGTAAAGCAGAAATCCCAAGTCCTAGAAGGGATTGGGTTTTTGAATCTGAAGGGATCCTCATGGTTGTCAGCAGCTGGTCCACAAGGCGCACCACATCTAGTTCGAAGAGGCTCCTGGTGGATCTAGTGGATATCCCCGAAAGGGACTAAGGGACTATAAACCTGTCCCAAGAAGGGGTCCAGAGACGGCATATATCGGGCCCATGCTTTTACGTCCAACGGCACCACCGTCTCCAATTTTGAGACGATAGGGGCTAGCAGTGTCCATCTGAGCTAGTGAAACCATGGGAATGTTCGATGCTGGAATCACTGTAGAGGTCAAAATTTTAATTTCGGTCATAGTTGGTGTCACAGACATTGTCGGTGCAAACGAAGGCAACGCTGATGCAACTGAAATTGATGGTACCAAAATCAGTGCCGTAGACGAACACTTCTGGTCCGGAGCAGAAAGTTTCGAAAGTTTGGGTTTCAGTGGTCTTTCCTTCTCACCAGAGGGTGAGGAGGGAACAGAGTGTGGCCTCTTTCTCTCTTTTCTAGGAGGGGTGAACCCTCCGATGTGGAGACAGCCTCTGAAAAGGGTGATCTAAGAAGGCCCTTTATAATCAGTTTATTCTTAAGCTCATTCAAGGTATGTGAACTAAAATCCTGACAAATAGAGCAAGGCGGTTGTACAGAGAAATGAGGCACTCTCAAACACAGTCATCATGAGTGTCAGTATTCTGCATTTTTCTCCCACACTTCAGGCATTGTTTGAAGCCTGAAGTGCCCTTTTTTTCAGACATATTAACACCAACACAAACAATACAGTACCAGAAAAAAACAGACCACAACAAAAAAAACAACATTACAACAAACAGCTAGTTAGAAATCACAGAGGAAAATACCAACAATGGCACTGGAAGACTACCACAGCGGGTAGAGAGAAGGGTGTGTACCAACGATGGTACAAAGATTACCAACAGGTAGTTGACAGGAAAGTTAGGAAAGAGGGTTGAGAGACTTGGCGATAATTAGGTACAAGAAAAAATAAAGCAGAGTAAGTATCACACTATCCAATGAAAACTTATCTATCCAAAAATATCAAAGACTTAGCTGAGAGCTGGCTTGAACGTGGATATGCGACAAATGAGATCTGAGGTAACTGGGAAAAGGGGATTGTGGGTAAAAGCTTAGCTCGAGAGTTTTTGGATGGCGCGAGCTTGGTATAAGGCTGGCTCGTTTCCGAGGATGAAACTGAAACCCATCAGTGATGAATGGAATGAAGATTAACAACATCAGACGATCTATTTGAGGAACTCCTCATTTTTTGGCTATACGGAGAAAAGCTTCCCAATGAAGTTGCCACTCATGGAGGTTTGACAGACTTCTGTTGAGATGGTTTGCTAGTTGACTGCACACACCTGACAGACACTGTTCAAAAAGGTGTAATCCCAGGGAGTGTGCCGTTTCCAAACGTCTACACAGCATACAGAGTAGGAGTGAGTTTCTCCCTGCTTGTTTATGCACCACAGGACTGTGGTGCTGTCTGTTTTCATTACCAGCATCCATGGCTTCCATTTCTCACTGAAGGCTAGTAAGCATTTTTAGACTGCCACAAGTTCCTTTAAATGTATGTGTTTGTCTCTGACCTTGTGGTCCTATTTCCCTTGGGTCTGGAAGTGGTTGACGTGTGCTCCACAGGCTACTTGTGAGGTGCCTGTGGTCAGTGTTTCCTCCTGGGGGAGGGGGGGTGAATCTGAAGGAGAGACCTGGGTTAAGGGAGCAAGCGCAGGCCCACCATACAAATTTTTCCTTGAGGTAAGGAATCAGTTTGATCTTGGCTGAGAGAGGTTGTGCATTCTGGCACCACACATTTTTGAGGTACCACTGGAGTTTCCTCATGTGTAGCCTGGTCAGGGGATCCATCAGGATGCAAGAGGCCATGTAACCCAATGCCCTGAGGCAAACTCTGGCTGCGAGGAAATCCCTGACTATAATTTTCTGAAAGTTCAGAGTCAGGAAGGAGACCTTGTCTGGAGGTAAGAACACCTTTTGGACTGTAGAATCCAATACAGCCCCCATGAACACAATTCTGATTGAGGGGTCTCTTTGGGATTTTTGATGACTTATTATGAACCCCAAGGAGGTTAAGAGGTTCTGTGCGAACATCAAGTCTGAGCTGAGCTTTGTCAAGCTTGTAGCCTGGATAAGGCAAATCATCCAGATAGGGGTAAATTCGCATCTCCTTTGTTCTGCAGAAGACAATTAGAGGGGCTAAGGACTTTGTGGAAACCCTGGTAGCACTAAAGAAGCCAAAGGGCAGAACACAAAATTATCAGTGCCTGGTACCGGATCTGAAGCTCAGAAAACTTCTTAGCAATTTCTCTATGGGAATATGTATATATGCATCCTTTAAATATAAGGCAACCATGAAGACCTTTGGAGAAATCATGGTCAAAAGTTTATGAAGGCTCAACATCTTGAATTTTGGAACCTATAGGAATTGGTTGAGGTCAGACAGGTCCAGTACAGACCACCATATGCCTTCCTTCCTGAGAACTAGGAATAGTCTGGAGTAGACATCCCTTCATTTTTGGTGTTCCACGACCGTTTCCACTGAGCCCTGGGCAAGTAGCATCTCTCTTTGGGACAGTGCCTGTACCCTTTGGTTTGGGGGAATGTCTGGAAAGCCTGATGGTTTCAAAGGCTGTTTGAATTTGAGTTTGTATCCTCTTGATATAACGGTTAATACCCAATGATCTGAAGTAATGAGGGACCAATTCCCTGGGAATAATGCTAGTCTTCCTCCAAGTCTGGGAGAGGGAGGATAAGGGAGGGAGGACTATCATGGATGAGTCATGATTGTTCCCTACCAAGGGCCTGTGGTCTACAACTCCCTGGCCTAGAAGATTCTGAAGGCAGCTGCCTGGGTCTTTGCTGCTGTCTCGGTCTCCTTTCCCTATGTGTCTTTCTTTCCCCAGCCTTAGATTGGGAAGGAAAGAACCAATGCTTAGAAGGGGAGTTTTGACTGAAATATGGGGGTTGCACCTGCGGAAAATCTTTTAACAGTCTGGACAGACTTAGCCTTGTCTTCCATTTTTTGGGCACAGCCTTTGCTTTGGGGACAAAGAGGAATTCCTTATCCAAGAGGTTAGATTTCACATGCTCTGGGAGGGACTGCTCCTGCAACCATGCGTCAAGAGTCTCAGTCTTCAAAGGATGCCATGGAAGGGTCCTCTTCAAAAACAGAATCTTCCTGTTCAGAATCGTCATTTGACTCAAAAGGGTCAGAAAGGACTTCTGGGAGGGGATTTCTTTCTTTTTCCTGGGGAAGATCCAGTTGGAGGTTGCCTGCCTCTAATAAGGGAAATAAGGAATCTGTTTACCATAACGGAAACAATTATTGGTTTTCTCTGACAATGGTCAAAAAGTGTAGAAAGGGTTTATCCAACAAGGTACTTAGCTTTCTGAAGTCTTCTAGCTGACACACTGACTGGATCTCTGCTTTGGACCCTGATGGCAAGAAAAAAACTGAGATCATGATGTCAGCTGACTCCCTTTATACCAAAGTGTACTGAAGTCGGTCAGTGCATTTGCCAACTAACAGAGGGGGGGGGGGGGTATTTCCTCTGGTAGTTGGGTCAGCCAAGGGCTCCCACAGCAGGAAATCCCACAAGTCAGGACTGCAAAAGTGAAACACAAAGAACATTTTTGATCTCTAAAGAGAAGCCTCTCATGCTAGAAAAAAATCTAAAACATTTTGTGTAAACACTGTAAAGCTCCAAACGACCATAACACAGTGGGGAAAACATTTTGATTAAAAACAGCCCAGAAAACAAAATGACAGGAAGAGAAAGTCAGAAATTCAAACATAACTGACTTAATTTTTAAGGGGTAGGAAGAGACCAGGAAGATAGTACAGTTTTGTACCTACCATAAATGTAGATGTCCGATAGGAATGCATCTGCAGTCCTTACAAATGGGTTGTCCTGTCGTCAGGCAGCCCTTCGGTCGGCCGGATTCCAAAGTCTGGGTCTGGCTTCGCCTGGTGTCTCACTTCACCCGACGTCATCGCTGCAGTTTTTCGGGTATAAAGGCATCAGCCGACGCCATTTTCCTCAGTGTTTCTTACCCCAGATGCCAGGTGCCCTCTTGGATGGCTAAATTTGGATAAATGCCAATGTTTCCAAATAGTAGAGAGCAAACACATAAAATAAGCATGTATGTACATATATACAAACAAATACACCATAATAGACCCCCCCCCAAGCTAGCTGAAGGATGGCAAATACCCTAGGAGTACCACAGAGGGGAAAGTGGGTGGGTAATCCTGACTGCAGATGCATTCCTATCGGACATCTACATTTATGGTAGGTACAAAACTGTACTATGTCCTTCAAGGATGCATCTGCAGTCCTTACAAATGGGTAGAATACCATAGCTAAACTAGGGGAGGAGGAAAAAAGAGAGATTATGGTGTAGTTAGGATCCCTTGCAAAACAGCAGTGGCAAAACCTGCTCGGGATCTAGAGTATAAAGGTAAATTGTAATGCTTGGCAAATGTATGCACGGAGGTCCAAGTAGCAGCCTCTATAATGTCCTTGGTAGCCACTCCTCGTAAGAAAGCTGTGGTAGTGGCTGTAGCCCTTGTGGAGTGAGGCCTGATGTTCTCTGGAGTTTTCTTACCATGGTAGGAGTAACAAAATCTAATGCAATTTCCTATCCATTTGGAGATTGTCTGTTTGAAATTGGTTTTCCTTCCTTTCCTGTTGCATATGCTACCAGAAGCTGGTCAGTTTTTCTATTGGACTTGGTCCTGTCCAGGTAGTAGCGTAATTGTCTATGTACATCCAAGGTATGCAAGAGTCTTTCTCCCCTGTTCTGTGGGTTGGGGAAGAATGTAGGTAGGTGGATAGCCTGATTTAAAGACACTCTGGATACCACCTTAGGCATAAATGTAGGATTTGTTCTCATGGACACTCTATCTTGATGGAAGATCAGGAAGGGTTGCACTGCCATTAATGCCTGTAGTTCAGAGACCCTTCTTGCTGAGGTTATTGCCAGCAGGAAAGCAGTCTTCCAGGATAAGTATTGTAATTCTGCTGTTGCTGCTGGTTCGAAAGGGGAAGTGTCAATTTTTCTAGCACAAAGTTCAAGTCCCATGCTGGCAATGGTGGTTTCCTGGGAGGTTTTACATTTTTAATTCCTCTCAGAAACTGTCTGAGCAGAGGATGAGAGAAGACAGGAGGATCCAAGCTGTATTCTGCTGAAATAGCTGATGCATGTATCTTGATGGAAGAATAGGACAGGCCTGTATGGAAGAGCTCTGCCAAGTACTCCAGGATGTTAGCTATGTTTACCAGTGCCACATCTTCTCCCTTTGCAGTACTCCAAATGAGACATCTTTTCCATTTTGCTGCATAATTCTTTCTTGTTGAAGGTCTACGAGCCTCCAGGATTATGTCTTTAACCCTTTGGGATAAATTTGGGTTAATTGCTCTTATGTAATGTTCCAGGCAGTTAGCTGCAGAGTTTTCAGGTTTGGATGCAGGATGTTGTAGTTGTTCTGTGTTAACAGTAATGGGATCAGGGGTAGTGTCCATATTTGTTCCCGAGACATGCTCCTCAGCAATGGGTACCAATGTTGTCTTGGCCAGTCTGGAGCTATCAGAATGATCCTTGGACGTTCCTCTTTGATCTTCAAAAGCACCTTGTGCATCAAAGGAAGTGGTGGAATGCGATGCTGTCAGGTTTTCCAACTGAAAGATAGGAGTCCACCTTCCAAGCAAGTGGGTGGTACGTCCTTGTGCAGAATTTCTTTAGCTGGTGATTGAGTGGGGATGCAAATAAGTCTATTTGTGGTAATCCCCATTCTCTTGTGATGGCTTTGAAGATGTCCGGATGCAGCATCCATTCGTGGGCATCTGTGGTAGTTCTGCTTAATATGTCTGCTAGAATGTTTTCTTTTCCCGGTACAAAAATTGCTTGTAACTGAATGTTCTAGCTCAGAGCCACATCCCATAGCTCCAGTGCCAGCCGGCATAGAGGATATGAATGTGTGCCTCCCTGTTTGTTGATGTACCACATAACTGTGGTGTTGTCTGTCCTTATCATCAACTGACCTTCTTGGAGAAATGGTCTGAATGACTGGATTGCCAATTTTACTGCCAGCATTTCCTTTAGATTTATGTGCAGGCGCAGCTGGTCTTGAGTCCATAAGCCTTGTATGCACTTGCCCAGCATGTGTGCCCCCCAACCGAGGTCTGAGGCATCTGTCGTGATGGTTTGGCTTGGTTGACTGTTGCAGAAGGGCAATCCTGTGTTTGATTGACAGGCCTGAGCCCACCATAGGAACTCTTGCTTCAAGCATGGGATTATTGGAATTTTGGTTTCTAGGCTGTGCTTGTGTTGGGACCACAAATTCTTTAGGTACCACTGTAGCTTTCTCATATGCAGTCTGGCATGAGGGACCAGAATTATGCAGGATGCCATGAAGCCTAGGGCTTGTAGTACTTTTCTTGCAGTTAGATGGTTCTGCTTTGTTAATGCCAAGAAGTAGAGATGTAGTTGCTCTTTCTTTTCTGCAGTTAGGAATGCCATTTGTTTTGATGTGTCCAGCTCTGCACCCAGAAAGGTTATTCTTTGGGATGGAATCAGCCTCACTTTTTATATTGACTGTATATCCCAGGGCTTGCAGCAGGTAAATGACTCTTTGTAAGTCTTCTGTTAGCTTGCTTTTGTTGTCCGCTTGTATCAGGCAGTCGCCCAGGTAGGGATAAATTTGGATCCCCTGAAGTCTGCAATGAGCAATTACTGATGCCAGGCATTTCGTGAACACTCTGGGCAGTAGATAAGCCAAAGGGCAATGCTGAGAATTGATAATGCTCTGATCCTGCAAGAAATCTGAGGTATCTTCTGCAAATTGGTCATATGGGGACGTGCAGGTATGCCTCCTTGAGATCTAGAGTTACCAGCCAAGACTCCTTGCCCAGCATGGGAAGAAGCTGCTGTAGGGTCAGCATTTTGAATTTTGGAACAATGAGGAATGTGTTTAAAGCGGACAGGTCGAGAATAGGCCTCCATTTGCTCTCTTTTCTTGGTACCAGGAAGAGTCTGGAGTAAAATCCCTTTCCTTGTTCCATAGATGGTACCTTTCCACAGCTCTCATTCTTAATAGTTGAGATATTTGCTTTAGAGCTTCTGCCCTTTGAGTAGGTGGTAGGTTTGGCATTCCTCTCTTTCCTGGTAGAGTATGGAAATGGAACCTGTAACCTTGGTCTATAGTTTGCAAAATCCATTTTTCCCTTGTGATGCAATGCCAGTTCTTTGAAAATAAGGTTAGCTTTCTGCCTAAGGGTGCTTCCAGTTGTTCCCTGGTAGGCGGTGCCACAGCCAAGTCACTGTGATTGTGTTGTTGTAGTGGTGGTGGCTGCGTCCGTGCCTCGCTGGTTGTTACCTTGCCACTGGCGTCCCCTGTAGGCACCCCTGGATTGGTTTCTGCCTCTTGAACACCTATTCCTGCCTCTCTGTGTCTTAGAGGAGTCCGGAAAGGACCAATTCTTGGAGGGCCAGTTCCTGCTAAACCTTGGAGGTTGAACCTGTAAGAAATCTTTCACTGTTTGTACAGATTTCGCCTTCTCTTCCATCTTTTTTAGTACCTGAACTGGAGGTATAGCTAAAGGCCTATGTTGTGGCAAATGTAGAAAGGTTCTAAGCCTTTTTCTGGAGTCTGAGAAATCTTGGCCCTGCCACTGAAATTGTTCCCTCATAGCATGCAAGGTTTCCCCAAAGGAAAATTCCTCAGGTGGAGAGGCTGAAGGAATGGACTCTTCAGCATCAGAGTCTTCGTAAGGGGAATAAGGAGCCTCAGGAGGGTCTGTATGTTCTGAGTCATCAGAGGAATCATCTGTGGATACTGGCTCAGGGGGCTCTGCTCTAGGCCTCTTTTCTGGAGGTGGGTGAGAGGTCCTGTCTGGATGAGGCTGGGATCCACGAATTAAAGAAATGAGATCCTCAGCCAAAGAAAGCATATGGGAACCTGGTGCTGGGCCTGTGAGGAGGGGGTTTGGCAGGCACCGTTTTGAAGCTTTGGCTGCTTTAGCCTGGCAAAGGCCTTAATAGACACAGCATGGCTGCAGGAGGCCTAGCAGCTCCACGTGCAGGGGTTGAAATATCCAAGGGAATAGTGTCTGATAATTCCTGAGAACCCACAAGAACAAGAAGGTTGGATTTCAGAAGCCGATTCTACCAGGTTAGAGGCCTCGGTAGAAGGCATGGTTTCGGCTGAAGAAAGAACTGGCTTGCTCGGTTTGGCCGAAACAGAGACACTCGAGTTTGCTTAACCGAGGTTTGACGGCCGTAAAACCACGGACCCAGCGAGTGTCGGGTCCTTTTCTTTGGCTTGCGCTTTTGGTAATTTTGCGTTGTCCGGAGGATCCGGCACGCGCATAATATAGGCAAAATCAGAGCGAAAACTGCTCAGCGAAACTCCGACCGGCGATCCCTAAGCCGTCCGTCGGTTAAAAACACAGGCTAGACGCTAAAGCTGCTAAACGTCATTGGTCTGGGCCTAAACAATGTATGCAGTAGGGTGCGAAATCTTTATGAGGTATTTGTTTCCACAAGATAAACAGTTATTCACTTTCTCTGACATCGGCTGGAAGGCAAGAAAGAGTCCCGAGCGGGGTACTTAGCTTTTAGAAGTCTGCCAGTAGTGAGTATTCGTAGTAGTAATCTCTGGATCTGACCGACCGGCACTTGCGAACAGCTTCTGCTTCCGGGCTTATGCGGCAAGAAAGACTGAGGAAAATGGCGTCGGCTGATGCCTTTATACGAAAAACTGCAGCGATGACGATCGAGGTGGTAAGCGACACCAGCCGAAGCCAGACCCAGACTTTGGAATCCAGCCGACCCGAAGGAGGCTGCCTGAATGACAGCGACAGGACAACCCATTTGTAAGGACTGCAGATGCATCCTTTGAAGGACATCAACTAAATCCAAGATGACTTTAATGAAAATCTTTATGAGAGTACATTAATGAAATCTTTAAATTCATCCAAAAGAAAGCGAGAATTTAGCCTTGGAAAGCCAGTAGATTCATCGGCACTGATCAAGAGAGGAGGTCCTTCTATTCTTGGAATAGTGGGTAAATCCGGAGGGTGCCTGTGTACATCTAAAGTGTGCAAAATCTTTTCCCCTTTATTTTGGGGTCTGCATAAAAAGTAGGCAAATGAATAGTTTGGTTTAAAGCCACACTAGAAACCACCTTAGGCATAAAGGAAGGATTAGTGCGTAATGATACCCTATCCTTATGGAAAATCAAAAGGGCTCTACTGCCATAAGGGCCTGCAACTCAGACACCCGTCTTGCAGAAGTAATAGCCAACAGAAAAGCAGTCTTCCATGACAAGTATTTCAATTCAGCAGTAGCCGCAGGCTCAAAAGGTTGTAGAGTAAGTTTCTCCAACACAAAATTGAGATCCCAAGCAGGAGTAGGAGCTCTACGTGGGGTTCTTATATTCTTTGCCCCTCTAAGAAACTGCTTGAACAAAGGATGCGAAAACAATGGTGGGTCACAATCATAGTGAGCTGAAATTGCTGCAGCATGAATCTTAATGGAAGAGAAGGACAAACCTTTGTCCAATAACTCAGTAAGATATTGAAGAGCCACACTCAAATTAGGCTCAGAAATCTCAAATTCTTTGCTGTACTCCAAAATAAAATCTCTTCCATTTTTCATTACACTTTCCTTGTACTAGGTCTTCTAGCTTCCATAATCACATTTAAAACTTGTTGAGGAAGTTGAGACCTGCTGTGCTTCAACACAGAATATGCCAGGCTGTTAGATGAAGAGAGTGAAGCTTGACATTGAGTAGATGACCGTCCTTCTGAGATAACAGATGTGGAATCAAAGGTAAAGGCCATGGAGGCTTCCTTACCAGACTCCTCAGTAGTGGGTACCAGTGTTGCGAGGCCAATCTGGAGCTATTAAAATCATCCTTGGCTTGTCTTGTCTGACCTTTAAGAGCACCTTTGGAAGAAGAGGCAGAGGTGGAAAGGCATACACATGAAGATTTTCCCAACTGAAAGAAAGAGCATCCACTTTCAAGCTGTGTGATGAAACCCCTTTGTGCAAAACTTTGGCAGCTGGTGGTTTAGTGGAGAAGCGAACAGATCTATGTCTGGAGTTCCCCATGACACTGTCAATTTCTGAAATACATGAAGATCCAGTTTCCACTCGTGGGGATCCATGATTTGTCTGCTTAACACATCTGCTAAGGAGTTCTGTGCTCCCGGCAGAAACCTTGCCTGAAGAGTTAGTTGCAAGCTGGGCGCAGTCTCCCATAAAATCATTGCTTGCCTGCATAGAGGATAAGAATGTGTTCCCCCTTGTTTGTTGATGTACCACATGACAGTTGTGTTGTCTGTTAGAATCAACACCTGCCCTGGAAGAAGTAACTCCTTGAAAGCCATTAATGCAAACTGGACTGCTAACATCTCCTTCATGTTGATATGTAGATGCTGTAGTCTGGCAGGCCACTTGTCTTGTATCCACTTTCCATTTAGATGAGCTCCCCAAGCAATGTCCGAGGCAGCTGTCGTTAAAATCTGACTCGCCTCTGGCCGGGTCACAGAGAGTCCCTTGTTTAGGTGACATTCCTGAGCCCACCACAAAAATTCTTTTTGAAGGCAAGGTATTATTTGAATGACAGTGTCCAAATCCTGGCAGTGCTGTGTCCATACATTTTTGAGATACCATTGCAGCTTCCTCATATGCAGTTTGGCATTGGGAAGCACCAGAATACAAGATGCCATGAACCCTAATGCTTGAAGGACTGTCCTTGCAGTCAGCACGGACTGATGAGATAGTTGATGGAAGTAAAGGGATAGACTCTTTTGTTTGTCCGGGGTTAAAAAAGGCCATCTGGGCTGCTGTATTCAGTCTCACACCCAGAAAGCACATGTCTTGAGAGGGTACTAGACTGGACTTTATTTCGTTCACAGAATACCCTAGGCATCTTAGCACTGCTATAACATATTCCAGATGCTGTAGAAGGTCTTCCTTTTCTTGAGCCAGAATCAGGCAGTCGTCCAAGTAAGGATAGATTTGAATTCCTTTTATCCTGAAGTAAGCTATCACTGGAGCCAGAACCTTTGTGAATACTCTGGGCAGTAGATAAGCCAAAGGGCAATGCAGAGAACTGATAATGAGAATTTCCAGCTCGAAAACGCAGATACTTCCTGCAACTTAGTCTTATAGGCACATGAAGGTAAGCTTCCTTGAGATCTAAAGTTACCATCCAGTGATCTTTGGCCAGCAGAGGTAAAAGCTGTTGTAACGTCAACATCTTGAACTTGGGAATGTCCAGATAAGTGTTGAGGATAGATAAATCCAAAATTGGTCTCCACGTGTTCCCCTTCTTTGGTACTAGGAACAGGCGAGAATAAAATCCTAGGCCCCTTTCTGATACTGGGACTGGCTGAATGGCCCCTATTTGGAGTAACAGAGAAATTTGCTTGTGAGCCTCTTTCCTTTGTGGAGGAGGAACGTCTGGCATGCCTTTGAAAGGGGGCAATGTATGGAAATAAAACCTGTAACCGTGGTGAATGATATCCAACACCCATCTGTCTTGAGTAATTAAATCCCAATTTTCTGTGAAAAGAGACAGTCTTCCTCCCAAAGGAGCTGCCAGACGAGAATCTACTGGCAGCTGGAAAGGCAGGTCATTGGGTCTGTTTACGAAAGGACTGACCCCTGCCCTCACCAGAAGTCTGAGCAGGTGAACTTCCTGTTCTAGGCCTTAAAGAACCTTGAGCTCTGCCCCTACCACGTCTAGACCTACCCCTAGACTGGGAATCATAAGCAGGATATGTCCATCCCTTAGTAGGCCAATTTCTACTAAACTTCGGTGGCTGCACCTGCAAAAAATCTTTAACAGTTTGCATAGACTTAGCTTTGTGCTCCATTTTCTTTAAAACTGCTTCCACAGGTGAACCAAACAACACATCAGACTGTAAAGGAGCATCCAAAATCCTTGTCTTAACATGCTCAGCTAAATTCTGATCCTCAACCAGGCATGCCTGCGAAGAACAGAACTAGTGGCAGCCACCCTCGAGGAGGCCTGTACAGCATCAAAACCACATTGCAAAGAATGCTTACCCACTTGTTCAGACACATGAACTAAATCCAGCAACTCTTTACACTCAATACCTTCCAAAGCATCCACCTTAGATTTCAATTGTGAAAGGAGATAATTTTGATATTTTAGCATGTGAAACTGACAATTCAACGCCCTCATGGCTAAAGTGGAAGAAGTATGCACTTTCTTTCCCCATCTATCCAAAGCCCTTGCCTCTTTATCAGTGGGAACAGGGTTTTTAACAACAGAGGCCTTAACCCCTTTAGGTCCCTGAGAAACAGTTTCGGGTCTGCCCTAGGACTCTTAAAAGATACTTATGAGCTTCAGGCACCCTATAGTACCTATCAGGTTTAACAGGAGCAGGAGGCAAGGAATCAGGGTTCAGGGAAGCCTCTGCAAAAACATCTTCCACCACATTCAACACAGGAGGTATAGCTAAGGGCCTATGCTGGGGTAAAAACAAGAATTCCCTAAGCCTTTTCCTGGAATCAGAGTAATCTTGGCCTTCCCATTTAAAGTGCTCCCTCATAGAATGCAGAGTCTCTGAAAATGAGAAATCCTCAGGAGGAGAAGCTGTAGGAGTGGAATCATCCACATCAGAATCAGAATAAGGAGGATACTCCTGCAAGTCTTCCGCAGAAGACTCAGAAGCCTCTGAACACTGTTCAAAACTCTCAAACTCAGGTTCCACCCTAGGCCTCTTATCAGGGGGGGCATAGAACCTCTAATCATAGTAATCAAATCTTCTGCCATTTTAAGCATATGTTTCTTAGGCACAGAACCTGAAGTGCTAGGAGAAGCCCCCACTGAAGCTAAACTTGGCCTACCTCTCAAAGAAGTTTTGGAAACAGAAGGAGGGGCTCTAACTACCTTGGGAAGAGAGGGAAGAACAGTTCCCTGAGACGCCTCAGCCTGGCCTACCTCCTGAGAAGGCACATCCTGTAACAGTAAAGTCTCTGCCTGAGACTCCAAAGAAACTCCTGGCAAAACCTCTGGCTCCACTGAGCCTTCTAAAGAACCGACGTCCGGGACTGCCGGTTCATCAACTCTAGGCTTCGCTGCTTTGTCCTTGCGCTTTTTGAAGCGGGCGTGGAGCATCCAACGGCATTTTATAATTGCAACGCTTCCCAAACACTAACCTGGCACAGTCTAACCTTCTCTTAATAGTGCGTTTGTTAAATCTAGCACAAGAGCGGCATCCAACAACGTCGTGCTCAGGCCCTAAACAAGGTATACACAAGGTATGGTAATCCCTATGAGGTATCTGTTTCCCACAAGAAACACAGTTATTCACTTTTTCTGACATCCGGTTAAATACTGAGGCAAGAAAAAACCAAAATGTTCCCCAATGGGGTACTTAGCCAACTTTGATTCGGTCTGAAACTCCGACTTCAGAAAATTTCAGAACGCCAACCTGCACTCGCAAAACTGCTTCTGCATCGGACCATGCGGCAAAAAAGACTGAGGATATGACGTCGGTCATGCGCATTAGTACCCTGACGTACTGACGTCAGTCTAATGCGCCCTGACCGACGTCAGCCATATACTTTGGTATTCGGGCCGACTGGACAGCGGACTACCCAATAGTTAGGACTGCAGCAATGTGGAATGAAGAACATCTGGTGCTGGGCCTGTGAGAGGGGGGTTTGGCAGGCACCGTTTTTGAAGCTTTGGCTGCTTTAGCCCTGGCAAAGGCCTTAATAGACATGGCTGCAGGTGGCCTAGCAGCTCCACGTGCAGGCGTTGAAATATCCAAGGGAATAGTGTCTGATAATTCCTGAGAAACCGCAACAGAAGGTTGGATTTCAGAAGCCGATTCTACCAGGTTAGAGGAGGCCTCGGTAGAAGGCATGGTTTCGGCTGAAGAAAGAACCGCTTGCTCGGTTTCGGCTGAAACAGAGACACTCGCGGTTTGCTTAACGAGGTTTCCGAAACCACGGACCGCGAGTGTCGGTCCTTTCTTTATGCGTTTTGGTAATTTGCGTTGTCGGAGGATCCGACGGCATAATATAGGCAAAATCAGAGTCGAAAAACTGCTCAGCAAACTCCGACCGACGTCTAAGCGTCCGTCGGTTAAAAGAAACACAGGCTAGACAAGCTGCTACGTCGTGGTCTGGGACTAAACAATGTATGCAGTAGGAGTGGAAATCTTTATGAGGTATTTGTTTCCCACAAGATAAACAGTTATTCACTTTCTCTGACATCGGCTGAGGCAAGAAAGAGTCCCGAACGGGGTACTTAGCTTTTTAGAAGTCTTCGAAGTAGTATTCGGTAGTAGTAATCTCTGGATCTGACCGACCGGCACTTGCGAACAGCTTCTGCTTGGCCACGGCAAGAAAGACTGAGGAAAATGGCGTCGGCTGATGCCTTTATACACGAAAAACTGCAGCGATGACGTCGGGTGAAGTGCGACACCAGCCGAAGCCAGACCCAGACTTTGGAATCCGGCCGACCGAAGGGCTGCCTGACGACAGGACAACCCATTTGTAAGGACTGCAGATGCATCCTTGAAGGACATCAACTAAATCCAAGATGACTTTAATGAAAATCTTTATGAAGACATTAATGAAAATCTTTAAATTCATCCAAAAGAAACGAAATTTAGCCTTGGAAAGCCAGTAGATTCATCGGCACTGATCAAGAGAGGAGGTCCTTCTATTCTTGGAATAGTGGGTAACGGAGGGTGCAGTTTGGTGGCCTGAGAAAATTTTAGAAGATGAATAGCCAGAGTAGAGTACTGCCAGCCTTCAATCCTGTAGCTACAGGAATGTGGCTCAAAAGTACTGTACACTTACCAAGTATTAAACACCATCTAGATATTACATGGAAGAGAAAATAACTTCAGGTACTGGTTAACTACACTGAAGGTTATATCCCAACAAGGACGGACTATATTTTAGATGCTGTAGTTAACCATTTATAAGCTACATTTTGGTACAGTCTTTTTATCGACTAAAGATAACTGACCGTAAAATGTAGTTTAGACAATACAAATATAAACAGATTCACCTACAGCTCAAAAACAAGAAAAAAGTTTCAAACGGCCTATTATGACACGATCAGTACTACTTTAAAGAAATATGAAAAGCTGGAGGAAATGCAAGCAAAGCATAATTTCACTGTTTGGTTATATTTTATAATAAACTACACATATTAACTGACAGAATTGTACCAGTAGTGCGGATCCAGGTATACAAAAATGGGGTCTATATTAGATCACCGAACGCTTAGGTAAGCGAACGGTGATTAATCGACCCCATGTAAAACGAAAGCTTACAAAACCAAACTGTTGGAACAGTGAAATCGCTGTTCCAACAAGCAAACAAAAAAAACACATTAAAACATGAGATTAAGTGGGGGGCTTTGCCCCCCACACCCCCCTACTTAAATATACCAACTCCGAGAACACACTACAGTGCTGAAAACGGCAAAGTACCAAAGCGGCCAAGCAAATTCTTTCCCAGAGAAAGAATTCGCTTACATGCCGCTTCGATATTTTGCAGTTTCGGTTTTGTCAGTTCGACCAAGACGCATTTGAAAACATGTGTCTTCGGTCTGCTGATAGGATCTCCAAAAATGTTCCATGCTAGTGGAATAAGAGAAATGCAAGACTATAGCTGATTGTGTCCTCTGCTGTACCTTAATATTTTTAGCTGTGAAACTGCAAAGTAATTTGCAAAGAGCAAGACATTTTTTTATCACGTTTAAACTTACAAACCAGACACCTACTACACAGGGATTTTTCTGCTTCATATTTGCCTTGCTTCTTATTTTTTTCCCCAGAGAACTCATAAATGAAAGTTATGCAATTATCATAATGACAAATGTACAGGACCAGGCCCACACATCTCAACTCACAAGTCTCACGGTTGACAGTATTCAGTCTGTATGGCATCTAAAATATTCCCAGGCTACCAAACTCCTCCATTTTACCCAAGATGCTCTTGACAGAAGGACCCTTCCTAGATCTCCGTAGGCCTGCACTAAGATGGAAGTACAGTTGTGTACACTCATCATAAATGTGGATGGTCGAGTGCATTCACCATTGCAGTCCTGATTTGCGGGATTCCTTACAGTGGAAGTCCTTGGCCAGCCCGACTACCAGAGAATACGTTTCCCTCCTCCAGAAGCCGGCACATGCCCTATCTGACATCACTATGTTTTGGTATAGAGGTAGTCTGTCAGTGCCATGACCTCTGTACTTTCTTGCCCCAACCAGCAGAAGCCCACCAGTATGTCCTTGAGGTCAGGGTTCTGGGAGCCTGGATTCCAGAATAAGTGTGAAGGAGGAAGGGGATCACCCTGACTGAGAAGGTGAATGTCCTTGGCCTATACAATAGGCCAGAGGGAAAGAATACTGTAACAGTGAACACACTATAAAAGGAGGAAGGATTAAGGAGAGGCAGTGATGGCCTGCAACATGGCAGTGGCAAATCCAGCTCTGGACTTGGAAAAGGTAGAAAGATGGTCATGTCTGGTAAAAGTATGCACAGAGGACCAAGCAGCTGCTTCCAAAATGTCTTTGGTGGCTACCCCTTTAAGAAATGCAGTAGAGGTGGAAGTAGCCTTAATGGAATGTGTTCACACAACATCAGGACGCTTCTTACCATGACGCTGCAGCAAAAGGAGATACAGTGACAGATCTACTTGGAAACAGTTTGTTTAGAAACTGGTCTCCCCCCTCAGACCTACTGGCAAAGGCCACAAAATGTGATCGGATTTCCTGACATTTTCGGTTTAGTCCAAGTAGTAATGCAGTTACCTATGTGCATCCAAAGAATAAAGGACCCTTTCTCCCTTGTTTTGAGGGTTAGGAAAGAATGCAGGCAAATGTATGGTCTGGTTTAAAGAAGTCTCTGTCACCACCTTGAGCATAAAGGAAGGGCTGGTCCTGAGAGAGAGAGAGAGAGAGAGAGAGAGACTGACTGACTGGATGGAAAATGATGAAAAGTTCCACACACAACGGCCTGAAGCTCTGACACCCTTCTGGCTGAGGTAATGGATAGTAGGAAGGCGGTCTTCCAGGTAATGAATTTTATATCAGTCGTTGGTTCAAAGCGTGGAAGGTTGAGATTCTCCTGAATGAAATCGAGGTCACAAAGAGGCCTAATGTGGACAATCTGTCTCAGCTTCATAAGGGGATGTGAAAAGACAGTTGTTGAAAAGGCAGACAGGCAGAAATAGCTGAAACATGGATTGTTATACAGGAGTAGGAGAGACTTTTTTCAAAAAGGCTGGGTAAGTGTGACAGTATGAAAGGGATCTGCCCTTGGCGAGAGTTTTGTCCCTTTTACCTGCATCAAATAATGAACCTCTTTCACTTGGCAGAGTAACACTTCCTAGTGCTATGTCTACTGGCTTCTTTTAGAATGTCCAGGACCGACCCCTTCTAAGTGATCAAAGTATCATCCACACTGTCAATTTGAGCATATGCAGGTTGTGGTGTCTCTGCCCCTGTTCTGCGTTAGCAGGTCCGCTCCCTGTGGCAGATGAAATTGCTCCCTGTTGGTTAGACTGAGCAGTAGAGGGCATCAGTGCTGCCCCTCTTCCCTTATTTTCTGCAATACCCTGGGTAGCAGTGGTACTGGAGGTAAAGACATAGAGGATTAGGCCTGTCCAAGGAAAGGAAAAGGCATCCCATCTCCCAGGTTGACTTAATTTTGTTCCTGGAGCAAAACATTTTCAAGTGAGCATTTTCTTCGGTGGCAAAAAGGTCCATTTGTGGCACACCTCACTTTTTTTGATAAGCTGAAAAAATACTTCCTGATGCAGTTGCCAATCGAGGGGTTCTGACAGGCTCCTGGTGAAGTGATTGCTAGTTGATTGATTTCTCCTGGTAGGACCTATGCCATGAAGTGCAGCCCTAGGGAGTTTACTGTTTCCCCAAAGGTCCATTGCTAGCTGGCAAAGAGGTATGAGTGAATTCCCCCCTGCTTGTTTATATACCCTATAACTGTGGTATTGTCTGCCTTTACCAGGAGGACTCTAGGTATCCATTTCTTTTTGAAGGCAATCAGGCCTTTCTGGACTGCCATTAGTTATTTTAGTTCGATACATTTGTTTTTCAACTTGGAGTCCCATCTTCCTTGAGTCTGGAAGATGATGAAGTGGGCTCCCTATGCTATTTCTGATGCATCTGTTTTTAGAGTTTGGTCCTTAAGGATGAACCTGAAGGGAAGGCCCAGATTGAGGAAGCATGCTTGGACCCACCAGGCAAACTCTTTCCTGACACAAAGAAGCGGTTTTATTCTGAAAGTGAGAGATAGTGAATGGCGACACCACACATTTTTGAGATAGCATTGCAGTTTTCTCACATGCAGTCTGACCAGGGGGATCATGAGAATGCAAGAGGCCATGTATCCCAGGGCCCTGAGATACTCTCTGGCTGTGAGGTATTTCCTGACAAAGAACTTTCTGAAGTACAGAGTTAGGAAGGTAATCTTGTGTGGAGGGATGAAAACCTTCTGAAGACATGAATCCAGTAAAGCTCCCAGAAACCCAATTCTGTTTGTTGGGTTTGTTTGAGATTTTTGTGTATTGATGGAGAACCCCACTGAGATTAGTAAGTTTTGGATATAAAGCAGGTCTGCTTTGAGTTTTTCTATGCTTGTTGCTTGAATGAGGCCATTATCTAAGAAAGGGTAAATCTGAATTCCCTTTGCCCTACAGAAGGCTACCACCGGAGCTACGCATTTTGTGAAGACCCTGGGTACAACAGACAAGCCAAACGGCAGAGCACGGACTTGATGGTGTCTCATACCTGCTCTGAAGCATAAGAACTTTCTGTGTGGTTCTGTTATTGAAAAATGGAAGGATGCATCTTTTAGATCTAAGGTTACCATGAAGACGATGGAGGAAATCATGGGCAGTAGTTTTTCCTAGTGTTAGCATTTTGACTTTTGAGACTTGTAAGAATCAGTTGATCCTTGGCATGTCTAGAATTAGCCTCCAAGTACCTTCTTTTCTGGGAACTAGGAAAAGTCTGTAGTAAAATGTTTTCCTTGCAAGGATTTTGGTACAGGTTCCACAGAGCCTTGAATGCACACAGACTCTATTAGGGTTAAGGCCTCTGTCTTTTGGTTTGGGGAATATCCAGGAAGCCTCAGTGAATCAAGGATTGTTTGAACTTGATTTAGTAACCTCTCTGAATGATGTTTAGCACCCACAGATCCTGGGTAATGAGAGACCAGTTTCTGTGGAACAGTGTCAGTCATCCCACCAGCCTGGGGGAGGGGGATGGAGGGAGCAAGAAGGGAGTAACACACAAAAGTCATGACTGCTCCCTGTTAAGTCCCAGAGGAAGTGACCACACAAGTCTACTGGTGTCTGTTTGCAGTGTCTAGGTCAATGTTGTTGTCTTTGGCTCCTTTCCCCTATAAGGTTTACTTTGCCTAGGCTGAGGGACTGGAAAGGACCAGTGTTTGGTAGGGTAATTCCAGCTGAAATGAGGAGGATGGACCTGAAGAAGTCCTTGACAGTTTGCATGGATTTGGCCTTTTCCTCCATTTTCTTAAAGAAAGCCTCAGCCTTAGGACCAAAAAAGGATGTACTCACCATAATGTTCCATCTGTGCTGTCTGCTTCAGTCTTCATCAAACCTGTGGCTTACAGTTCTGCATTCGGTACAGACTCGGCTGTTAGCAAGCTAAAGCATGCGAACTAGAGCTCTTCCTACCCTACCTATAATCCCTCACTCCTCCCAAATACCGCAGATCGAGTTTACTGACAATTTCTCTTAGAAGACAGAGTACATATCTTTCAAAAAGAGAGCTTAAAGGATGCTCAGGAGCTCAAAACAGGAACAACTATTCCTAACACTATCCATCAGGTCCTTCAGATACAAGGAAAAGGGGAAAGAGGGAGAAAAGGTTGATGAAGACTGAAGCAGACAACACAGATAGAACATTATGGATAGCACATAACTTCTTTATCTGATGTTGTCTGCTCAGTCTTCATCAAACCTGTGGGACAGAGTCCCCAGCTACATAGATCTGGCTGGCCTTCATGGAGGGATATTCCAAAGAATTGCAGAGCCAAAAGCAGCCCTATTCCTGGAAATGATATTTGTAATGCGAGGTAAAGGTGTGAGAATGTGCCCATGAAGCAGCTGCACAGATGTCTTCCAAACAGACACTAGACCAAAAAGCCCAAAACGTGGCTATGGACCTCATGGAATGAACTTTGACGTGCCTAGGTAAGGGAACACTCTTAGAAGAGTATATTTAACAGATACAATCCCGCAACCATCTAGCTATAGCAGCTTTGACAACCACTTTCCCTTTTTTGGAATCTGAGAAAGCCACGGACAGTTGGTTAGATTTTCTGAAAAATTTTGTTCTATCCAAGTAGAAGTGCAATTGTCTATGAATGTCTAAGAGGTACAGCACGTATTCTCCCTTATTCTGGAAATTTGGGAAGAACACAGAGGATGATGGATTGATTAATAGCATTTTCTGTAGCAACCTTGGGTAAGAAAGAGGGATAAGTATGTAGAGTAACTCTGTCTTTATGAAAGATAAGATAGGGGGATTTGGAAGATAAGGCTTGAAGCTCCGATACTCTTTTGGGAGAAGTAATGGCCACTAAAAAAGTTGTTTTCCAAGACAAAAACTTTATATCTACCTTTGCAGCTGATTCAAAAGGAGGTAAGAGCAGTACTTGGTGAATCATAGTGAGGTCTCACAGAGGGGTAGGGTCTTTGATAGACGAACAAAGTATAAACGTACCTCTAAGAAAAGCTTTGAAAAGTCAGAAAGAAGCTAAGGATCCAGAATTTTCTCCAATATGGAAATTAGAGATGGCTGCTAATTGAACTCTGACCACAGATAAACTGGCCCCAGAATGAAACAAACCAGCTAAGAAGTCCAATATTGCCAGAACGGGTGCCTTGAGTGGGTCAGCGTTGTGCTGTTGGGCCCATATGGAAAACCTTTCCAATTTACTTTTGTAAATTTTCCTGGTAGAGGTCTTATGGGAAGAAATCAAAATCTTCTGAAATGGGGAAGTAAGCCTGGAATGTCTAGCCATTATTGGAATTGGAGAAACCATGTGGTTAACTTCAAGTTGTGGAGATCCTGATGGAGTTGCCCATTAGGGGTGAGACAGGAGATCTGGAAAGGGTTCCAGTGTCCATGGCGACCAAATCAGATGACAGCACTGGAAGGTGAACCAGATTTGCCAAGGCCAGAAGGGAGCAATCACTTTGCTCTTCAACCTGCTTGCATTCTGAAGAAATTTGGGGATCAGTGAAACAGGTTGGAATGCATAAAGTAGACTGGGGAGCCAAGCATGGACTAGAGCATCTCTAGGTGACTTGTCTCTGCAGATAATCAAAGCAAAGAACCTGCTGCATTTGTTGTTGAGGGGAGAAGCAAAGAGGTTGCAACAAGGTTGACCCCATTTGAGGAAAACGTGGTATGCCACTGACTGATTTTACAGACCACTCATCTGCAAATATGTTATGCTCCCCTGGAATATGCAGTACAGTCAGAAAGCGGTTGGTAGAAAGAGCCGATTGCCACACTCTCATTCCTTCTCAACATAGGGGGTAAGACCTGGTCCCACCTTGTTTGTTGATGTATCACAAAACTCACATGTTGTAGTTCTGAATAGCAATAGGTGGAGTGCCTGCAATGCCAGAAGCACTACCCTCATCTCTAGCATGTTGATATTATGCAGGTTGGTCTCCTGGGGAGTCCATGTGCCTTGAACTGTCCACCTCAGGTAATACCCCACCCCTACTCCAGCTGAGAGGTGTCAGTGGTCAGCACGGTGATGGGAGTGGGGAGAAAAAATGGTCAACCTTGTGCAACTTCAAGGTCATGAATCCACCACAATACAGAATTCCTGCATACCTGTGACAACTTTATAGGATGGTTCAGAGGTTGGTGCAGAAGGGACCACTGAACTGATGATGTCCACTGAAGAATTTTTGTGTGCAAACTAGCTGTTGGTAGCAATGTTACAGTTGCAGGAATAGGACTCAAAGCCCTGAGGACAAGATTTGCTGGATGGACTGGAACAGCTAGCATCTGTCTTGTATGCATCCTTAGCAAATGAATCCTGTCTGGTGGGAGATAGGCCAGGGTTTTGTTTGTGTCCAAACGAGCTCCTATAAAATCTATGGTTTGTACTGGTTAATTGCGACTTCTGAAGATTTATAGTGATCCCTAAGGTTGGGGTTAATTTCAAGAGAAAGTTCCCTGGCCTGAATCAGTAGACGCCTGGTTGGTGAGACTAGAAGCTAGTCATCCAGATAAGGAAACACGTGGAATCCCTGCAGTCTGAGGTGAGCTGCAACTACTGTCATGCATTTGGTGAATACCCTGGGGGCTGTGGTGAGACCAAATGGAAGCACTTGGAATTGGAAGCGGCTGGCTTCTTGCGTGAAACAGAGGTATCTTCTGGAACGCCAGTTTATTTTGATATGATAGTACACATCCTTCAGGTCTATCGAGCACATCCAATCGTCCATCTGTAGAAAAGGAAGGACAGACTGAACTGTGACCATCCTGAACTTTGTGTGTTTCACCAATTTGATCAGATGTTAGGTCCAGTATGGGCCTGAGGTCCCCAGTTTTCTTTGGAACTGAAAAGAACCGGGAGTAGATTCCTGATCCGTGCTGGTCTGTAGGGACCTCCTGAAGGACTTATTTCTAAAGCTGCCGCCTCCCTCTGATTGGGTGGTACATCGGAGACTATTTGTTTTGGCTTGGGAAGGTTTAAAAAGGGAATGAAGTAATCTCTGGATACGATTCCTTGCACCCATCGGTCATTCATGACCGCTAACTACGCTTCTAAGTGCAAGGCGCAAAGTCCCCCGACTGCCTCTAGAGAGGGACAGTCGGGCAACCCTTCAGGGATGCTGTAAGGATCTCTCTGAAGGAGTATTTGAAATCCTTGATTTTGTGGACCTTCTTTGCCATGTGGGCGGCATCAACCACTTGAATTATTTCCCCCTCTGCCCCTGGGAGAAAATCTCTCCAAGTGTCCTGGAAAGGACCCTGGGACTTCTTGAACCAAAACTTCTTTCTCCCCACACTGGTTCCTGGAAAAGGTCCTTTGTGGGGTAGAGGAGCAGATTCCAATGGCAGACAAGGGATTTCCATCCTTCTCGCTGTGGGAGTGTCTCTCTCATACGGTCAGTCCAAAGAGGAAGAACCATCAAAGGGGGCACTGAACAATGACGTCATAAAGGGTTCTGTAAAGTCACACAGCCACATCCAGGCATGACGCTGAATGGCAAGGCCAGAACTGGCTGCCCTAGAGGTACCTTCTACTGCATGAGAGATGAGCCTCATGGACGCATTAGAAATGGATTGCAGAGTGGCCATACGGGAGGAGTAGTTCTGTTCCTCTTCCATCATGGACTCCAGTCCAGAGCTAGAGAGTTCCTTAAGCAAGTCCCTTCTCTAGCCTCGTAAAGTGGGAAAGATAGTTCAGCGCTCTGAGAGCGAAAGTGAAAGAAGCGTAAACTCTGTTTCCAAATCTGTCCATAACCCTAGAATCCTTGCTAGGGGGATGGACAGTAGTGCTTTCCTGGGCAAGCTCTTTCTTGGTGGCTGCTGCAACCACACTGGCATCTACTGGATTACCCTTCGTCCAGTGAGATCTATCCTGGGAGACACTAAAAATTTCGTCAGGTCTTTTAAGGATCAGCTCTGCAGCGTCTGGTTCCTTCCATGCCCTTGCAAACATCAGGTCCACTAAGGGGTCTGCAGGTTTGGACACCCAGTATGTAGATGGGCCAGTCCCAGAAAGGCCTACAGGAACACAGACTCATCCAGGGTGGGGTTTGGGGCCGACCAGCCACCTCTCTGATGAAGGATTTCCAAAATGTCTCCAAAGGAGATGTCAGATAGAGATCTAGGGAACTCCTCCTCTTCATCGAAGTCGGTGTCTGTAGTGAGAGATTCCTCTGGGGACTCGAGGTGTCTCCTTTTCATCAGAGGATCCTCCTTGGTGGGGTGTTCCAGGGAGGTGTTGGAAGAAACTTAGGCTTCCACAAGTGGAAGAGACTTGAGGCTCTGACAGGCTGGCTGATTCCGGTGGCAGATTCCGGTGGCAGAAGTGAGGTCCCTGTTGCACAGCCCAGAAGGGGAAGGGGTGGATCTGCTACAGTAGAAGCCAGAATCTCCTAGGTACAGGGAAGACCCTCTCCACCACCTCAAAGGCCAAGGGACTCCCGGAATCCTGAGGAAGCCTACTCTGCTCCAAAGGTCTGCTCCAAAGGATCAGGAGCAAACTGTCCCCAGCCTCCAGCAGCCCTCCGCTCCGAGGGAGGAGTCGGCATCAAGGGGAAGAGACCGCTCTGAGAACTTCAGAGTCGAAGTCATTCCCCCGGACTTGATGTCGAGGCTTTGGCTCAGAGATGCAGTTGGCACCAAGCGAGTCAGGGAAGCAGTTGAGGTTGAAGTTAAGATAACTATTAGATGACTGCAAACTGGGAGCCGTTATTGAATCCCCAAATGATGTGGATACTCTACAAAAGGGCCTTACAGAAAAAGATGCTTGGTGCCAGAGCCATGGGCTTAAGCTCAATGCCAAGAAATGTATAGTTATCCCCTTTGGGAAAAAACATGTATCCGTGAATTACCATATAGGTGGCAGTACACTAAACACCAAAAGTGTATTAAGAGACTTAGGGACACAGGTGAACAGTGGTCTCACCTTCGATAACCACATCGTCACAACAGTCAGAAAATCCTTCTATGTGGCACACCTCATCACTAAGAGCTTTTCATCCAGAAAAAAGGAGGTCATTGTCCCACTGTACTCATCTCTCATTAGACCCATTATAGAATACAACGCCCCATTTGGTATGTACCTCTCAAGACATCTGCAACAACTGGAAAGGCCACAGAAATACCTCACTAAAAGACTCACAGGCCTAAAAGCAGATGCCCTACGCTGACCGCCTTAAAAAACTCCAGCTATACTCTGTCACATATCGCCTACTCAGAGGCGATCTCTGCTTAACATACAAGGCCATGTCAAACCCAGAGCTGTTGGACATTCTACACTTAAAGAAATCCCAATCCCTCAGAGCCACACGCTCCAGGGATCTAAACCTTGTCATCACAATAAACAAAACATGCTGAAGGGATTGGTTCCTGACCCAGAGACACCCCCGACTCTGGAATAGATTGCCCATACATGTCAAGCAGAGTGCCTCTTTGGCCCTCTTCAAAAGGAACCTTGACGATTGGATGGGAGAAAGGAAATTCACCCCAGGGATCAGGTCAGTCACCCTGCTAGACAGGGATCCATGGAAGTAAATAGTGTGGGAAGAAATAGCCAAGGAATTGTTATGGCTAGGCTTGTATAGGCCCCTAGGGCTGATAGCCTAGTACCAACCTATGAACATAAACCTATGAACCCAACTTCTCAGCCTCTGAGGCCAAAGGATCCGGCAGCTCCAAAGCAGCAGGCTGGGTTGGAGAAGGAGGTACTATTTTGCAGGGTGAAGTTCTGTTCATGGATCCCACTGGGGGCAGAGCTGGAATGACCCCCATCTGGATCAGTGCGAGGAAAAATTTCATCAATCTGCCCACCTCATTCTCTGATAAGCTCCAAGAGGACCTGATGGAAGAGGATACAGAGGAAGGCCTGGGAGCAACATGCCGAGGGGATGTACTTGGCATCCAGATGTGACTAACAAGGCACAGGGCAGAAGGGCACGTGCAGAAGTCATAGCCGAAGGCCTTTACTCCGACGTTCTCTTGGCCTTTTTGAAAGGCTCTGAAACAGCTAAAGGGGAGGGGTCCGGGGATTCTTTCTTAGGGTCTCTGGCCTTCTTAGGTTTCTTAGGGCAGGTTTGAGGTCCTGAGGCAGAAGGGATAGCTGGGGAGGGAGGTGGAATAAGCCCTTTTAAGACCAGCTTATTCCTCCTATCTGCAATAACCCGAGGGAGGAATGCCTTGCAGATAGAGCATGCTGCTTCAAGGTGTGCAGGCCCTAGACATTAAACGCACTCCCTGCAGGAATCACAGATGGGGATTTTGTGCCCACAGGAAGTGCACTTCTTAAAACCTACAGGCTTGTCGAATTTCGCTGACACAGCAGAAGGAGTAGAAAGAAGGGAGGGATGGGAGAAACACTCGGCAAGAAAAGGAAAACTAAGCTAGAGAGTTTTTTGTTTTTTAAAAACTAATACAAAGGCTAAAGAGAAGGGTAGGAAAGAACAGGTCGCAGGCTAACTCATGTACCAAAAATTTGCAGAAAATAAACCCACAGAGGAGCTCTAAACAGACCACAATGTGGTGCTGATGCACGGCAAACGAGATCTGAGGTATCGTAGTCTAGAAGGAGTGAGGGATTATGGATAGGGTAAAGGAGGAGCTCTAGTTTGGAAGTTTTAACTTGCTAACAGCAGAGTCGGTTCCGAAGGTGAAACCGTAACCCACAGGTTTAATGAAGACTGAACAGACAGCATCAGATCAAAATCTTTGTCTAAGGGGTCATCGAAAAGACTGGATTTGAGGTATTCAGGAAGGGACTGCTCCCTCAGCCAGGCGCGTCTTCTAATGATGGATCCTATGGCTGCTGCCCTGGTGGAGGCTTTCAAGGCATCACAGCCACAGTCCAGAGAATGTTTAGCCAACTGAGAAGCAGGAGTTGCATAGATCACTTAATTCCTTTGAGAGGGCCTTATTTTCAGTCCCCATCAGTTTTTGTATCATATGGTCAATAATAGTTTTCTGGTACTTCACCATATGAAACTGGCAGGTCACAGCCCTCATGACGAGTAGCAGAGATTTAGAATTTAATTCCAACCCTGTCTAAAGCTCTGCTTTCCTTGTATGTATGTCAAGGACTTTTGAAGGAGCTAGCTTTTTCTCCTTTGTGGCCTTGATTCACCACTTCAGGGTCTGCCACATGGTTTTTAAAAAGGTATTTGTGGTAATCTAGAGCCCTGTAAAATCTGTCAGGTTTTCAACGGGAAGGGGAAAGAGCAAGACATCGTCTACTACCTCTAATACTGGGGGAATGGCAAGGGATTTATGCTCAGGGAGATTAAGAAATTCCCTAATCCTCTTCTTGGACTGAAGGTAGTACTGAGCTTCCAATCTGAAGTGCTCTGTTTGGGCATGTAATGTTTCCCCAAAGGAAATATGCTTGGGGGAGGCTGAGGCCAGTCTCACCTCAGAGTAAGAATCCCCATAGGAAGCAATAGAAACACTCTTCTCAATGGTGAACTCATCATAATCAGTCATCCTCAAGAGTCCAAAGAGTCAGAAAATTCCTATGGTGGGGTTATCCTTCTTTCCCTTACTGGGGATGTTTTTGGGGGAGGGAGGCATCCGGACCTGACCAAGGAAATCAAATAGTCAGCCAACCTCATTAGGCCTTGTTGGTAGGCCTGTGAGTGGGAGCCGGTAGGTCTAGGCTAAGGTAAGGTGGGTGTAGCTTTTTTGTGAGCAGAATTAGGTTTTGGCCTAAAGCCGACCTCCGCACTAGTACGTGGACAAACAGACTCCCATGGGCCATAGGCTGAGGCGATCTCCTGATAACATGAAGAGCCGTTGTGACTTTTTGAGCAGTCATTGGAAGCTGAAGCCTGTGAAGCTGCCCTGGACCCAACCAATGAGCCAAGTCCTTCGGCTTGTAAGGAAATAGAGGGACCGACAGACATATCAGACTCCAAACAGATCTCGATAGAGGCCCATGCCACCACCTCAGTAGTCGAAGGGGGCTGCAAAGGAGACTTACCTTCAACAATCACAAGCCTAGGAAGACTGGCCAAAGGCAAACAAGCATCAGCTGATGTCCTAAATCTGAAGTGCTTTTCCTTTTTCTTCCTAGATCAACTTCAGTTTGACCAGCACACAACATGGTATGCAAATGCCCTGATGACTCACTGAAACGTTTAGCCAGAATCTCAGCCCTATGTTTGATAGTTCTGCTATTAAAGGCAGCACAGAACCGACAGTTAGGAACATCACGTTGAGGCGCCAAACAAGTCACAAAAAAGGATAAAAGTCTCGGTGTGGTATCTGTTTGCCACAGCCGAGACGATTAACTTTCTCTGTCAAAAACCACATGAAATGTTCCCCACCAGAGGATTTAGCTTTAAATGTCTTCTTTCTGTGGTGCGGCTTGACTGACTCACTGACTAGCACTCTGCTTCAGGGTCCAACAGCAAGAAAGAACTGAGGTCATGGCACCAGATAGCTCTCTTTATACCCAAACACAGTGATGGATAGGGGTTCATCCAACTTCTGCAGGCGGGGAAACTTCTCTGGTTGTCGGGGCATCCAAGGGCTTCCACAGCAGGAAATCCCACAAGTCAGGACTACAACAGTGAAACAAGACCAACATAGTACAGCTTGTAAGTAACTTATGATAACATCAGAAGTTCGTATAAATTATTGTTGCAGGAGCATACAGCTATGAAGGACGTATCCTGCCAAAGGATATCGGAAGTCTAGTCAGCCTACTAAAGATCTGAAAACCATCCTAGTCATCTGTACATCTGCTCAAGTATGCTGGACATATGGGCACCAAAATTCACAGCTTTCTTGTCTTAAAGAGGGAGACCAAAGTTCAGATCTCTAGAAGTAAGTAAAGTATAAAAATATCATGCCAAATGAAGGAAACTAATGTGACAAGGCCCCCACTCCAGTCCTGGCCAAGAGAATGTTAAATAGAGAAGCACTATGTTCATCATTAGATCACTATTCCAATTTCATATAGCTATATGGGACAATTGCCAAAGCTTAAGAATTAAGGGTGGAGGTAAAAGGGTCAGAGACTAAAAGACCTTGGAGAATGTATCTAGTAAACTCTGTTCTGGCTCTAAAAAGGAGTCAACTGTACAATACTCAGTGAAAGTGAGCAATGAAGACCAAGTTGCTGACTCTAGACTAGCTCTGGAGTACATCCCTTTCCAAAAGGCCCCATAATTTGCTCTCTCTCTGGTACAGCAACCCTTGGTATTCTGAGGGGGTATTTTTCCAATACAGGAGTAACAGAACTGAACAGTCAGACAGTCAAGAAAAGTACAGTTTGTACCTACCATAAATGTAGATGTTCACACTGCTGCAGTCATTACACCTGGGTTATCCTGCCGTCAGGCGGTCCCGCAGTCGGCCAGAGTTCCAAAGTCTTGGTCCGGCATCGGTTGCTGTCGCTTCTTCTCTGACGTCAGTGCACCAGGGGTATACAAGATGCATCCAACGCCATTTTCTTCAGTTTTTCTTGCCCCAGATGTCAGGTGCCCCCAAGTAGGTAGGCAATACATATTGCTAATAAAAAATATACATATAAAATAAAAACAATACCTTCAGTTACAAGCAAATACACCACAAAGGTTGTATAGGATAGAAAGGTATAGATAAGTCCAGCTAGTTCACAGGGGATGGAGGGAGGGTAACCTGGACTGCAGCAGTGTGAACACTCGAACATCTACATTTATGGTAGGTACAAAACTACTATGTTCATCATGTTACACTGCTGCAGTCATTACAGTTGGGTAGAATCCCAAAGCTAAGGTTGGATGGCTGGTCTATAAAGAGTTAGGATTGGCTATGAGGCCCTGCAGAACTGCAGTGGCAAATCCTGCTCTGGATTTAGAGTAAAGAGGCAAGTGGTAATGCTTGGTAAAGGTGTGCACTGAACTCCAAGTTGCAGCCTCCAAAATTTCCTTGGTAGGTACTCCTCTGAGAAAGGCTGTTGAAGTGGCTGTTGCCCTGGTGGAATGTGGCCTAATGTTATTAGGAACTGATTTTCCAAGCTGAGTGTAGCAGTAACGACTACAGTGTCCTATCCATTTGGATATAGTCTGCTTTGAGACAGCCTTGCCCTGTGATCCTGCAGCATATGCTACAAACAGTTGCTCATTCCTGAAAGCTTTTGTTTTGTCCAAGTAGAAGCGTAGCTGCCTGTGTATGTCCAAAGAGTGCAGAAGTTTCTCCTCTTTATTCTGGGGGGGTTTGGATAAAAAGTAGGCAAATGGATGGTTTGGTTAACAGCCACACTAGATACCACCTTTGGCATAAAGGTAGGGTTTGCCCTTAAAGAAACCCTGTCCTGATGAAAAATTATAAAAGGTTCCACTGCCATTAATGCCTGTAGCTCTGAGACTCTTTGTGCTGAAGTTACTGCCAGGAGCAGAGCTGTTTTCCATGATAAAAATTTTACATTGGCTGTATTGGCTGGCTCAAAAGGTGGCAGGGTAAGTTTTTCCGAAACGAAATTGAGGTCCCAAGTTGGTGTTGGTGCTCTCCGGGGCGGTCTTATGTTTTTAGCCCCTGTGGGTACTGCTTTAGCAGGGGATGAGAGAATAAAGGAGGATCCGTGTTGTAATGTGCTGAAATGGCAGAGGCGTGGATCTTAATTGATGAGAAGGATAGGCCTTTGTCCAGCCTTTCAGTTAAGTAT
Source organism: Protopterus annectens (assembly GCF_019279795.1). Lineage (NCBI taxonomy): Eukaryota > Metazoa > Chordata > Ceratodontiformes > Protopteridae > Protopterus > Protopterus annectens. The sequence goes on from NC_056742.1 coordinate 349,525,735, forward strand.
TGTAAAATCTGAGGAATGTTTGGGGCAAGAGGGTCAAGGCTTTGAGCCTGGTTCCAGGCGCAGAATCTCTTCCATTTTTCTGAGTAAGCTTTCCTGGTGCTAGGCCTCCTGGCCTCCAAAATGACACCCATAACAGCTTTAGAGAGAGGTGTTGCCTGTTTGACTAATGAATCTGCTATGCCGCCAGGTTTATGGTTTTGAGTTGACCGTGCAGGATCTGATTGTTTTGTTGAGTCAGAAGGTGTAGAATTTGAGGCAAAATCCATGGTGGGCCTTGAGCTAAGTTCTTTAAGATTGGGTACCAGTGCTGGAGTGGCCTGTCTGGAGCAACCAGGATCACCTGTGTTTTTTCTTGTCTGGCTTTTAGGAGTACCTTTGAAAGGAGAGGCAGTGGTGGGAAGGCATAAACTTTTAGGGTTTCCCAGCTGAACGAGAGAGCATCCACTTTCCATGCTTGTGTGTGATAAGTCCTTGTGCAGAATTTTTGTAGTTGGCAATTCAGAGGGGAGGCAAAAAGATCTATGTCTGGGCATCCCCATTTTTGCGTTACCATGCTGAAGATTTGTGGATTCAATTTCCATTCGTGAGGGTCCATGATATTTCTGCTTAGATAGTCTGCCAGAGTATTTTTCTTTCCTGGTAGGAATTCTGCTTGCAGATAAACTTGATACGTTATAGCTGTGTTCCACAAGGTCAAGGCTTGCCTGCATAGGGGATAAGAATTAGTGCCCCCTTGCTTGTTTATGTACCACATTACTGTGGTGTTGTCTGTCTTTAATAATAATAGTCCTGGATGCAGAAGGTCCTTGAAAGCTGTTAGGGCATTTTGAGCAGCCAACATCTCTTTTTGATTGATGTGAAGATGCATCTGGTCTGTGGTCCACTTGCCCTGAATGCATTTTCCTGCCATGTGTGCTCCCCAGGCGTAATCCAAAGCATCTGTTGTTAGAGTCTGCCTAGCTGTGGGTAGGGTAAAAGGCTAACCCTAATTTAGGTGACATGCCTGTGCCCACCATCGAAACTCCTGTTGTAGGCAGGGAATCATTGGTATTACTGCTTCTAAACTGTGAGAGTGTCGAGTCCAAACACTTTTTAGGTACCATTGTAATTTCCTCATATGCAGTCTGGCATATGGTATTAGTAGTATGCAGGATGCCATGAATCCCAGGGCCTGCAGAATTTTTCTTGCAGGGAGATGGGACTTTTTTGCCAGTAATTGAAAATATTGGGTTCATTTAATTTGTCTGGCGTGAGATAAGCCATCTGGGCCATTGTATTTAAGCTGGCACCCAGGAATATAATCTGTTGTGAGGGTAATGGTTTTGACTTCTTTTCGTTTACTGTGTATCCTAGAGAAATTAGCAACCTTTTTACAAACGCCAGATGCTGTAAAAGAATGTCCTTTGTCATGAGGCAGTCGTCCAGGTATGAATATATTTGAATTCCTTTTTGTCTGCAAAATGCAATTTGCAATTACTGGTGCCAGGCACTTTGTAAAGACCCTGGGCGGAGTAGATAAGCCAAAGGGCAGTGCAGAGAATTGGTAGTGCATTGTACCAGCTTTGAATCTGAGGTATCTTCTGCAATTTTGTCTGATAGGGACATGCAGGTATGCCTCTTTGAGGTCCAGAGTAACAAGCCAAGCCTTCTTGCTCAGCATGGGTAGAAGCTGTTGTAATGTCAACATTGTGATTTTCGGAATATCCAGGTAAGTATTTAGAATTGAAAGGTCTAGTATGGGCCTCCAGGCCTTGTCCCTTCTGTAGACCAGGAAGAGTCTTGAGCAAAATCCTTGTCCTTGTTCCTGTTGTGGTACTTTTTGAATAGCTCTCATGTCCACGAGGGCTGAAATTTGTTTTCGTGCCTCTGCCCATTGATTCTGTGGCAGGTCTGGCATTCCTTTTATCCTTGGTAAAGTATGAAAGTGGAACCTGTAAACCTTGAGACACAATATTCAGAACCCATTTGTCTTGGGTGATTGTTTGCCAGTTTTGAGAAAAAAGTGCTAGTTTTCCCCCTAAGGGGGCTGCCAAAAGGGAAGTGCTTGGCGTACGAAGGGGGAAGTCATTGGGACTGTTTCCTGTAAGGTTGAGACTTGTCCTCACCTCCTTTTGGGGTTGACGTACCCCACTGTCGTTGTCTGTTAGAGCCTTGGGGTTGAGATCTGCCTCTTGGGCATCTGTATCTGCCTCTCTGTGGCCTGTCTGACACTGGAAAGGACCAATTCTTTGTTGGCCAATTTCTGTTAAATCGAGGTGGCTGTACCTGTAAAAAAATCCTTGACTGTTTGCATAGATTTAGCTTTATCCTCCATTTTCTTTAACACCTCTTCTGCCTTAACACCAAACAAGGTATCATGCTGTAAAGGAGCATCCAATAATTTTGCCTTAACATGATCAGGTAAACTCTGTTCTTTTAACCAAGCATTTCTTTAAATCACAGAACCTGTAACTGCGGCTCTACAAGAGGTCTCTAAAGAATCAAAACCACATTGCAGAGTATGTTTTCCCACCTGTTCAACTGCATGCAATAAATCCTGCATTTCTTTACAGTCAGGAGCTTATGAGCTTGCAAGCATTTTCTGTTTTAACTGAGCCATTAAATATTGTTGGTACTTAAGCATGTGAAACTGGCAATTTAAAGCCCTTACTGCTAAAGTTGCCGAAGTGTAAACTTTCTTCCCTCATCTATCCAAAGCTCTGGAATCTCTGTCAGAGGGTACTGGATTTTTTGAAATGGAAGCCTTAACCCCTTTTGGACCCTGGGAAATAGTTTCTGGATCAGCAGAAGGGTTTTTGTAAAGAAACTTGAGTGTCAGGGACTCTATAATACCTATCTGGCTTGGCTGGTGCAGGGGGCAAAGAATCAGGAGATAAGCTGGATTCAGAGAACACATCATCCACAATATCTAGCACAGGCGGAACAGCAAGGGGCCTGTGCTGAGGCAATAAAAGGAAATCCCTGAGCCTTTTCTTGGATTCTGAATAATCCTGACTTTCCCAATGGAAATGCTCCCTCATGGTATGTAAAGTTTTCCCAAAAGAATAATCCTCAGGAGGAGAGGCTGAAGGGATAGATTCTTCAGCATCAGAGGCCTCATGGGGGGGTAGAGAGTATCCTAGGTCTGAAGAGAAATCAGAGGAAATGGAAACCTGATCAGAGGAATCCATAGTCTGTATCCTGCCTAGGCCTTTTCTCTGGAGGGGGATGGGAACCCCTGATTAGAGTAATGAGGTCTTCGGCCATTTTAAGCATCTGCTTCTTAGGCATGGAGGACTGTCCAGGAGAATGCTGTACCGATGCCTGCTCAGCGGCTCCGGACCCATCTGAGGGGTTAGTTTCCGTAGGCCCAATACCTTGAGTTTCCAGAGGCCCAGCTGTCTCCACGTGGGAGTCTGAGGCGGCCTGCGGCTCTGAGGTAGCGGGTGTCAGGGGTTGCAAAAGCGCCTCACTGAGAACCGGCGACTAGCCTAGAAGAGGTTTCGTCGGTTTTGGACCTCAGATGCCTGTCTTTATCCTTGTCTTTGCGTTTTTTCAGAATTGCGGTCGTCGGTTGATCCGACGGCATAGTATAATTGAACCTTCGGCCAAAGTAGTGCAAAGCAAAATCAAAACGTCTTTTTATAGTGTGTTCGTTAAATCTAGCACAAAACCGACTAGTGACGTTGTGATCAGGGCCTAGGCATGAAATACAACTATTAACTTTTTCTGACATCGGTCTGAGGCAAGAAAAAAGTTTCTCCAATGGGGTACTTAGCTTTCTTGAAGACTTCGGATCTGAAAATTCGACTTCGGAAATCTCAGGAGTCAGAGTCGGCCGACCGGCACTTGTGAACTGCTTCTGCTTCGGGCACCGCGCGGCAAGTAAGACTGAAGAAAATGGCGTTGGATGCATCTTATATACCCCTGGTGCACTAACGTCAGGGAAGAAGCGACAGCAACCGACGCCGGACCAAGACTTTGGAACTCTGGCTGACTGCGGGACCACCTGAGGGCAGGATAACCCAAGTGTAATGACTGCAGCAGTGTAACACGATGAACATCAGTCTGCTTGGAAACTGGCTGTACTTTCTTCTTGCCAACAAAGGAACTATAGCTGGTCTGGCATTCTTATGTCTTCAGTCTTGTCCAGGTAGTACCAGTGTTGCCTGTGAATATTCTAGGTATGAAGAATTCTCTCCCATCTGGTTTTGGGTTCGGGGAAGAAGACACGGTGGCAGACAGTTTGATTTAAAGTAAATTCAGAAAACACTTTGGACATGACAATAAGACTGGTTTCTAAGACCCACCCTGTTCTCAAAAAGGGATGACAAGATATGAGGGCTAGCAACTCAGATAATGGTCTAGCTGAGGTCAGAGCAATAATAAGGATCCCAGGAAGGAGTCACTTGACTTTTAGATTAATATACAGAACTCCTTTTAAGAACTGTTTGACTTGGAACATAGAGGAAAGGAGACTCTAATGGCAGAAAAGCAGAAATGTCCAAAAGGTGCATGGTGATAGAGTGTAAGGAAGGGCTGACTTGAGCAATTCATACAGTCTGTGGAAAACAAAAAGGAGCCATCGCATCGGATAGGTCCTAGTCTCTAATATGGCACCAACTAGAAAATCTTATTAATTTGGCTGAATAAGATTTCCTAGTAGAAGGTTTTCTAGTCTCCTTGAGTACCTGTTGTACTTCCTTCTGAAAAAAAGATGCCTAAATAAGATCAAAAATCAATCACCCATACAGCTAGCTGAAGGTTTAAAATATAGGCTTGATGAGAGATTTGTTGCTCTGGGGGACTAGATCAACTATGCAAGGCGCTTTTTGGTAAGTGTCCACTGCCAGGTACATAAGAAGGGAGAAAGTACAGTTTTGTACCTACCATAAATGTAGATGTCCGAACAGGATAGCATCTGCAGTCCTTACAAATGGGTTGTCCTGTCGTCAGGCAGCCCTTCGGTCGGCCGGATTCCAAAGTCTGGGTCTGGCCTCGGCTGGTGTCGCACTTCACCCGACGTCATCTCTGCTGGTCTTCGGGTATAAAGGCATCAGCCAACGCCATTTTCCTCAGTGTTTCTTGCCCCAGATGCCAGTTGCCCTCTTGGATAGCTAAATTTTTGGGTAAATGCCAATGTTTCCAAAAAAGTAGAAGGCAAACACAAACAATAAGCATGTATGTACATATATACAAACAAATACACCATAAGAGATCCCCCCCCCAGCTAGCTATTAGGTGGGCAAATACCCTAGGAGTACCACAGAGGGGAAGGAGGGTGGGTAATCCTGACTGCAGATGCTATCCTGTTCGGACATCTACATTTATGGTAGGTACAAAACTGTACTATGTCCTTCAAGGATGCATCTGCAGTCCTTACAAATGGGTAGAATACCATAGCCAAACTAGGGGAGGAGGAAGAAGAATTATGGTGTAGTTAGGATCCCTTGCAAAACAGCAGTGGCAAACCCTGCTCGGGATCTAGAGTATAGAGGTAAGTTATAGTGCTTGGCAAATGTATGCACGGAGGTCCAAGTAGCCGCCTCAATAATGTCCTTGGTAGCCACTCCCAAGCTGTGGTAGTGGCTGTAGCCCTTGTAGAATGAGGCCTTATGTTCTGTGGAATTTGCTTTCCATGGTAGGAGTAACAGAATCTTATGCAATTTCCTATCCACTTGGAGATTGTCTGTTTGGAAATTGCTTTTCCTTCCCTTCCTGTTGCATAAGCTACTAGAAGCTGGTCAGTTTTTCTATTGCCCTTGGTTCTGTCCAGGTAGTAGCGCAACTGTCTATGTACATCCAAGGTATGCAGCAGTCTTTCCCCCCTGTTCTGTGGATTGGGAAAGAAGGTAGGTAGGTGGACAGCCTGGTTTAGAGACACTCTGGATACCACCTTAGGCATAAATGTAGGATTAGTTCTCATGGACACTCTATCTTGATGGAAGATTAGGAAGGGTTGTACTGCCATTAAAGCCTGTAGTTCTGAAACCCTTCTTGCTGAAGTAATTGCCAGTAGGAAAGCAGTTTTCCAGGATAGGTGTTGAAGATCTGCTGTTGCTGCTGGTTCGAATGGAGGGAGTGTCAATTTTTCTAGCACAAAGTTCAAGTCCCATGCTGGTAATGGGGGTTTCCTAGGAGGTTTTACATTCTTAATTCCTCTCAGGAACTGCCTGAGTAGAGGATGTGAGAAGACAGGGGGATCGAAGCTGTATTCTGCAGAGATAGCTGATGCATGTATCTTGATGGAGGAATAGGACAGGCCTGTATGGAGAAGCTCTGCCAAATACTCCAGGATGTTGGCAATATCTACCTTTGACACATCTTTCCCTCTTTCAGTACTCCAAATGACAAACCTTTTCCATTTTCCTGCATAGTTCCTTCTTGTTGAAGGTCTGCGGGCCTCAAGGATAATGTCTTTAACCCTTTGGGATAAATCTGGGTTAGTTGCTCTTATGTAATGTTCCAGGCAGTCAGTTGCAGAGTTTTCAGGTTTGGATGCAGGATGTTGTAGTCGCTCTGAGTTAACATCAAAGGAATCAGGGGTAGTGTCCACGTCCCCCCCCCGAGACATGCTCCTCAGCAATGGATACCAATGTTGTCTTGGCCAATTTGGAGCTATCAGAATTATCCTTGGACGTTCCTCTTTGATTTTCAGTAGTACCTTGTGCATCAAAGGAATGGGTGGGAATGCATATGCTGTCAGGCCTTTCCAACTGAAGGATAGAGAGTCCACCTTCCAAGCAAGTGGGTGGAACGTCCTTGTGCAGAATTTCTTGAGCTGGTGATTGAGTGGGGATGCGAATAGGTCTATTTGTGGCATTCCCCATTTCTTTGTGATGGCCTTGAAGATGTCCGGGTGTAGCATCCATTCGTGAGCATCCAAGGTAGTTCTGCTTAACATGTCTGCTAGGATATTTTCTTTTCCCGGTACAAATATTGCCTGTAACTGAATGTTGTGGCTCAGAGCCATATTCCATAGGTCCAGGGCCATTCGGCATAGGGGGTATGAATGAGTGCCTCCCTGTTTGTTGATGTACCACATGACTGTGGTGTTGTCTGTCCTTATCATCAATTGGCCTTCTTTGAGGAATGGTCTGAAATTCTGGATTGCTAGTTTTACTGCCAGCATTTCTTTTTGATTTATGTGCAGGTGCAGCTGATCTGGAGTCCATAAGCCTTGAATGCACTTGTCCAGCATGCGGGCCCCCCAACCGAGGTCTGAGGCGTCCGTTGTGATGGTTTGGCTTGTTTGAATGTTGTGGAAGGACAAACCTGGGTTTGAGTGGCATGCCTGAGCCCACCATAAGAACTCTTGTTTCAGGCAAGGGATTAGGGGTATTTCGGTTTCCAAGCTGTGCCTGTGTTGAGACCATAAATTCTTTAGGTACCACTGTAGCTTTCTCATATGCAGTCTGGCATGGGGGACCAGGATTATGCAGGATGCCATGAAGCCCAAGGCCTGCAGTACTTTCCTTGCTGTTAGTTTGTTCTGCTTTGTTAATGCCAAGAAGTAAAGAGGAAGTTGTTCTTGTTTTTCTGCAGTTAGGAATGCCATCTGTTTTACTGTGTCCAATTCTGCACCCAAGAATGTTCTTGTTTGGGATGATATCAGTCTTGACTTTTTTAAATTGACTGTGTATCCCAGGGCTTGTAGTAAGCAAATGACTCTTTGTAAGTCTTGTGTCAGCTTGCTTTTGTTGTCCGCTTGTATCAGGCAGTCGTCCAGGTATGGATAAATTTGGATTCCCTGAAGCCTGCAATGAGCGATTACTGATGCCAGGCATTTCGTGAACACTCTGGGCGCAGTAGATAAGCCAAAGGGCAATGCTGAGAATTGATAATGCTCTGATCCTGCAAGAAATCTGAGGTATCTTCTGCAATTTGGTCGTATGGGGACGTGCAGGTATGCCTCCTTGAGATCTAGAGTTACCAGCCAATACTCCTTGCCCAGCATGGGAAGAAGTTGCTGTAGGGTCAGCATTTTGAATTTTGGAACAATGATGAATGTGTTTAAAGCGGACAGGTCGAGAATAGGTCTCCAACTTTTCTCTTTTCTTGGTACTAGGAAGAGTCTGGAGTAAAATCCCTTGCCCTGTTCTGTAGGTGGTACCCTTTCCACAGCTCTCATCTTTGTTAATTGAACTATTTGTTTTAGAGCTTCTGTCTTTTGATTTGGTGGTAGGTTTGGCATTCCTCTTTTTACTGGTAAGGTGTGGAAGTGAAACCTGTAGCCTTGGTCTATAGTTTGCAAAATCCACTTGTCTCTTGTGATATAGTGCCAGTTTTTTGAAAATAAGGCTAATTTTCCGCCTAAGGGTGCTGCTATTTGTTCCCTGGTAGGCGGTGTGAGGGCCAAGTCACTGTGATTGTCCTGTTGCAGTGGTAGTGGTTGTATCTGTGCCTCGTTGGTTATTGCCTTGCCACTGGCGTCCCCTGTAGGCACCCCCTCTGGATTGATTTCTGCCTCTGGAACGCCTATTTCTGCCTCTCTGAGTTTTAGAGGAGTCTGGAAAGGACCAATTTTTGGAAGGCCAGTTCCTGCTAAACCTTGGGGGCTGAACCTGTAGGAAATCTTTAACTGTTTGTACAGATTTTGCCTTCTCTTCCATTTTCTTCATTACTTGTTGGGCAGGAGAACCAAATAGACTGACCTTATCCATAGGAGCATCTAATAGCTTTGCTTTAACATGATCCGGCAAGACCTATTCTTTCAACCATGCATGCCTTCTTATAACTGTGCCAGTCATGGCTGATCTAAATGAAGCCTCCAGTGCATCATAGCCACATTTTAAAGAATGGTTACTAACCTGCTGAATGTTATTCACCATTTCTAGAACATATTTCTTATCTAAGGAATCATCAGAGGGCAGTTTCTTAATTTACTGATCAAGCATAAATTCTTGGTATTGGATCATATGAAACTGACAGTTCAAAGCTCTAGCTGAGAGAGTAGCAGAGGTGTATACTTTTTTACCCCATCTCTCTAAGGACCTGGATTCCCTTTCAGAAGGGAGAGGGTTTTTCGCTGAGGTCGAAGCTACTGCCTTAGGCCCCTGGGAAATAGTCTCAGGATCTGCAAAAGGAGCCTTGTATAAGTGGTGATGAGTGTCAGGATCTGCAAAAGGAGCCTTGTATAAGTGGTGATGAGTGTCCGGTACCCTGTAAAACCTATCGGGCTTAGCAGGGGCTGGAGGTAAAGTATCAGGAGCAGTGCAAACATCATTAAATGCATCATCCACAACAGGAAGAACTGGAGGTATAGCTAAGGGCCTATGTTGCGGTAAGTGTAAAAAGGTCCTAAGCCTTTTTCTTGAATCTGAGAAATCTTGTCCCTGCCATTGGAATTGCTCTCTCATGGCATGTAAGGTTTCCCCAAAGGAAAATTCCTCTGGTGGAGAGGCAGAAGGAATAGATTCTTCAGCATCGGAATCTTCGTAAGTAGAAAAAGGGGCCTCTGGATGGTCTGTATTGTCTGTATCATCAGAAGAGTCATCTGAGGACACTAGCTCAGGGGGCTCTGCTCTAGGTCTCTTTTCTGGAGGTTGAGAGGCCCTGTCTGGGTGAGATTGGGATCCCCTTATTAAAGAGATGAGATCCTCTGCCACAGTAAGCATTTGGGAACTGGAACTGGGCCTGTGAGAGGGGGGCTTAACAGGCACAGACTTAGCAGTTTTGGCTGCTTTAGCCCTGGCAAAGGCCTTTATAGACATGGCTGCAGGAGGCCTAGCAGCACCACGTGCTGGGGTAGAGACGTCCAAAGGGATGGTGTCCGATAATTCTGTAGAAACCACATTAGCAGGCAAAACTTCAGAGGCTGATTCAACTAGGGTAGAAGGGGCCTCGGTAGTAGTCATGGATTCGGCTGTAGATTGACCCGTTTGCTCGGTTTCGGCCGAAACCGAGACACTGGCGGTTTGCTTAACCGTGGTTTTGGCCGAAACCGCGGACCGCGAGTGTCGGTCCTTTTCTTTGCGTTTTTTAACAATTTGAGTAGTCGGAGGATCCGATGGCATAATGTACGCAAAATCTGAGCCGAAAAACTGTTCAGCAAACTCCGACCGACGCCTAAGCGTTCGTCGGTTGAAGGAAGCACAGGCTAAACAAGCTGCTACGTCGTGGTCTGGGCCTAAACAAGGTAAGCAGTAAGAGTGGAAATCTTTATGAGGTATTTGTTTCCCACAAGTTAAACAGTTATTCACTTTTTCTGACATTGGCTGAGGCAAGAAAGAGTCCCCAACGGGTACTTAGCTTTTAGAAGTCTTCAAGTAGTATTCGGTAGTAGTAATCTCTGGATCTGACCGACCGGCACTTGCGAACAGCTTCTGCTTGGCGCAGCGGCAAGAAAGACTGAGGAAAATGGCGTCGGCTGATGCCTTTATACCCGAAGACCAGCAGAGATGACGTCGGGTGAAGTGCGACACCAGCCGAGGCCAGACCCAGACTTTGGAATCCGGCTGACCGAAGGGCTGCCTGATGACAGGACAACCCATTTGTAAGGACTGCAGATGCATCCTTGAAGGACATCCAATGCTGCCTGAGCTAAAATGGGGTTACCAAAGGAATCTCTGATGAGTCCTTCACCCTCACTAAGATCCTGGTTATCATGCAGGGGTATGAAGGAACGTTCCCCGTCCACAGGAAAGAAAAGGCATCTGTTTTCCAGGGTTTTTTCAAGGTGTCCTGGCACAGATCTGCTTCAACTATCTGTTGTGAATGGAGGCAAACAGATCTACTACTTGGGGAGTACCCCCACAAGTGGAAAATCTCCTGGAATACCTCTGGGTGTAACATTCATTCGTGAGGGTCTGTCTTAGATCAGTTAAGCATGTCTGCTACTGTATTCTGCTCTGACAATATATAGGCTCCTGAAGGGAACAGACTGTACTTAGTTGCCAGTTCCTAGGCTGCCACTGCTAGTCTGCACAGGAGCTAGGACCTTGTTCCACATAACGATGGCATTATCTGTTATATACTAAGAGAAATTCCTTCTAATAGTCATTTTACACCTAATGTTTTACACAGTGAAGTTTCTAATTTTGTGAAAATGGTTAATCATACCATTGAATCAACATATAATTCTTTTAGGCGCAGTAAAAGTAATATTAAATACAATATGACGTTTAAGGAATGGCAAACGTTACTTGTGCTTAGCAAAAGGGATGATATAATTTTCAAACCTGCCGACAAAGGCAACAAATTGGTAGTTCTTGATCCCAAGGATTATTTTCACATGTGCATGGAACATCTTAATGATAGCAACACTTATGAAAAAACAAATTTAGAGAGTTATAACTCTGCTATTATGGAATACAAAGTTCTTATATCCAAAGGTTTGAGACTGGGCTATTTTGCAACTAGTGATGTCAAGAACAAATTTCAAGTTGATAATTGTGACATGGCTTATTTTTATTGTTTACCCAAAATACATAAAAATCTATTGAAGCCATCTGGCAGACCTATTGTTTCAGGCCGTAAATTTTTTTTGCGTAATTTGGGAACATTTTTACATCATTATTTTTCATCTTACGTTATGGCACTTCCCTCTTTTTTGATGGATGTATTTGATTTTCTTGATAAAATAGGAAATGTCAAATGGAATAAAAATATGTATTGGGTAATCATTGATGTTAAGAGCCTATATACAAGCATTAGCCACAATTTTGGAATAGAGGCTATTAGGTTCAAGTCTCCTGTTACTGAATACATTGTGGAGCTATCTGAATTCTGTTTAACTAATAACTTTTTTGAATTTCACAATGAGTTATATCGTCAGAAACAGGGTACTGCCATGGGGCTGCCTTTTGCCCCATGTATGCAAATTAGCCATGGGACTGTTCTTGAGTATATATATAGACATCAATTTTTTCATCAACATGTCATTAAATACTATCGATATGTTGATGATTTAATTTTTTTAGTGGAAGGTGACCAGGCTCTGGCACATCAATTTTTTGTTGATTTAAACTCAAATAGATTCTCTTTGGAGTTTGATGGATTAAAGATAGATACTTGTGTTCCCTTCCTTGATGTTAAACTGGAAATCTTGAATGGTCAAGAATTAATTACCTCAGTAAATAGGAAATTTACAGGGACTGTGCAATATGTACATAGTTCTAGTGGTCATCCACCACATACTATTAACTCCCTTCCATATAGTGAAATGTTACGGGTTAACAGATTATGTAACAATGAAAATATATTTCATAGAGAACTAAAATTGTTATACAGTTCATTTTTACAAAGAGGTTATAATGAAACTACATTGAAAGAAAGTTATGGGAAACTTTTTAGAAAAACTGATGAACAATATAAATGTAACAAAAGATATATGATGCAGAATGATTTAAAAAATCTAAATATTAGTTCAGGAGACAAAGAAATTATGTATTTTGTTACTAAATATAGTTGTTTTTCTGGTGAACTGGTTAAAATAGTTTTTCAATTTTGGAACTATTTATGTTCTTTGAACAGTGTTAAAAATTGGCTAAATGCTGATTTAAAGTTTTCATATTGCAGGGGCAGAAGTATTAAGGACATGTTAGTAAAAAGTAAATTCAACTTTCCAAGTGAGGCTATACATCATCATCTCACAAGTAGAGGTACACTTAGGTGTGGGAAATGTAAAGCTTGCCAGTTTGTAGCTCCTTCTTTTGATCACATTAATAATGTTGTTTTTCAAGTTAAACAATCTTTTAACTGCTGTACAGAAAGAGTGATTTATGCTTTAAGTTGTCCGTGCAAGAAGTTTTACATTGGAGAGACGAAGAGAGCCTTTAAAATAAGGCTCTTGGAACATGTCAGAGATATTATTAACAAAAAAGTAGAGAGTCCTGTAGCAATACACTTTTTACAGTGTCACAATAGTAATTCTAATGGTTTATGTGCAACTATTTTAGAACAAATACCAAATTGTAAATATAATTGTTCAAATACAAAACGTTTGTTACAACAAAAAGAAGCTATTTTTATTTTAAAGTTTAAAACTTTATTCCCTGAAGGTCTTAATGAAGATTTTAATTGGAGAATGCTTGTAAATTGAATAATTGTGTTTTTTATTACTAATTGTATTATTTGATTCAATTAGTGATTATGTATATATATGTGAATTGAGTTTTAGTCATTTGTACTCCTTGAAGGCTCAGGCAGAGACGTCAGAGAAAAATCAATTCTTGAATAAATCGTTCTTTGGTGGATCCTTGGTTGTTGTTTCATATATACTAAGAGAGATCTGGGTGCCCATAGTTGATTCAGTGCCTTGACAGCCTTTATCAGGGTTATCACTTCCATGAGGTTTGTGTGTGTTTTCTTGCAATGAGCCTCCCAGATGCTATAAACTTTGATTCCTTTAGAAACCGCCTTAAATGCAAAATCTAAGGAGTCCATTCTGACTGAATGAAAATGAAACGGGGAAGAAAGAGGGAGATCTTGACTTTAATGGACTTGATTTGCCCATCAGAGTATATCCTTTTTGAATTCTATGACAGGAAGAGGGAAAGACAGCAGATGCTAGTGTTGGGAACAGACAGATTTGAGAAACCACTGAATTGTTCTCATATGGAGTCTGGAAAAAGGAACCATAAGGCTGGATGAAGACATGTAACCAAGAAATCTAAGGAATTCCCTGCAATTGTCCTGAAGTGCAAGAATTAAGAACTGCTGATTGTAAAAGGAAACTTTCTCTGGACGGAGGTAGGGTAGATGTCAAGAAGACATTCTAGAAAGACTAATTTGTGGAAAGGGACTACAGAGAACTTCTCAGGTTTAGTCTGAAAGGTAGACTACAGAACGAATTGACAGAGAAGTGATGCCAAAGTGTCTTGGGAGCCTGAATGAGGCAACTGTCCAGATGAGGGTAGATGTGAATTCCCTGAAGTCTGTGGAAGGCAATGACAGGAGCTAAGCACTTAGTGAACAGTTTTGGAGCATAACACAACAAATGGCAAATATGTAAATCGAAAGAGCAACCTCAAAACAAAGAATCTTGGATAACATTTATGACCTTTCTGAATGGGGATGTGAAGATAGGCATATCTGAGGCCTAGAGTGACTAAGCCAGCCTTTGGGGTGGAAAACGACAAAAGATAGACTTGCAAGGTTAATATTTTAAACTTCGGAACTAGGACAAAAGTGTTTAAGTATGACAGATGCAAAACTGGTCTCCAGGTGCTTTCCTTCTTGGGTGCTAAAAATCTTTGAATAAAAGCCTTTTCCTGGTTGGGAAAAGAGAAACAGGCTTAACTACACTTTGTGGCAGCATACCTGATAAGACTTGTTGGAATAAATGAGTTTGGTTCTTTGGGGTAGAAGGAGAAATACCAATTACAGTTTGCAGTTGTACTGAATTATTTTTAGCAAACAAGAATCTGAAGTTATCTGTCTTGAAAGGTTTAAGGAAAGAGATAGAGGGCCTGCTAGCTTAGGAGGATGGCTTAAGTGGGGAAGGGAAGAGGGGGCATGAGAAGCTTGAGAGGATGGCTGGAGTGGGGGGCAAGCAAAGCTTGAGAGGATGGCTGGAGTGGGGGGGGGGGGCATGCAAAGCTTGAGAGGATGGCTGGAGTGGGGGGGGGGCATGCAAAGCTTGAGAGGATGGCTGGAGTGGGAAGGGGCATGAAGCTTGGTAGGATGGCTGGGGAGGGGAAAAGGTCCAAAGGTAGTCATATACACTTTTTCTAACTCAGGGAAGGTCACCAATCAGGTTTAAAAAAAATGAAGAGGCAGCATTAAAGGCCTCCTCCAAAGCTCCCAGTACTGCTGGGATAGCAAAGGGCTTCCAGGAAGCCACACAAAAAATTGTCAACTTTTTTTTTTGAGCCTCTGAAACATCTCTTCCCACATACTAAAAACTCTTTCATATTAGACATGAAATCAGCAAATGAGACTTCTTCATTTAAAGCACTGTTTTCAGATTCAATTAAGGCCTTTTCTCTTCGGAGTCAAAGACTACCTCCTCCTCAAAAAAGGAGGCCTCTTCCTCTTAGCTTGCACAGACAGAGAAGTGGAAGGCTGAAAAGACTGTAATGCCTTAAAAAGTTCCAGGGATGAGTTGTACCAGTCTACTTGAGGGCCCTCTAACTATAGGGAATCAAAGGTGGGAGATAATGACAAATATATTTTTTTCTCCATGAATCAGACATCCACACTGTCACCAATGACCCTGCAAATGATCTCCTAACCAAGATTTGAAGAACTCCTCCTTCACTCTCACGAAGAACAAAACTAGGTTCTCTGTTCTCAACGGTGTGTGCCTGAAGCCAAGTCTAACTGGCCATGTACTGCACCTGTGCCTAAGTGGCTTCCTGTGGAAGCCTTGTCAAAGGGGCCAGGAAAATCATGCTGACTTTCCCAGGGGTCTGAAACTATCCTAGCAGAACTGTCCAACCTAGACCACTGCAATGAGGTGGACGAATGAGTCTCTTCAAAACCCTCACTTTCCCTTACTCTTTAACTGAGGGGGGAGATCAGTGGAAGAGTCAGAAGCCATGACCACATGCACCAAAAAGTACAGTTGTGTACACTTACCATAAATGTAGAGGTTCGAGTGTATTTACTGTTGCAGTTATTACATTTGGGGTTATCTGCTTGCAGTAGCCCTCAGTCGGCCTGATTATCAAAGTCTTGGGTCCTGCGTTGGTTGCCCTCTCATCTTCCGTGACGTCAGGTAGTCAGGGTATAAAGCATTTATGGTAGGTGTACACAACTGTACTATGTTCTTCATGTTTCACTGTTGCAGTCATCACATTTGGGTAGATTCCCAAAGCTGAGGATGGGAGGAGGCATTTAGATAGCATTAGGACCAGATATAAGGCCCTGCAAGACTGCAGTGGCAAAGCCAGCTCTGGATTTAGAGAAAACTGGCAAATGGTAATGCTTGGTAAAGTATGTACAGAACTCCAGGTAGCAGCTTCTAGGATGTCCCTGGAAGGGACACCTCTGAGAAAGGCTGTAGAGGTAGATGGAGCCCTGGTTGAATGGGGTCTAATCCCCTATGGGATAGGTTTGCTATGGTGCTTATAAGCAGAACTGAATGCAATGGCCTATCCATTTAGAAATGGTTTGTTTTGAAATAGCCTTCCCTTCTGCCTTGCAGCAAATGCCACCAGCAGTTAAGATTTTCTTTGAGGATTAGTCCTGTCCAAGTAAAGTCTAAGCTTCTAAGGAGTGCAGTATCCATTCCCCTTTGTTCTGTGGATTAGGAAAAAAGGTTGTCAAATTAATGGACTGATTAAAAGCCACACTGGATACCATATTGGGCATGAAGGAGGGATTGGTCCCGAGGGACACCCTGTCCACATGAAAGATGATGAAAGGCTCCAGTGCCATAAGGGCCTGTAATTCAGATACCCCTCTTGCTGAAGTGATTGCTAAAAGGAAGGCTGTTTTCCACGAAAGGAATTTTAAATCTGCACTTGCAGCTGGCTCAAAGGTAGGGAGACTGAGTTTTTCCAATACAAAGTTAAGGTCCCAGGTTGGAGTAGGGGCTCTCCTGGGTGGTCTTAAAACTGCTTGAGCAGTGGATGAGAGAAGAGGGGTAGGGTTCTGTGTTATAATGAGCTGAAATGGCTGAGGCGTGAAATTTGATGGAAGAAAAAGAAAGGCCGTTGTGAAGCATCTCAGTTAAGTATTGAAGAATCTGAGGTAAATTGAGCGCTGCTGTGCCACATGCTTTGAGTTTGGTTCCAGGCACAGAATCTTTTCCATTTTTTAGCATAAGATTTTCTAGTACTAGGCCTCATTGCCTCCAAAATGACATCCAACACTTGTTTATTGAGGGATGGTAACTGAGAGAGATTAGGTAATTAGCCAGGCTGCCAGGTTCAGGGTTTAAAGCTGAGGGTGCAGAATCTGGTTCTCCTGCTGTGATAATAGGGTAGGGGTCTGAGGCAGGTGCCATGGAGCCAGCAGTGACACACTCCACAAGAGGGGGTACACACCAGTGTTGGTGTGGCCAGTCTGGTGTAATCAATATCGTCCTTGATTTGTCCTGTTTTTAGTAGTACTTTGGAGAGGAGAGGCAGAGGAGGAAAGACATAAACTGATAGATTTTTCCAGCTGAAGGACAGAGCATCCACATTCCAAGCTTGTTTGTGGGGAGTCCTTGTGCAAAATTTGCCCAACTGGTAGTTCTGGGGGGAGGCAAACAGGTCTATATCTGGGCTCCCCCATTTGTTTATCAACATGTTGAAAGTCTTTGGTTCCACTTTCCACTCGTGTGGGTCCATGAGATTTCTGCTTAGTTCATCTGCCAGTGAATTTAGTTTTCCTGGCAGGAATTGAGCCTGTAGATGCACTTGCTAGCTCATGGCTAGTCTGCAGAGGGGGTAAGAATGGGTACCCCCTGCTTGTTTATGTACCACATTACAGTGGTGTTGTCCATCTTTACCATTAATTGTCCAAGAAGAATGTGGTCCTTGAAGGCTGTCAGAGCATTCTGTACAGCTAACATTTCTTTTTGATTGATATGCAGGTGCATTTGACTTGGGTTCCATTTGCCCTGAATGCATTTCCCTGCCAGGTGAGCACCGCATGCATAGTCTGATGCATCTGTTAGGGTTTGGGCGGCAGGGGAATGTTAGTCCCTTGTTTCGGTGGCAGGCCTCTGCCTACCAAAGGAATTCTAACTGTAGGCAAGGTATGACAGGAATCATTGCTTCTAGATCCTGAGAATGTTGACACCATAAGCTTTTCAGATACCATTGTAGTTTCCTTATATGCAGTCTTGCATATGAATTAATAGAATGCAGGAGGCCATGAACCCCAAGGCTTGCAGTACTTGCCTTGCAGATATAGCAGGGTTTTTGTGGCCATTAGTTTGAAGTAAGTTGTCAAATGAATTTGTTTCTCTGGCGTGAGGAAAGCCATCTGGGAAGTTGTGTTCAAGCTTGCTCCCAGGAATATAATTTGTTGACAGGGTACCAGATGTGATTTCTTTTCGTTTATAGTGTACCCCAGACAAGTTAGCACCTTTTGTACAAATGCCAGATGATTCAAAAGTATGTCCTGGCTTTCTGCCTGAATTAGACAATCATCCAGGTATAGGTATATTTGAATATTTCTTTGCCTGCAAAATGAGATGACTGGAGCTAGGCGCTTTGTGAATACCCTGGGTGCAGTAGATAAGCCAAAGGGCAGTGCAGAGAACTGATAGTGCACGTAGCCTGCTTTGAAGTGTAGGTATCTTCTGCAAGATTCCCTGATTGGGATGTGCAGGTAGGCTTCCTTTAAATCGAGTGTTGCCAACCAGGCATCTTTGCCTAGCATAGGAAGCAACTAGTGAAGAGTCAGCATCTTGAATTTTGGAATCATCAAAAAGGTGTTTAACATAGACATGTCCAGGATAGGATGCCATGAGTAGTCTTTTCTAGGTACCAGGAAAAGTCTTGAGTAGAAAACCTTGGCCCTTTTCCTCTTCTGGTACTGTTTTGAATAGCCTTTATGCTTAAGAGAAAGTATTTGCTTTTGAGCCTCTGCCCACTGATTTTGGGGGGGGTAACGTGTGGAAGTGAAATCTGTATCCTTGGGAAACTATATTTAAAACCCATTTGTCCTGGATAAAGAGTTCCCAGTTTTTTTGCCTGCAGAGCAATCTTTCCCGCTAAAGGAGCAGTCAGTTAAGAACTGCTTGGAAGTTTTAAAGTTAAGTCATTGAGTCAGTTTACCATATGGGGGAGTCTTACTACTCCTTATTTGGAAGTGGGAGTCCTCCACTGTTTAGTCCTGTGCGTACCCTGGGACTGAAGCCTGGGTGTTCTGCCTAGTCTGGGTTTAGACTGAGAAGGCCTGGTAGAGGCAGGAAAGGACCAATTCTTAGAGGGCGAATGCCTACTAAATTCTGGAGGCTGTACTTGCAGGAAATCTTTAACAGTTTGCATAGATTTAGCTTTTTCCTCCATCTTTTTAAGAACTACTTCTGCTTTGTTGCCAAACAGGCGGTCCTGATTTAAGGGAGTGTCCAGTAATTTAGCTTTAACATGATCTGGCAAAGATTGCTCCTTACGCCAAGCATGCCTTCTAAGTACAGACCCAGTGACAGCAGCCCTGCAAGATGCCTGCAGTGAATCAAAACCACATTTTAAAGTATGTTTTCCAACCTGTTCAGCAGAATGCATTAAATCCTGTAAATCCTTATCTTCCGCACAGTCAGGAATCAACATCATTTTCTGTTTAAGCAATCCAATAATATGCTGCTGATACTTTAACATATGACACTGGCTGTTTAAGGCCCTAATGGCCAAGGTTGCAGAAGTGTATACCTTTTTACCCCATCTATCCAGCGCCCTGGAGTCTCTATCAGAGGGAATAGAGTCCTCTGCATCAGAATCCTCATAATCCTGGTCATCAGAGGAAACAGAAATTTCAGAATCCTGGTCAGAAGTATCATAAGCAATTCAGTCCTAGGTCTCTTAGAGGGGGAAGGTTGGCCATTCTTATCATTTTTTTAGGCATAGAGGCCTGACCATGCGGTCTGGACGTTGGTTTTCTAGGCATGGTTCGAGTTTTAGGCCTTGAAGAAGAAGATGGCATCTGTTTAATATGCAGGTCAGTAGGCCTTAATACACCCTCAGATGCCGGTGCCTGCACAGCGACTCCGGACCCATCCAAGGTAGAGACATCCGCAGGTTCCACAGTTGAAGCATCTCGCGGCATACCAGACTCCGAATGGGTCTCAGTAAAGGCCTGGGAATCTGAAGTAGCATTTATCAGGGGCTGCGAAAGCGCCTCACTGAGTACAGGCGAACTGGTGACTGGCTTAGGAGAAGTATCACCGGCAGCTTTGGACCTAGGCGGCCTGTCTCTGTCTTTATCTTTGCATTTTTTCGGAATTTCAGTAGTCGGATGGCTTACTGAAGACATATCTGGATAACTGAACCTAGTACCAAAATATTTAGAAGCGTAACTATACAGACAAAGTACAGTTTTGTACCTACCATAAATGTAGATGTTCGAAGATCCACATTGCTGCAGTCCTAACACTTGGGTAGTCCGCTGTCCCAGTCGGCCCGAATACCAAAGTATAAGGCTGACGTCGGTCAAGGCGCATTTGACTGACATCAGCATGACCGGCGTCATATCCTCAGTCTTTTCTTGCCCCAGATGTCAGAAGACCCTAAAAAGATAAGGCCAAAACCAAAAAACACCAAAACACTCCTGTGCCTAAAATATGTACAATATATACAAATGTACAAAAATAGAACCTCACCCACACAACCACCCCTAAACACAGAGGGGAAGGAGGGAGGGAAAATTGGACTGCCGCAATGTGGATCTTGAACATCTACATTTATGGTAGGTACAAAACTGTACTATGTTCTTCATCTCACATTGCTGCAGTCCTATAGAATCCCAAAGCAGAGGTAAGGGAGGATGGCTAGGCTATAATGAAGCAGGAGCTGCCAAAATGCCCTGCAACACAGCAGTGGCAAAACCAGCCCTGGACTTAGAATAGAGAGGAAGGTGGTAATGCTTGGAGAAAGTATGCACTGAACTCCAAGTAGCTGCCTCCAAAATATCCCCTTAGAAATGCTGTTGAAGTGGCAGTAGCCCTAGTGGAATGAGGCCTAATCCCAGCTGGAATCTCTTTGCCATGATGGGAGTAACAGAATGCAATGCAAAACCCAATCCACTTAGAAATAGTTTGTTTTGACACAGGCTTGCCCTGAGAACTCAAAGCAAAAGAAACAAACAACTGCTGAGACTGCCTAAAATCCCTAGTCCTGCTTAAATAATAGCGCGAACTGCCTGTGTACATCTAAAGTGTGCAAAATCTTTTCCCCTATTTTGGGGATCTGCATAAAAAGTAGGCAAATGAATAGTTTGGTTTAAAGCCACACTAGAAACCACCTTAGGCATAAATGAAGGATTAGTTGATACCTATCCTTATGAAAAATCAAAAAGGCTCCACGCCATAAGGGCCTGCAATTCAGAAACCCTTCTTGCAGAAGTAATGGCCAACAAAAAGCAGTCTTCCATGACAAGTATTTCAACTCAGCAGTTTCTCCAACACAAAATTGAGGTCCCAAGCAGGAGTAGGAGCTCTTAGGGGTCTTATATTCTTTGCCCCTCTAAGAAATTGCTTGAACAAAGGATGAGAAAACAATGGTGGGTCACAATCATAGTGAGCTGAAATTGCTGCAGCATGAATCTTAATGGAAGAGAAAGACAAACCTTTGTCCAATAGCTCAGTAAGATATTGAAGAGCCACACTCAAATTAGGCTCAGAAACATCCAAATCCTTTGCTGCACTCCAAAATAAAAATCTCTTCCATTTTTCTGCATACACCTTCGTGTACTAGGTCTTCTGGCTTCCGTAATCACATTCAAAACTTGTTGAGGAAGTTGAGACCTGCTGTGGTTCAAAAGAGAATATGCCAGGCTGTTAGATGAAGAGAGTGAAGCTTGACGTAGATGACCGTCCCTCTGAGACAAAGGTGTGGAATCAAAGGTAAAGGCCATGGAGGCTTTCTTACCAGATTCCTCAGTAATGGGTACCAGTGTTGCGAGGCCAATCTGGAGCTATCAAAATCATCCTTGGCTTGTCTTGTCTGACCTTTAGGAGTACCTTTGGGAGGAGAGGCAGAGGTGGAAAGGCATACACATGAAGATTTTCCCAACTGAGCGAAAGAGCATCCACTTTCCAAGCTGTGTGATGATAACTTTTAAACTTTGGCAGCTGGTGGTTTAGTGGAGAAGCGAACAGATCTATGTCTGGAGTTCCCCATGACACTGTCAATTTTTGAAATACATGAAGATCCAGTTTCCACGGGATCCATGATTTGCCTGCTTAACACATCTGCTAAGGAGTTCTGTGCTCCTGGCAGAAACCTTTCTCCCACAAAATCATTGCTTGCCTGCATAGAGGATAAGAATGTGTTCCCCCTTGCTTGTTGATGTACCACATGACAGTTGTGTTGTCTGTTAGAATCAACACCTGCCCTGGAAGAAGTAACTCCTTGAAAGCCTTCAATGCAAACTGGACTGCTAACATCTCCTTCATGTTGATATGTAGATGCTGTAGTCTGGCAGGCCACTTGTCTTGTATCCACTTTCCATTCAGATGAGCTCCCCAAGCTATGTCTGAGGCATCTGTCGTTAGAATCTGACTCGCCTCTGGCGGGTCACAGAGAGTCCCTTGTTTAGGTGACATTCCTGAGCCCACCACAAAATTCCTTTTGAATGCAAGGTATTATTTGAATGACAGTGTCAGATCCTGGCAGTGCTGTGTCCATACATTTTTGAGATACCATTGTAGCTTCCTCATATGCAGTTTGGCACTGGGAAGCACCAGAATACAAGATGCCATGAACCCTAATGCTTGAAGGACTGTCCTTGCAGTCAGCCGGACTGATGAGATAGTTGATGGAAGTAAAGGGATAGACTCTTTTGTTTGTCAAAGGCCATCTGGGCTGCTGTATTCAGTCTCACACCCAGAAAGCACATGTCTTGAGAGGGTACTAGACTGGACTTTATTTCGTTCACAGAATACCCCAGGCATCTTAGCACTGCTATCACATAATCCAGATGCTGAAGAAGCTTCCTTTTCTTGAGCCAGAATCAGACAGTCGTCCAAGTAAGGATAGATTTGTATTCCTTTTAGCCTGAAAAAGCTACAACTGGAGCCAGAACTTTGTGAATACTCTTAGATAAGCCAAAGGGCAATGCAGAGAACTGATAATGGGAATTTCCAGCTATACTTCCTGCAACTGAGTCTGATAGGCACATGAAGGTAAGCCTCCTTGAGATCTAAAGTTACCATCCAGTGATCTTTGCCCAGCAGAGGTAAAAGCTGTTGTAGCGTCAACATTTTGAACTTGGGAATGTCCAAATAAGTGTTGAGGATAGACAAATCCAAAATTGGTCTCCACGTGTTCCCCTTTTTGGTACTAGGAACAGAATAAAATCCTAGGCCCCTTTCTGGCACAGGAACCGGCTGAATGGCTATCTGGAGCAACAGAGAAATTTGCTTGTTAGCCTCTTTTCTTTGTAGAGGAGGAATGTCTGGCATGCCTTTGAAAGGAGGCAAGGTATGGAAATAAAACCTGTAACCGTGGTGAGCGATATCCAATACCCATCTGTCTTGGGTAATAACACTCCAGTTTTCTTTGAAAAGTGCCAGCCTTCCTCCCAAAGGTGCTGCCAGGCGAAGGCTCTGGCAGCTGAAAAGGCAAGTCATTGGGTCTGCAAGGACTGACCCCTGCCCTCACCAGAAGACTGGGCAGGCGTACTGCCTGCTCTAGGCCTAAAAGAACCTTGAGCTCTGCCCCTACCACGTCTAGATCTACCCCTAGACTGAGAATCATAAGAAGGATAAGTCCACCCCTTAGTAGGCCAATTTCTACTAAACTTTGGAGGCTGAACCTGCAAAAAATCTTTAACAGTCTGCATAGACTTAGCCTTGTCCTCCATTTTCTTTAAAACTGCGTCCAAATAACACATCAGATTGTAAAGGAGCATCTAAAATCCTTGTCTTTACATGTTCAGCTAAATTCTGATCCTTGAGCCAGGCGTGCCTGCGAAGAACAGAACCAGTGGCTGCCACCCTCGAAGAGGCCTGTACAGCATCAAAACCACATTGCAAGGAATGCTTACCCACTTGTTCAGAAACATGAACTAAATCCTGCAACTCTTTACACTCAATACCTTAGCATCTACCTTAGACTTCAATTGTGAAAGGAGATAATTTTGGTATTTCAACATGTGAAACTGGCAATTCAAAGCCCTCATGGCTAAAGTGGAAGAAGTATACACCTTTTCCCCATCTATCCAAAGCCCTTGCCTCTTTATCAGAAGGAACAGGATTTTTAACAACAGAAGCCTTAACACCTTTAGGGCCCTGAGAAACAGTTTCTGGGTCTGCCCTGGGACTCTTAAAAGATACTTATGAGCTTCAGGCACCCTATAATACCTGTCCGGTTTAACTGGGGCAGGAGGCAAAGAATCAGGGTTCAGGAAGCCTCTGCAAAAACATCCTCTACCACATCCAGAACAGGAGGTATAGCTAAAGGCCTATGCTGGGGTAGAAACAAAATTCCCTAAGCCTTTTCCTAGAATCAGAGAAATCTTGACCTTCCCATTTAAAATGCTCCCTCATGGAATGAAGGGTCTCTGAAAAGAAAAATCCTCAGGAGGCCGAAGGTGTAGAGTCATCTACATCAGAATCAGAATAAGGAGGATACTCCTGCAAGTCTTCAGAAGACTCAGAAGCCTCGAACACTGCTCAAAACTTTCAAGCTCAGGTTCCACCCTAGGCCTCTTATCAGGGGTAAAGAACCTCTAATCATAGTAATCAAATCTTCTGCCATTTTAAGCATATGTTTCTTAGGCAGAGACCCTGAAGAACTAGGAGACCCCACTGAAGTTAACCCTGGCCTACCTCTAGAAGCCTTGGAAACAGAAGGGGGGCCTAACCACCTTAGGAAGGGAGGGAGAACAGCTACCTGAGAAGCCCCTTCAGCCTGGCCTACCTCCTGAGAGGACACATCTTGTAACAGTAAAGTCTCACCCTGAGAATCCAAAGGAACTTCTGGTAGAACCACCGGCTCCACGAGCCCTCTAAAGAACCGGCGTCCGGGACAGGCGGTTCTTCCACCTAAACCGGCTGCTTTGTCCTCCCAAAACTAACCTGGCACAATCTAATCTTCTCTTAATAGTGCGTTTGTTAAATCTAGCACAAGGCGACAGCCAACAACGTTGTGCTCAGGCCCTAAGCAAGGTATACACAATGTAGGGTAATCTCTATGAGGTATCTGTTTCCCACAAGAAATACAGTTATTCACTTTTTCTGACATCGGTTAAATACTGAGGCAAGAAAAACCAAAATATTAACTTTGATTAAACTCCGACTTCAGAAAATTTCAAATACTGCTTCTGCATCGGACCATGCGGCAAAAGACTGAGGATATGGCGTCGGTCATGCGGTTCTGATGTCAGTCAAATTGGGACAGCGGACTACCCAAGTGTTAGGACTGCAGCAATGTGAGATGAAGAACATCGAATAGTTTGTTGCTTACATAAGGCACAAAACCGACAGCGAGGTACATCGTGGTCAGGGCCTAGGCAAGGAATACAGTACAAATGGAAATCTTTATGAGGTATTTGCTTTCCACAAGAAATACAATTACTGACTTTTACTGACATCGGTTTAGATCAAGAAAAAGTTTCCCCAATGGGGTACTTTGCTTTAGTTGAAAACTTTGGTTCTGAAACTCGAAAATGAAAATTTCAGGAGTCGGCCGACTGGCACTTGCGAACTGCTTCTGTTTCGGGCACCGCATGGCAAGAAAGACTGATGTAATGGCGTCGGCTGCATGCTTTATACCCCTAACTACCTGAAGTCATGGAAGATGAGACAACAATCGATGCAGGACCCAACGCTTTGATAATCAGGCCGAATGACGGCTACTGCAAGCAGATAACCCCAAATGTGATGACTGCAACAGTGAAACACGAAGAACATCCTTCAATGCTTTTTCAAGGAGAAGTCTTAAGGAATTCAGCCTTCTTTGAGTGGTCTTACGATTAAAAGATAAAACAGATATCTAGACTGGATGTTGACCCTACCCAAACAAAAACTTCAAAATATGTGGGTGTCCTTGCACATTTCTTTTTCTGATATGACACAAAATGAGATTCAGTACCAAACTTCACAGAAAAAAAAGCTCTCAATAAGGTACTACTCTACCCAAAAAACTTTCAGTCACAAGTCAACCACTTATTCTGAAAATGCTAAGAAAATGAGACATCTAAGTGTACAAACTGCAAGAAAGTTC
Source organism: Protopterus annectens (assembly GCF_019279795.1). Taxonomy (NCBI): domain Eukaryota; kingdom Metazoa; phylum Chordata; order Ceratodontiformes; family Protopteridae; genus Protopterus; species Protopterus annectens. Next base: position 349,551,480 of record NC_056742.1, read on the forward strand.
TGAATTTTTGTGCCTGAGCATCCTTTTTATACTTAATTGAACAGATAGATGCATGGTGTGCAAGGAAGAAGCCCAAAGTTTTAGCAGATGTCTGATATATTTGGCAGGATACGTCCCACAGATCTATAAGCTACTGCAATAGTGACCTCATGATGAACATGTAAGAAAAAACATTTCTTGACCAAACGGAAGACGTCAGGGAGAAGGACAGAGACATAGTCAGTCAGGAAGATGGAACGGTTATCACAAACAAAAGACCAACTTCCTCTTTTCAGAGGACAGAGTCCTAAGCTTCTTTTGTATGAGGTGGGACTGGTCCATCTTCCTCTAGACAGAGGACACAGTCCCAAACTTATCATAATGATTAGAGCCTATTCAATTACACCTCAAAAGCAGCATTTCCAAGGACAAGTAGAAATGGAGATTAATGGACCTTAACATGCCTTACAAAGGGTACTGAGGGACACGTCCAGTTAGGGCCAGGAGAGATCTGTCTAGCATTGATGTCCATAACTATTACAGATCAGAAACAGAACATCTGTCAGAGCTCAGACACAAATTAGACAATATGCAAAAGTGCAGACCACTACCTTATTGACAAGATAAAGCAGCATTCTATGAGCTAGAAATGGGAACTATTCGGAAGTCACAGGAGCAAATGGTCAACTAATCATGATATACTGTTAAAAACCTAAAGATGATGCTCTCAAGTCCAGAAGAAAATGGTTTAAGTGAAGATTTGCTTGACTTAATAGAGATGGGCAGACATATTAAAATGGATGAAAGAAACAGACAACAGAAAGCAAACAAGATCCAATATGTTAGAGTAGAATGGTAAAACAGATAAACACAGTAATCAGGACTATTAAGAGAAGTTCATGTGATATAAAAAAAATAAATAGAATAAATTACTGTGCAGCTAAACTAATAATAAAGAGTTAACACAAAAACAAAGAGCAACACAAGAAGGAAGGGAACAAGTAAAATGCCATCATGGAAGCACACAATAGAGAAAACTATAAAAGCAATTATGACAAGTAGTATCCCGCTGGAAAAATACAGAAAAAGGGAAAAGGTCATCAAAAATACTTAGAAAGACAGATGTGATAGCAGAAATGCACAGTATCAAAACAGACTACTATTTATCATACACTATCGGCAATAATAAATCAAATGCATCAGCAAAGGCAGAAAAAAATTATAATGTATACAGATATTTGCCAACATGTACATGTCATTAATAAGAAGGGATTATTGTTGAGAACCAAGTATTATATTGACAGGTGTTGGATGCCACTATACCCCCCCCCCCGGTATTAATGACAGGATATCTATTAATAATTTATTACAGATGAAAAGAAGGGGTATTTAATGTCCATCACTACTGATGGGACATCATATCATGGATCGGGAAGTTGTGATTAATTATGAGATTTGTTGGTTTTATTCCGTGATTGTATTTGTACAGATTAATTTGGAGATATTAGTGGAATTAATTTAATTTTTTTAAAGTTCAGTGATGGTTTGGATTCAAATTTTTGATATATATGAATTTGGGTTTATATGCTATAAGAATGTTTTTACGTTTTCACATTTTTTGAATAAATTACTTTTTTAACGATGTGAATTTTTGTTGAGCTACTAGACGGCACTGTACTACAGGTTAAAGAGTTGCTAGAGAGGGAGGTTTTAGGTGTAGAAGTTCACAAGAACTGGAGTGAACAAAAGCAGTTATGAGATTAATTATTAAAAAGTATGTGGATCTTCCTGGCATTTACAATACTTTTTTTTATTTTTATAGTATTATGTAGATGGATTTTGTTTTGAGGTTAGTTTATTTATCCAGTGGTCAGGAATTGTCTGCTTGTATGTCGCAGGAGTTGTATGAAAAAGACGAGCTTACAACACATTCTTTTCTGGGTTTGACTTCCCCTGGCTGTGACACTCTCTCTGAACTATCGATGTTAGATTACTTTCCCAGTTACCTGGCAAGCTGGATGGTATACAGAATGAACAAATGGCTACATCTGTTAAGGACACTATGCTATGTCTACATAAGATCACTGGTGAAAAAAAAATTCTAATGAGCAGTCTGGTTGTTCTGTTAACAGCATTTGTTCTGTTAACAGTATCTGAAATGCACTAAGGGATGCTGATACGATAAGTGAGACCGAAGTGAGTTATGTAACCCCTGGAGCCAGACCAAAACGTCGTACTGGAGGTAAGAGGCATTCCACTCTCCTAAAATAAAAGTTATGTACTCACCACAATTATTTGCGTTGTTCATTTTCATTCTTCCTCAACGACTGGGTCTTGGATCAGACTTTGCAGTTTTTTTTTTTTTTTGCTGTCACTATATAACAATTTACAATATAGCTTATAACAAGAAAAGGAACAGTGGTTCCAAAAAACTAGCAGGTCACTCCCAAAGAAAAAGGGGGTGGGGTGGGAAGTTGAGTAAGAATGAAAATGCACAACACAGATGAACAGTTACGGAGAGTACATAACTTTTATATCTGATGTTGCCATTTCATTCATTCCTCAATGAACGGGACAGAGTCCCCAGCTATGATAACCACGGGTGGCCCTAATGGAAGGATGCTTCAGAGTACTGCAGAACCAATTGCAGCCCTGTTTCTTGAGATGATATCCAACTTATAAAGAATAATAAAAGTATGAGCACTGGACCAAGTGGATCCAGCACAATCATCATCAATAGAAGCTCTGGTCCAGAATGCAGATGTAGACATACATCTAGTGGAGTAAGCTTTTGGAAGTCTTGTCAAAGATAAACCTCTAAAAGACAGTAAACATAGGGAATACAATCTGTTATCCATTTTGCTAAGGTGACTTTGGATATTGGTTTTCCCAATTTGTTAAGGGAAAAGAAAACAACACTTGGTCAGTTTTTCTAAAATCATTTGTTCTACAATATAAAAACAAAGCTACCTACATCCATCCAAAACGTGAAGCATGTTTTTCTCTTTATTGGAAAATTTTGGAAAGAAGACTGGCAAATTGATGACTTGGTTGATGTTTGTTTCAGAGGCTATTTTTGGTAGAAAAGATGGATGAGTACATAAGGTAACTATCTTTATGGGAAATTGAATATGGAGGTTTTGAAGTGCGTGTCTGGAGATCAGAAACTTGCCTAGCTGACGTAATAGCACCTAGAAAGGTGGTCTTCCAAGAAAGAAATCTGAGATCAGACTTGGCTGAAGGTTCAAAGGGAAGTTGAGCCAAGCATTGCAACACAATGATCCCAAGGTAGGGTAGGATCTTTAATTGGAGGTCTAAGCAAAAAAGTACCTTTAACTCATTCACTCCAGGACAGCTCCTTTGAGTGTGTACCTTTAACTCCCAGTGGGTGTGGCATGAACCTTTAAAAATATGAAGTTACCACCTTACAATTCTAACAAACACTCATTGATCGAGATCAAATATTAATACAATGACAAAATATCTACCGTGGCTTAGTGGTACTTCATGTTGTGTAGTGTGTGCAAGGTCCGGGGTTCGAGACTTACAGAGGTGTTTTATTTGTGGTTGGGAGGGTGGCCTAATGGGTAAGGTGTTTGTCTTACAAACACAAGGTGCAGGGTTCGAGTCTCACAAGGGATAACTGGCTAGGTTTAAAATGGTTCGCAAGGGCAGTTAGCTTAGTACTAAACTATGAACCTATCTATGAACCTATGAACAAATATTCTGATACCTTGTATGTAGCTTGGTTTTGGAATTATTAATGTAAATATGAACAAGCAATATTCTGACACTTAGAGGCTCAGCAGAAGGTAACTGCAGAAACGTCTGGAGGCGCACACTGCTGTTATGAGTTAAGGAGTGCTTTACATGGTCTGGGTGAAGCAAGAGGGGAAGCATTATATCCACTGTGATAATTAGATATGGCTAACTGAATTTTCATGGTGGAGGAAACTAGCACCTTGCTGAAAAATCGAAGCAAGAAAATCTAAATCAGCAGGAATGGGAGCAGTAAAAGTTACCAAATTCTTTCTGCTCTGCCCAACAGGAGCATCTTTTCTATTTATTCTTAGATATTTTCCTCGTCAAAGGTTTCTGGGATGAAAATAAAATTTAGCGAACTGGTGAAGAAAGCTTGGACTGCCTAGCCATCATCAGAACTGAAGAAATCATGCGGTCAACTTGAAGCCTGGATTGTCCGAGTGCATCATCCCTGAGGGATGAGATACCTGATCTGACTGAGGTTCAGTGTCCAAGGAGGACATAGAAGATGAGACCACAGGAAGGGGAACTAAACTTGCCAAGGCCAAAAAGGGGCAATGAGGATATCCTTGCTCTTCAACTGTAGTACCATCTGAATAAGTATATCATTGCTGGAGGCTCCCTGTGTCCTGACATACTGCTCTTCAAACTACCTGGAGATATATAGAGCTGAGTATATTTTTCTGGCACTTCAGAGTTGTGTACTGGTAATTGTTGTTTGACTAATTTTATATCATTGCTGGCTGACTTCAGAGTTGTGCACTGTAATTTTTGCTTCACTGTATAGTTTTTCAGATCTCTGCTGAAGGTGTTGGTTTTCCCACACCCACCCTCCCTATTCCTGTGTTGTTTAAATTTGGAGGCTTTTGCAGTTGCCCGCCCCCACTGTAGATTTGATCTGGGACACTCCCCCCGTCCCATTTCTTTACCTCATTCTACCTAATAGACTCCTCCTGCACTTTTTAGTCATTTTTAATTTAATTGCATTTTTTAAACTGTTTGGTCTAACATTGCTACATACTCAAGTGTGTTTAATTGCTTTGACTGCTGTTTTAGCTATGTTTCTGTGTATATACATACATATATATATATATATATATATATATATATATATATATATATATATATATATCTATATATATATATATATATATATCTATATACATATATCTATATATATATATATATATATATATATATCTATATATATATATATATATACATATATATATATATATATATATATATATATATATATATATATATATATATATATATAAAATACCTTTCCTGTAACTAGTGTAGTCCAGATTGAGATTTGCTGTATCCAGGACTGTATGTAAGCTTCTGAGCCTCACCCCAAGCTTTCTGTGCTGGAGGGAAGCCTTCTAGATTATCAGTGGGAGTGGTAAGCACTAGGTAACCTATCTACCACATAAGGAGTGGTAAAAATTGTAGTTATTAGCTGTTTGGGCAGTTGTTCCATTTCTCTCAACTTTCTGATTTAAAAGCCCACATTTGCACTTGTTTCCCCCCTTTCCTGTAACTAGTTTAGTCCAGATACAGATTCTTAGTTTTAGCACTTGAATTTGCTTATTCGTGATCAGCACTTGTTCAGAACTTGTAAGCACTAAATAACCTACTAATTACTACAGCACTCAACCTTCCTCATTACCTAAAGGAAAACAGTTTTGGTACTTACTTTCCTCACTTGCTTAGAGAAAAACAGCTCTTGTACTCACTTTCCTCACTTATCTAAAGGAAAATAGTTTTTTATTCAGGCATGTCCAAGGCTCAGCTCCCAGCGTTCTCTCTTGTCTATCTGATGAATCTGGGCAACTTGGGGCAATGTAGAAATTGCCTCATGTACAAAGACAACCCTGTCCTCTTACCACCCAACACTACAACCTGTGAGAGATGCACTTATCTAGCCAAACTGGAGGTAAAGCTCTCTCCAATCAATACTGAATTTGACAGTCAAGAGGAGAAGGTAAACACTTGCACCACACCACACTCATCACAGTCTCACTAAATCTACACCACCAAAATCCACATATAGAAACACAAAAACATTCGCGGAGGCTCTTAATAATAATCTGCTCAAGCAACAGAGACCTCCAAAGCAGAAATGCAAGCAACCTCCACCCCCCAACACAACCCAAATGAGACATAGCTCGCAGACTCAGTGTGCCACTCAACCACAGCCAATAAGGCAAAACAACATACCCAACACACTAGTCATAGGTGACTCTATAGTCAGGCACACTGATGTCCCCACTCACCAGGCTAAACAAGGAGAAGGTTACTGTCAGGTGCCAGGATCCGCCACATAACTCACACACTCAGGTCACTCCACAACAAGTACAAATATGACTCTGTCATTGTCCATGTTGGTGTGAATGACCTGAGCCGTACCTCCCTGGACTACATGAAAAGAGACGTGGAAGAGCTCTCCGATCTTGTAGCTCAGGCAGGTATGACCCTAGACCTGAGTAGTATTCTGCCATCACCCAGTATGATGCCGCAGTACAAAGACAAAATAATTGACTTCAACAATTGGCGAAGCTTCTGGTGCCATTCTAAAAGGATCCAGTATCTGTCTGCCTGGGATGACATGGTCGACAGACCACGATGCTTTGCCAGAGATGGCCTGCACCTGTCACCCCTGGGATTCCGGATACTGGCTAAGGTTCTTGCCGCCCCCTACAGTGCCTTTTTTAGGCAAGGTTCAAATGACAAATTCACCGCCTAACAGGAACAGGCAAGCAAAAACTGAGGGTGATGCTACTCAATACTAGAAGTCTAAATCTCAAAATGCACTCACTCGAGGTACTCCTTAAAATGAAGAACATTGATATCTGTGCAGTGACAGAGACCTGGTTCAAGGCTCCAGAGAGCACCCCTGCACTTCCAGGTAATAACACATACCACACTTTTCGGCCATGTAACATGGACCGGAACACCAAAGGCAGAGGTGTGTCCATATTCATTAAGGATATCCACACATTAAGGCTAGTTGCTCAGCATAATGCAGCCGAGGTTATCCAAGTGCAACTAACTCTGGGCAAAACTGCAATCCAAATTGAAGCTTGCTACAGATCGCACACCATGCCCCAGGATTCCCACCACTCTTTTTCTTGATGTACTGGAAAATATTAGGGTTCAACCACACACCCTAACAATGGGCAATTTCAATTACCCCACCATTAACTGGGAAAACTACTCATGTACCAACTCCTTCGCTCAACGCTTTCTGGAATTCATAAACGCCAATGCCCTGGATCAACTTATCCACACCCCCACCACGGGTAACAATATCAGAGATCGAGTCATTACCAACATGAGTGACCGGTGTTCCACACCTGAAGTCAATGCCTCATTGGCCCGATTTGACCATAAGCTAATTACCCTAGATATCCACATCCTGCCCCCACCCCCCCCCATTAAGGAAACCAAAGTCAACTTCATGCTTCTTAAGACAGAAGTAGTGAACTTCATAACACCCATGCAGATGGACAATGCAGTTACGACTACTGAATCCTACACAATTGCACTTTATAAGCACTTACATGAGTGCATGGATCGTGCTATTCCAAACAGAACCAATACACTATCCTCCAAAAAAGGAAGCCAATCTGGTGGTCCCCTGCCATAAACAAACTGTACAACAGAAGGAAGAAACTGTTGCAAAAGAGTAAAATCCCACGAGTGGAGGAGCTCCCTGGTCAGCCTCAGTAAGAAGCTGCAATCCCTGACAAAATCCTACAAAGCTAGTTATGAAAACAAAATCGCCACTGATTCTAAAGACAACTACAAAGCATTCTATAGCTATGTCAAGAATCCCAATGGCAACACTCAGATCTGCTCTGAATTACAGCACAATGGCACTAAATATACAGCCCCACTGATATTGCCAACATCCTGGCAGATAGGTTAAGTGCTAACTTTACCCCCCTCTCACCCCCTAAAGAGCCCATCTCTATACCGGAAGAATGCAAAGTTCCTGTAAACACGGCTGCACAGGTAAAAATCACAGTCTCCAAAGCAAAGAACACAGCATCCATGGGATCAGACAACATACCAGGCTGCGCTCTACACGAACTACAGAACGAACTGGCACCCCACCTAAGTACCATGTTCAATCATTGCCTCACCTCAGGCTTTGTGCCTGCTGAATGGCGCACAGCAACTGTTATCCCACTCCACAAGGGGGGAGCCACCACGGACCCTGGGAACTACCGCCCCATTAGCCTGATGAGCCTGGTCTGCAAGGCCACGGAACGTATCATCATGGAACTTATAAACAAAGACATTGGCAATCTCCAAACTCTGGACCCAACCCAGTTCGGGTTTGTAAAAGGCAGATCATGTCTCCTAAACCTGACAGACTTCTTTGAAGCAGTCACCAAAGCCATAGACAAGGGTAAGGTGGATCACACAGCCTATCTAGATCTTGCCAAGGCTTTCGACACCATCCCCCACTCTGGAATTATAGTTAAACTCAATAAACTAGGTATAAATCCCTATGTCACAAGATGGGTTGCCAACTGGCTCACTGACAGAACCCACACTGTGAAAGTAGCAGACTCCAAATCTGACTTCAGACCAGTGACAAGTGGAGTATCACAGGGTTCAGTCCTGGGTCCTCTCCTGTTTGGTATCTACTTCTCTGAAGTACAGGCTAACACAGAAGGTCTTTGGCTAACTAAGTTCGCAGATGACTGCAAACTAGGAGCCATAATCGAAACTACTAACGATGTGGACATCCTACAAAACGGCCTCACTGAGACGCCTGGCATCAAAGCCATGGCCTCAAGCTCAGTGCCAAAAAGTGCATTGTCATCCCCTTTGAACTCTGTACCCATGAACTACAACATAGACGGTAGTATACTTAACACCGAAAGTGTGATAAGAGACCTTGGGACACAAGTGGACAGTAGTCTCTCCTTTGATAATCACATTGTCACAGTAGTCAGAAAATCCTTCTACGTGGCACACCATCACAAAAGGTTTCTCATCGAGAAAAAGAGTCATTGTTCCCCTCTACTCATCACTCATTAGACCCCTTATAGAGTACAACACCCCTTTTGGTATGTACCTCACAAGACATCTACAACAACTGGAAAGGCCACAGAAATACCTCACAAAGAGGATTACCGGCCTCAAACAGATGCCCTACACAGATCGTCTCAAAAAACTCCAGCTTTACTCCATCGCATATCATCTACTCAGAGGTGATCTCTGCCTAACATACAAAGCTATGTCAAACCCAGAGCTGTTGGACATGCTCCACTTAAAGAAATCCCAATCCCTCCAAGCTACACGCTCTAGGGACCTAAACCTTGTCACCACAATAAACAGAACATGCCGGAGGGATAGATTCCTGTCCCAGAGACTTCCCATACTCTGGAATAAACTACCTATCTATATCAAACAAAGCTCCTCATTAGCACTCTTCAAGAAAAATCTTGATGATTGGATGGGAAATAGGAAATTCACCCCGGGAATCACCTCTGTGGCTCTGCTCGACAGTGGCACAGGAAAATAATTTTCTTGGGTGGTAAAAGCCAGGGTACCGTTTTGGCTGGGCTTGTATAGGCCCCAGGGCCGATAGCCTAGTACCTACCTATGAAGATGGCCAAACGTGGACTACAGCATCTTTCAATGACTCCCCATGAGGGGGAATTAGGGAGAAAAACCTGCTGCAGTTGCTGAGGGGAGAGGCAAAGAGAATGTAGCAAAGTTAACCCCACTGGCAAAAATGCGCCACTGTATGATTGAGAGACCAATTGTGAGGCATCAGAATAGTCCTGCTGAGCTTGTTGGCTAGAACACTGGATTTCCCCAGTATGTACATTGCTATAAGAAAGCGGTTAGAAGAGATCGCCCATTGCCAACTCTCACTGCCTCTTGGCAAAGGGGGTAGGACCTGGTTCCCCCCCTGTTTGTTGATGTACCATATCACTGACATACTACTCCTCTGGAGAGCAACTGTCCTTAGAAGAAGAGAGTTCTGAAAAGCCTGTAGTGCTAAAAGGACAGCTTTAATCTCGAAGACGTTTATATTTAAACTGGTCTCTTCTGGGGACAATGCACCTTGAACAGTCTGTCCCAAGAAATGCACTCCCCACCCCAATTGGGAAGTGTCTGTGGTCAACACGATGGGAGAGGAAAGAGAAGAAAGGGACGTCCCTGACAAACTTTGTCAGACTGAATCCAAAGTAGGGAATCCATGTAGACCAGCAAAAGTTTTATAGCATGGTTCAATGGCTGTCGAAGAATTGACCACTGTACTACTGAAGTCCACTGGAGGATTCACATCTGAAGATGAGCAGTGGGTCACCGCAGCCATAGATCCTAAGGTTTGAAGAACCAATTGTGTTGGAGGAAGGGTGCAATAGAATCTGACTGACATGCACTTTCAAGGTATGAACTCTTTTCTGGCAAAGAAGACAGCTGACTGACTGTGTTCAGGTGAGCTCCTAGTGATCTTCAGGAGTTGACACAAGTAATCCCTGGCTTTATCGAGAGGATGCCTGGTTGGATTAGTGAGGAGCCAGTCATCTAAATAAGGAAACACTCTGAATCCAACTAGTCTGAGATGAACTGCTACTACTGCCATACATTTGGTGAACACCCTAGTGGCTGTGATGAGACCAAAGGGCAGGACTCTGAACTGGTAATGACTGGCCCCCAGCCAATAGCACAAATATCTCAAGACAGCATCTGTTCATCTTGATGTGATAGTATGCCTCTTGGAGGTCTATGGAGCACATCCTTTCGTTCTTCTACAGAAGAGGTAGTATAGACTGAATTGTGACCATCCAGAACTTTGAGTTTACAAACTGATTTAGATTAAGTGCGATCCAGAACTGGTCTCTAGCCCCCTGTCTTCTTTGGCACTAAAGAACATTCAGTAAACTCCGGAACCTCTTTAGTCTGGTGGGACCTCTTGGACGACTCTTGTCTACCAGCTTTTGAATCTCTAGAGCTGCTAACTCCCGTTAACAGGGTGGAACATTGGGGAGACGTTTCCATTTGAGTGGGGGAATTTGTACAAAATGAATGAAACAGACTCTGGATATGATCTTTTGCACCCCAGAATCTTTTCTGATGGCTGCTCTGGCTTCTGGTACAAAGACAAGCACCTCCTACACTGCCTTCAGAGAAAGACTGTCAGGGAGCCCTTCAGGAGCACTGAAAGGGCCTATCCAAAAACACATCTCAGAACACTCGGTTTTACAGACCCCCTCTTGCCAAGAAGGCATGGCATTGTCTTCCAATGGAATTTCCCCCTCTGCCCCGGGGAGAAATTTCCCCCTGTGAGTCTTGAAAAGGTCTTCAACATTTTCAGAACCACATATTTTTACCACCGCACTGATTCCTGGAAAAAGATCTCTCTGGGGTTGAAAAATGGATTCCTATGGCAGACAAGGACTTTCCATCTTGCTCACAGTGAGAAAGTGGGTCTTTAACAGTGGGCCCAGATAAGGAAGATCCATCAAAGGGAGCATCAATGAAAGAAAACTTAAAGGGCTCCACAAAATCACACAAGTGCATCCAAGCACGTCTCCCGATGGCTATGCCCTGAACCTGCAGCCCATTAAAAACCTTCAGCTGCATAAGAGATTAACCTCATAGGATTATTAGATACAGACTGAAGGGTGGCTAGTTGCAAGGAAAAAACGTTCTGTTCCTCTGCCTACATGGTCCCAGAGGTAGCATTAGAAAGTTCCTTAATCAAGTCTCTCTGTAGCCTAGTAAAGTGTGCCAAGTAAATTAAATGACCATAATGCAAAGATCGTCACTGAAGAATAAATAAACTTTTTAAACCTAACACCCTGGACTCTCCATTAGGAGGATGGAGAGTGGAGCTCTGTTCAGCCAGTTCCTTTTTTGTGGCTGTTGCAACGACCATGGCATCTACAGGGATTCCCTTACTCCAAAAAAGTCTGTCTTTTGGTGGAGCTAGGATCTTGTCCAGACGATGGGGGATAGGTTCTATAGTATCCGGTTCCTTCCAAGCCTGGCAGGAGATGAGGTCTATAAGGTTGTCTGATGGGGGAGGCTCACCCAACATGTAGAGGAGCCAGACAAGGCTTATAGGAACACCAATTCCTCCTGGGAAGGGGATTCGGAGAACCAACCACCTTTTTGGCGAAGGATCTCTAAAGTTTCTCTGATGGAGACATCTTATGGGGCTGATCTGGGGGACCATTCCCCCTCATCAAAACCTGTGTATTCTATCAGAGATTCCTGTGGGGAATCTAAGTCCTTCCTCCTACACAATCTGTTCCGGGAAATCTCTTCATTGGGATGATCTGGACAGATGTTGGAATAAACGAATTTCGTGAACTGGAAATGCCTGTAAGCTCATACTGTCCCTGTGGAATAGGCAGATGAGGCTCAGAAGCCGGTCCGAGGGTTGAATGAGGTTAGGATCCAAAGAAGTAAGAGTAGATAGAGTTATCAGATGGGAGAACACCCTTCTCCATGACCTCGAAGGCTTTGGGATCAGGAGAAGTCGAAGCCAACCTCACTGGAGCCGTGCAGTCAAAAGTACAGTTTTGTACCTACCATAAATGTAGATGTTCGAAGATCCACATTGCTGCAGTCCTTACATATGGGTAGTCCGCTGTCCTCGGTCGGCCCGAATACCAAAGTATTAGGCTGACGTCGGTCAAGGCGCTTAAGACTGACATCAGGACGTCAGGGTACAAATGCGCATGACCGACGTCATATCCTCAGTCTTTTCTTGCCCCAGATGTCAGAAGGCCCTAAAAAGAAAGGCCAAAACCAAAAGACAGCAAAAAACAACCAACCACCCCTGCACTAATCCTATTTACAATATTTACAATATTCACAACCCAAACCACACAACCGCCTCTAACTACAGAGGGAAGGAGGAGGGTAAATTGGACTGCAGCAATGTGGATCTTGAACATCTACATTTATGGTAGGTACAAAACTGTACTATGTTCTTCATCTCACATTGCTGCAGTCCTTACATATGGGTAGAATCCCAAAGCAGAGGTAAGGGAGGATGGCAAAACTATAAAGCATTAGGAGCTGCCAAAATGCCCTGTAAAATTGCAGTGGCAAAACCAGCCCTAGATTTAGAGTAAAGTGGAAGGTGGTAATGCTTAGAGAAAGTATGCACTGAACTCCAAGTAGCTGCCTCCAAAATATCTTTAGTAGCCACCCCCTTAAAAGCTGTAGAAGTGGCAGTAGCCCTAGTGGAATGAGGCCTAATCCCAGCTGGAATCTCCTTACCATGATGGGAATAACAGAAAGCAATACAAAAACCAATCCACTTAGAAATAGTTTGTTTTGAAACAGGCTTGCCCTGAGAACCCAAAGCAAATGAAACAAATAACTGCTGAGACTGCCTGAACCGTTTAGTTCTGCTCAAATAATATCGCAACAGCCTGTGTATATCCAAAGTGTGCAAAATCTTTTCCCCTTTATTTTGGGGGTTTGCATAAAAAGTAGGCAAATGAATAGTTTGGTTTAAAGCCACACTAGAAACCACTTTAGGCATAAAGGAAGGATTAAGTAAGCAAAGATACCCTATCCTTATGGAAAATTAAGAAAGGCTCAACCGCCATAAGGGCCTGTAATTCAGAAACCCTTCTCGCAGAGGTAATGGCCAACAAAAAAGCAGTCTTCCATGATAAATATTTCAACTCGGCAATAGCTGCAGGCTCAAAAGGTTGTAGAGTGAGTTTCTCCAACACAAAATTGAGATCCCAAGCAGGAGTAGGAGCTCTCGTGGGGTCTTATATTCTTTGCCCTCTAAGGAATTGCTTAAACAAAGGATGAGAAAACAATGGTGGGTCACAGTCATAGTGAGCAGAAATTGCTGCAGCATGAACCTTAATAGAGGAGAAGGACAAACCTTTGTCCAGTAACTCAGTAAGATATTGAAGAGCCACACTTAAATTGACTTAGAAACATCAAATTCCTTTGCTGTACTCCAAAATAAAAATCTCCTCCATTTATCTGCGTACACTTTCCTTGTACTAGGCCTTCTGGCCTCCAAAATAACATTCAAAACTTGCTGTGGAAGCTGAGACCCTCCAGGGTTTAAAACAGAATATGCCAGGCTGTTAGATGTAGAGAGTGAAGTTTGACATTGAGTAAATGACTGTTCTCCTGAGACAGCAGGTGTGGAATCGAAGGCAAAGGCCATGGAGGCTCCCGTACCAGACTTCTCAGTAATGGGTACCAGTGCTGTCAAGGCAAATCTGGAGCTATTAAAATCATCTTTGGCTTGTCCTGTCTGACCTTCAGGAGTACCTTTGGGAGGAGAGGCAGAGGTGGAAAGGCATACACATGGAGATTGCTCCAATTGAATGAGAGAGCATCCACTTTCCAGGCTGTGGGATGAAACCTTTTTGTGCAAAACTTTGGCAGCTGGTAGTTTTGTGGAGAAGCGAACAGATCTATGTCTGGAGTTCCCCATAACACTGTCAATTTCTGAAATACATGAGGATCCAATTTCCACTCGTGGGGATCCATAATTTGTCTGCTCAACACATCTGCTAAGGAGCTCTGTGCTCCCGGCAGAAACCTTGCCTGAAGATTTAGCTGTAAACTGAGAGCAGTCTCCCACAAAATCATTGCTTGTCTGCATAGAGGATAAGAATCGTTCCCCTTGCTTGTTGATGTACCACATGACAGTTGTGTTGTCTGTTAGAACCAACACCTGCCCTGAAAGAAGTAAATCCTTGAAAGCTATTAATGCAAATTGGACTGCTAACATCTCCTTCAAGTTGATATGTAGATGTTGAAGTCTGACAGGCCACGTGTCTTGTACCCACTTTCCATTTAGATGAGCTCCCCAAGCTTTGTCTGAGGCATCTGTCGTTAGAATCTGACTCGCCTCTGGCCGGGTCACAGAGAGTCCCTTGTTTAGGTGACATTCCTGAGCCCACCACAAAAATTCCTTTTGAATGCAAGGTATTATCTGAATGACAGTGTCCATATCTTGGCAGTGCTGTGTCCATACATTTTTGAGATACCATTGTAGCTTCCTCATATGCAGTTTGGCATTGGGAAGTACCAGAATACAAGATGCCATGAACCCCAAGGCTTGAAGGACTGTCCTTGCAGTCAGCCTGGACTGACGAGACAATTGATGGAAGAGAAAGATTCTTTTGTTTGTCCGGGGTCAAAAAGGCCATCTGGGATGCTGTATTCAGTCTCACACCCAGAAAGCACATGTCCTGAGAGGGTACTAGACTGGACTTTATTTCGTTCACAGAATACCCCAAGCATCTTAACACTGCTATCACATACTGTAAATGATGAAGAAGTTCGTCCTTTCCTTGGGCCAGAATCAGGCAATCGTCCAAATAAGGATAGATTTGTATTCCTCTTAGCCTGAAGAAAGCTATCACTGGAGCCAGAACCTTCGTGAACACTCTGGGCGAAGGGCAATGCAGAGAACTGATAATGAGAAGTCCCAGCCCGAAAACGCAGATACTTTCTGCAACTGAGCCTGATAGGAACATGAAGGTAAGCCTCCTTGAGATCCAGAGTCACCATCCAGTGATCTTTGCCCAGCAGAGGTAAAAGCTGTTGTAACGTCAACATTTTGAACTTGGGAATGTCCAGATATGTGTTGAGGATAGATAAATCCAAGATTGGTCTCCACGTGTTCCCTTTCTTTGGTACTAGGAACAGGCGAGAATAAAATCCTAGGCCCACTTCTGGCAGAGGGACCGGTTGTATGGCCCTTATTTGAAGTAGCAGAGACATTTCTTTGTGAGCCTCTAGTCTTTGCTGAGGAGGAACGTCCGGCATGCCTTTGAAAGGAGGCAAGGTATGGAAATAAAACTTGTAACCTTGGTGAATGATATCCAATACCCATTTGTCTTGGGTAATCAAATTCCAACTTTCCTTGAAGAGTGCCAACCTTCCTCCCAAAGGTGCTGCCAGGCAAGAAGGATCTGGCAGCTGAAAAGGTAGGTCATTGGGCCTGTTTACGAAAGGACTGGCCCCTGCCCTCCCCCGAAGATTGTGCAGGTGAACTCCCTGTTCTAGGTCTGAAAGAACTCTGAGCTCTGCCCCTACCACGTCTAGATCTACCCCTAGACTGGGAATCATAAGAAGGATACGTCCACCCCTTAGCAGGCCAATTCCTACTAAACTTTGGAGGCTGAACTTGCAAAAAATCTTTAACAGCCTGCATAGACTTAGCCTTGTCTTCCATTTTCTTCAAGACTGACTCCACAGGTGAACCAAACAACACATCAGACTGTAAAGGAGCATCCAAAATCCTTGTCTTAACATGGTCAGATAAATTCTGATCCCTCAGCCAGGCGTGCCTGCGAAGAACTGAACCAGTGGCAGCCACCCTAGACGAGGCCTGTACAGCATCAAAACCACATTGTAAAGAATGCTTACCCACCTGTTCAGAGACATGCACCAAATCTTGTAATTCTTTACATTCAATGCCTTCCGCCAGAGCATCCACCTTAGACTTCAATTGAGAAAGCAGATAGTTTTGATATTTCAACATATGAAACTGGCAATTCAAAGCCCTCATAGCTAAGGTAGAAGATGTATAGACTTTCTTACCCCACCTATCCAAAGCTCTGGCCTCTTTATCTGGAGGAACCGGATTCTTTACAACAGAGGCGTTGACACCCTTAGGTCCCTGACTAACAGTTTCTGGGTCTGCCCTAGGACTCTTATAAAGATATTTATGAGCCTCAGGCACCCTGTAATACCTATCCGGTTTAACAGGAGCAGGAGGCAGAGAATCAGGATTAAGTGAAGCCTCTGCAAACACATCTTCCACAACATCCAGAACAGGGGGTATAGCCAAGGGCCTATGCTGGTGTAAAAGCAAAAATTCCCTAAGCCTTTTCCTGGAATCAGAGAAGTCCTGACCTTCCCACTTAAAATGTTCCCTCATGGAATGAAGAGTCTCTGAAAAGAAAAATCCTCTGGAGGAGAAGCAGAAGGAGTCGAATCATCTGCATCAGAATCAGAATAAGGAGAGTACTCCTGCAAGTCTTCAGCCGAAGACTCTGAAACATCCGAAGCCTGCTCAAAACTCCCCAACTCTGGCTCCACCCTAGGCCTCTTATCAGGAGGGGGCAAAGAACCTCTAATCAGAGTAATCAAATCTTCTGCCATTTTAAGCATGTGCTTCTTGGGCACAGACCCTGCTGAACTAGGAGTGACACCAACAGAAGCTAAACCTGGCCTGCCTCTGAGAGAAGGCTTGGAAACAGAAGGAGAGGGCCTAACCACCCTAGGAAGGGAGGGGAGTACAGTAACTTGAGAAGCCCCTTCAGCCTGACCTGCCTCCTGAGAGGCCACATCCTGAAATATCAAAGTCTCCCCCTGGGACTCCAGAGAAGCCTCCGTCGGAACCACCGGTTCCACTGACGCCTCTAAAGAACCGGCGTCCGAGCGGACGACTCATCTTACCTGGGTTTAACTGCTTTGTCTTTGCGCTTCTTGAAGAAGCGGGCGGAGCATCCGGCGGCATATTATAATTGCACCGCTTCCAAGACCAGCCTAGCACAATCTAACCTTCGCAATAGTGCGCTTATTGAACCTAGCACAAAGCGACACCCAACAACGTCGTGCTCAGGCCCCAAACAAGGAATACACAAAGAATGATAGTCCCTATGCGGTATCTGTTTCCCACAAGAAATACAGTTATTCACTTTTTCTGACATCCGGTAAAACACTGAGGCAAGAAAAACCAAAATATTCCCACGGGTACTTAGCCAACTTTGATTCGGTCTGAGTCTCCGTACTCGAAAAATTTCAGAACGCCGAACGGCACTTGCAACGCTGCTTCTGCATCGGACCATGCGGCAAAAAAGACTGAGGATATGACGTCGGTCATGCGCATTTGTACCCTGACGTCCTGATGTCAGTCTTAAGCGCCTTGACCGACGTCAGCCTAATACTTTGGTATTCGGGCCGACCAAGGACAGCGGACTACCCATATGTAAGGACTGCAGCAATGTGAGATGAAGAACATCTCTGACCTTGCCAAGACCTCCGCTCCGAGGGAGGAGTGATGGCTCCAAAACTCTGAGTGGAAGACATCCCCCTGGATCCGGCACCAAAGCTACACCTTTGAGACTTGTGCTGCTCAATGGGGATTGGTGCTGAATGAGTAACGGTTTTGAGTAATGAGTTTGAGTCAAAGAAGAATCTATCTTTAGATCAGATGCTTTGACTCCAAGGGGTCTCAGCTCTGAAACTGCTGGTAGGGCCAAAGGAGAAGAAATGATGGGATAGGAAACTGGTTGAAGGCTTATGGATCTGAAGGGAGACGGGAGACGGAAGGACCCAATATGGATCTGAACTCTTTGAGAAATTTTCTCATCATCCTATCCACGTCTGCTTCAGAGAGACTTCGGGAGGGCCTGACAGAAGATGTGGAAGGAGGGTGAGACATCCTCCTGGTGCTTTCCTGTAAAAAGGGAGATCAGAGCTGTGGAAAAACTGGCTCTAGAGAAAAACAAAGACTCTGGGACAGAGGTGACTTTGACACTGTTGATGTCAGATCCAGTTATTTTGGAAGCTTAGCAGGCGGCTCTGATGCGGGAGTGGATTTCGGAGACCATGCAGGAGAGCATCTCCTGTGCTCTCTGGGCTCCGAAGACCATTTAGATTTTTTGGTGGGTGTTTCAGCCCCTAATACAGAACCAGAAAAGGAAGGTGTCACAGCTGGAAGAGGGCCCTTTAAAACTAATTTGTTGTGCCTGTCACTAATATCCATGGTACTGAACCCTGGACAGATTTGACAGGGAGAATCATGTGACTTGTTCCTAAACAAAAAACGAATCCCTAAACAATAAAAGCAGACAGGAAGTACATTTCCTACATCCAGTTTTCTTTTCAGCCAAGCTAAGGGAGAGAGAGAGAGAAAGATTTTTTTTTTCATAAAAGGAAATAGAAGAAAGAAGGAGAATTACTAACAATGGTAATCAAGTAACTACCCCTAGAAAGCTGTCACGAGAGACAGCAGAGAAGGCTTACCAGCAATGGTAAAAAAGATATATCTGAAAAATGGTAGAAATAACAGTGGAAAATGCCAAGAAAGAGGAAAAGATATAGCCTGGGAAAAAAAGTAGACTAGAAACAAAATTAAGTTCTATTTTTTACTCATGAAACCCTGAAAAACACAACCCAAAGCTCGAGAGAGTGAGACCCATGTCTAAACCGTTAGAGTGACAAGATCTGAGGCAATACAGCAGTAAGGGGCAGTTATGTGTAAGGGGAGGAGCTCGAAAGTCGGATCCAAGAGTCTGGAAAAAAAGCAACCAAATCTGATCGGAAACCCATCCACTGAGGAATGAAAGAAAATAACTTATCAGTTCGATTTTAAGCAACCTTTCCTGATGAATTACAAAACTCAATCCATTCCATCAGGTGATAATGACATTTCAAAGCAGAATAATCACCAAATTTGAGAAACTGTTATCCAAGTATAGAAGGCTGCAGTTGGACAACCTATATTTTAAGGACAATGCTCTTGCCAAACAGGTACCAATAGGTTTACGTTTTGTTAAATATCCTAATGGACTCCGAGATGGTTTGTTACTTCACAGTGAGCTTTTTGGAATTTTTTGGCAAGATCAGTTTGGAATTAATAGGCATCTTGCAGAAGGACAAAGCCTCCAGGTTGGTGGCAAAGCAAGAAGCATCAGAGACTATCCATGTGCAACTAACAGTGGGTAAAACTGCCTTCCAGTTTATAGCCTGCTATAGACCACCCTCCCAAACCCAGGAACCCCACTCGGCCTTCCTGAGAACACAGGAAAATATGAAGGTCTCTCCAAACACCATTATATTGGGCGACTTCAACTACCCAAACATAGACTGGGGGCATTACTCTAGCTCCAACACCCTAGCCCAAAGGTTCCTAGAATTTATAAACTCAAATGCTATGGAACAACTTGTTACCACTCCCACAAGAGGGGAAAACATACTGGACCTGATCATCACCAACATGGGGACTCTATGGCTCCAGACCAGAAGTGTATCTCTCACTGGTAAGATCAGACCATAAACTAATCTCACTGGATATTCACATCCCGACCCCACCCCCTGCCCAGAAAACCACAGTGAAAAACTTCTCTAAAGCAAATTTCACACTCCTCAAAACCGAGGTGGAATCCTTCAAAGCCTGTGGAAAATACGGCCCAGACCGCAGAATCCTTTATAAACGCATTCTATGAACACCTTCAGGAATGCATGGATCATGCGATCCCAAATAAAACCAAGACCCAATCCTCCAAAGGCAGACGTCCTGTCTGGTGGACCCCAGCCATAAACAAACTATACAATAGAAGGAGGAAGCTACTAAATGATATAGCAAAATCCCAAAAAGGGAAGGCATCACTGATCAGTATTAGCAAAAAACTACGGGCACTCATAAAATTGTCTTAAGGCCAGCTTCGAGAGAAAAATTGCACAGGACACTAAGGATAATCACAAGGCTTTCTTTAGTTATGTTAGGAACCTGGGTGGTAATTCCCAGATATTCTCAGAATTAGTCCAAAATGACAAAAAATACACTGAACCCACAGACATTGCCAACATCCTAGCTGACAGGTTCAGCGCAAACTTCTCCCCCCCCTCCCCACCAAAAGGACAAATATCTATCCCAGCAGAGTGCTGCCCCCCTGACATCTCAGATGCTCAGGTAGGAGCCGCCCTCTCCAAAGCAAAAAACACAAAATCAATGGGACCAGACGGTGTCCCGGGCTGTGTCCTACATGAACTCCAAGAAGAGCTAAACCCAAACATAAAACTACTGTTCAATCTCAGCCTTACTACAGGATATGTGCCCAAAGAGTGGCGTACAGCAACAGTGGTCCCTCTCCATAAAGGTGGTGCCTCAACGGATCCTGGAAACTATTGCCCCATAAGCCTGACTAACTTGGTCTGCAAAGCTATGGAAAGGATCATCATGGACCTCATAAATAAAGATATTGGGGACCTACAGACACTGGATCCTACCCAGTTCGGCTTTGTTAAGGGCAGATCCTGCCTCTTAAACCTGGTTGATTTCTTTGAAACAGTCACCAAGGCCATTGATGAGGGGAAGGTGGTCCACACAGCCTACCTGGACCTCGCAAAAGCCTTGGATACAATACCCCACTGGCATTATAGATAAGCTCACCAGCTTAAATATAAACCCCTATGTCACTAGATGGATTGCAAACTGGCTCAAGGACAGAACCCACATGGTTAGAATTGCTGGAGCCATGTCAGACTCCAAACCAGTTACAAGTGGTGTCCCACAAGGCTCAG
The DNA here is from genome assembly GCF_019279795.1 of Protopterus annectens. Taxonomy (NCBI): domain Eukaryota; kingdom Metazoa; phylum Chordata; order Ceratodontiformes; family Protopteridae; genus Protopterus; species Protopterus annectens. Next base: position 349,572,519 of record NC_056742.1, read on the forward strand.
TCCTGGGACCTCTCTTGTTCGGTATATATTTCTCGGAGGTACAGGCCAACACGGAAGGACTGTGGCTGACCAAGTTCGCAGATGACTGCAAACTGGGCGCCATAATCGACTCTCCAGCTGACACAAGCATCCTCCAAAAGGGCCTCATAGAAACAGACAACTGGTGCCAGAGCCATGGCCTCAAGCTAAATGCCAAAAAGTGTATAGTCATCCCCTTTGGCAAAAACAAAGTGCCTACAAATTACCACACAGGTGGTAATCCATTAAGTACAGAAGAAGTAATTAGAGACCTGGGGACCCAAGTTGATAGCAATCTCTCATTTGACAACCACGTGGCCAAAGTGGTTAGAAAAACATTTTATATAGCCCACCTAATCATGAAGGGATTCACATCTAGATCAGGGGAGGTCACTGTGCCTCTTTACTCATCCCTCATCAGGCCCATAATTGAGTACAATGCCCCTTTTGGGATGTACCTTACCAGACACCTGCAGCAACTGGAAAGACCCCAAAAGTACCTCACCAAGAAGATCAAAGGGCTCAAACAGATGCCATATGCTGCCCGGTTAAAGAAACTCCAGCTCTACTCAGTGGCATACCGCCTGTTCAGAGGCGATATGTGCCCGACGTATAAAGCCATGACCAACCCGGAATTAATGGACATGTTGCACCTCAGAAAATCCAAATCCCATCGAGCTACGCGCTCGAGAGACTTGAACCTCAGCAATGAAATAAATAGGACATGCTGGAGGGACAGATTCATAACCCAGAGGCTCCCTTCACTCTGGAATAAAATCCCAGTCCAGGTTAGGCAGAGTCCCTCATTGACTCTCTTCAAGAGGAATCTTGATGAGTGGATGGGAGGTCGTAGGTTTACCCCGGGTATCACTTCTGTGTCACTGTTAGACAGAGGCACAGTATACTAACCTCGAAAAAGGGCATAGCAAAATAAATTTAAAATGGGTGGCGAAAGCCAAACACATTCTGGCTAGGCTTATAAATGCCCTAGGGCAGATAGCCTAGTATGAACCTATGAACATATGAAAGACATTGAAAGCTTGCAGGATGAGATTTTAACAGATTTGCTATGGAATTCAACTGAGTTTTTGACTGGATGGAGAAAGAATGTATTGCTACAGAAAGGAGGAAAGAGAAAAAGCTGGCAAGAGGTCATGATCAGTACAATACTAAGCAAGCATATCCCCATCCCTCTATTGTTAACAACTTTAATGGTAGGTTCTCCAGGAGCAGTTACTGGGAAGTAACAGAACCTCATAGTCATGGTAGTATTGACAACTGTGGCAATTTTTTTTAAAGAAGAGGCCAGCATCCCACAACGTTCATACAGAATATAGAAGAGAAACAGGAGAGTGCAACAACAAAGGATGTAACCTTAGTTTGAGGAGAATGCAGGTTGTAATGACTGTGGTCCTATCAGGGGGTGGATGATGAACAGAGGTTAGTGTTGACTCGGGGTTTCTTTCAGCGTTTCCTAACAAAGCTACTGTTTACAACTTTAAAGGTTTCAACATTCACAATTAGTCAACTGGATATTACTCCAGTTTATTGCAAGTGGTTTTTAAAGGTTTTACATTTGTACCAAGTTCCATTTAGTAGAAAATTTGCTTGACTTGGAATTGCTTACACGTAAGTTGAAGTTGGCATTACTTTTCAAGAACAATGCCCTTTTTGGGTGATTTAAATAAGGGTCTATGCAGACCACGCTTGTTCAATCCCCTACTGACCCCCCCCCACCTAACAGCATTTAAAAAAGCATGTGAGAGGGAGTTGATGGACATAAAGATTAGTCCTGGTTAATTCAATTTATCTGCTGGGGAAAGAAAGTTGTTGAGACTGGAGTAGCAACCATTTCATCAGTATTATGAAGTGGGACAAGGGTGGCTGTGCAGACTTGAAGGACAGTCGCATATATTCTGAAAAAATGTTGCAGTATCTCAACAACAGTGAATTTTTTTACTAGTGCTAGCAAGAATAAAATTAATATAGCTTACCACCATAGTGGCTTTTGGTAAGGGACATTACAACTAATTATAGTCTCGATTATATAGTACTAGATTTTTTCGAAGTGGAGAAGGCTGTGATTCCAAACATTTTTGGTATTCTTAAAGGTTCATAAATCTGTTGTGGATCCTCTACTTCACGCTATTGTGGCAGTAAAAGATTCAAAGACTGAGCCATTAGCCAACTCTGTTGACTGACTTGACCTTGAAATAATTTTTTAATGACAAGCCTAATGTATTAAAAGACACAAGGCACTTGCTCAATGAGAAGCACCAGGCAGAGTTAAACAAGGGTTTAACATTTTTGCTCCCCATAAGGAGGGCATACAGTAATGTAATGATACCTTAATTAGTGGTTCTGGTCTGAAGCAGGACACTATCAATTTATTGGTGGAAGCCATGGAAATAGATATGGCTAATAACTTTGCATTTTTTTTTATAATGTGAATTTCTCAACCAAATCTCTGGGTTGGCTATGGTGGCCCAGCAGCTTAGGTTTTTGCTAACACGGCACTACGGTAGTGGGAAAACAAGAAGTTATGTACTCACCATAACGTTCGATGTATGTAGTCCATCTCGCCTTACATTCTTACCCCTTGGCCATACTCTAGCTCAAAGTCTTTAATTGGCTCGTGGCTAAGAGGTATCCCATCATGCAACAGGCCCATTCCCCAGATCTTGTTTGCTGCAAGTGCACACACACATACTGAGAACAACAACCCCAGCCGAAAGGACCACTGACACCTAGAGACTATACCTCCAGGTCCTCAAGGAGGGGGTAAGGAGGGGGAGTAAGTAAGAATGTAAGGCAAGATGAACTACATACATCAAACGTTATGGTGAGTACATAACTTCTTGATGTTATGTAGTCTAATCTCGTCTTCATTCTTACCCCTGGGACAGCGTCCCTAGCACCTTGACCTTGGGTGGCTTAGTGAAAAATACTCTTGAGCACTGTGGAACCAAAGGAATATCTGCCTCTAGAGACCAGATCTAATTTGTAGCGACTAATAAAGGTATGAGGCGAAGTCCATGTTGCTGCAGCACAAATATCATCCATAGACATCCTAGCCTAAAATGCAGTAGAGGTAGCCACAGATCGTGTAGAATGAGCCTTCACTTTAAAGGGTAATTCTCTGCCATTGGAACCATAAATAAATTAGATGCAATCGGAGATCCAGCGAGACAAGGTTACTTTAGAAACAGGAACCCCAAGTCTAATGTCTGAAAACGAGACAAACAGTTGATCTGATTTCCTGAAATATTTTGTCCTATGTAAATAGAAACGCAATTGTCTATGAAGGTCTAGCTGATGAAACTTAAATTCTGCCTTGTTAGAAAGTTCAGGAAAAAACACAAACAACTCAATAGATTGGTTGATATTGACAACAGAAGCAACCTTTGGAATAAAAGAAGGTTTGGTTCTTAAGGAGAACCTGTCTTTGTGAAACACCAAATAAGGTGGCTTAATCGATAAAACTTGGAGCTCAGAGACCCGACTAGCTGAAGTTAAGGCTACTACCAAAAATACTGTCTTCCATGACAAGAATTTTAGGTCACACATAGCTGCGGGCTCAAAGGGAGGCGAGGTGAGCTTCTGTAAAACGAAATTGAGGTCCCATGGCATTACTGGATCAAAGACTAGAGGTCGGAGTAACACTGTCCCTTTAAGAAAAGCCCTACAAAGCCTATGAGCCATAAGGTTGGGCTCATTAGCAAAGTGAAAGGTAGAAATCACTGCTAATTGCACTTTAATGGTTGCTGCAGCTGATCCCTGACTGAACAGTTGAGAAAGAAATTCTAATATTGCTGAAATAGGAGCTGTATGAGGATCAATATGCCTTTCATGGGTCCAAATGGAGAATCTCTTCCACTTACTGGAATAAATCTTCCTGGTAGAAGGCTTGTGGGAAGAAGACAGAATATGGACCACTTCCGAGGAAAAATCATGAATCCTGACTAGGGACGGAACTGGAGCAGCCAAGCTGTCAACTTGAGGGTATGGATGGAGGGATGGAACTGTCCTGACATATGAGTCAGCAGATCTGGATCTGGGTCGAGAATCCAGGGATCATCCATTAGATAGGGTTGAAGGAAAGGAAACCAAATCTGACGAGGCCAGTGAGGGGCAATCAGGATCATTTCGCTTCCCAGAGACTGTGCTTTCTGAATGACCTTTGATATCAGAGGAAACGGTGGAAAGGCATAAAGAAGACCGGAGGGCTAATCGTGAACCAGAGCATCCTTGGGTGTCTCCCCCTTTGGGGGAATATGGGTGAAGTAGCTGCTGCATTTGGCATTGAGGGGGCTGGCAAATAGATCGCAGCAAGGCTGACCCCATCTGCGGAATATCTTCTCCGCAACATATTTGTTCAGGGACCACTCGTGAGGCATTAGGATAGCTCTGCTCAGCCTGTCGGCAATCACGTTGGACTTCCTCGGTATATGCGTTGCAACTAGAAAGCATTGGGAAGACACAGTGCCCACTGCCAAACTCGAAGTGCCTCTCTGCAAAGGGGGTATGATATGGTTCCTCCCTGCTTATTCAGATACCATACCACTGACATGTAGTCCGAGTGGGTTGCAATTGTCCCTAATGGGAGAAAGCTCTGAAGTGCTTGCAACGCTAACAGCACTGCTCTCAACCCCAAGACATTGATATGCAAATGAGTCTCGTGATCCTGCCATGTGACTTGGACTGTCCTGCCGAGATAATGCCCCCCCCACCCAATTTGGGAGGCATCCATGGTCAACGTGGCAACTGGAGAAGATGGTACAAAAGGCTTACCCACGTTGAGATTGCTGGCCTGAAGCCACCAGCGTAGATCCTGCTTGCATGTGTCCGTAATCAGAAGAGAATGGGAGAGTGGAAGATACTGTAGTGACCATTGGCGAAAAGCAGCCACTGAAGAACCTGCATGTGTAGTCTGGCAAGGGGAGCCAGCATGATTGTGGCATCCATGGTCCCTAATAACTTGAGGACCACTTTTGCCTTGACCTTCCTCAATGGTAGTAAGGCGTAGGCCTGCTGTTGTAGAGCCTGAATTATCTCTACTGGTAAGAAGGCCCTCATGAGCACCGTATCTAGTTTGGCGCCGATAAAAGTGACACGCTGTGAGGGCAACAAGGCAGATTTTTCCCAATTTAGAGGAATTCCTAACCTTTGGCACAGTGTAATGGTGGCATCCCTGGTCTGTAACAGTAAATGCCTGGTGGTGGCAGAAAGGAGCCAGTCGTCCAGGTACGGAAACACTTGGAATCCCTGACGTCTCAAGTGAACCGTTACCACTGCCATGCATTTGGTGTACACTCTGGGGGCTGTGGTGAGACCAAAGGGCAGGGCGTGAAACTGAAAATGACTGGCTCCCAGCTGGAAGCATAGATGACTTCTCGATGCCCTGTCCATCTTGATACGGTAGTAAGCATCTTTGAGGTCGATGGAGCTCATCCACACATCTTTCCCCAACAGGGGGAGTATTGACTAAGGTGACCATGCGGAACATGGACTTTTGTACATGAAGGTTCAATCGGCTGAGATCCAAGATGGGTCTCAAGTCCCCTGTTCTTTTCGGCACTCAAAAGAATCTGGAGTAAGTCCCTAATCCTACTTCGTCTGCGGGGACAGGCTGGATGGCTCTCTTTGAAAGCAACTTTTTTATTTCTAAAGTTGCAGAATCCCTTTGACCGGGTGGAACGTCTGGAATTCTCTTGGTTGGCAGGGGAGGAGAAGAGAATGGTATATGATAACCTCTGGAAATTATCTTTAAAACCCACTCGTCTTGGGTGACATTTTGCCAGGCTTCTGGGAATAAAGAAATGCTACCCCCAACCCGCTCCAAAGATGCACAGTCGGGCCTCCATTCAGGAGTGCTGGAAGAGAGAACTGCGAAAGGAATCACGGTCCCCCTGGTTATGTGGGCCTCCTCTGCCTCTAGGGTGGCGTCTACCTGAATTTTCACCCCCTCCTCTGCCTCTTTGTGTGTCCTGAAAAAACCTCTGCAACTTCCTGAAACATATTTTCCCACCCTTCTCGCCCCTTGGGGTAAGGTCTAGAAGGCATGGAAAAACAGACTCCCACGGCAGACAGGGTTTTTCCTTCCTGCTCACACCTAGTGAGTGTCCTTCACCTTGGTTCCGAATAACGAACTGTCAAATGGGGTGTTGGTGAACATAGACTTGAAGGCCTCCATGAAGTTAAGCAGGCGCATCCAGGAGTGTCTCCTAACAGCAACTCCGGAACCAGCTGCCTTGCTCGCTCCCTCGGCTGCGTATGAGATCAGCCTCATGGAGGAGTTGGTAAGGGAATTTAGGGCAGACATCTGTGCATTGACCTTCTGAGCCACAGCATCAGAAATGTTACCCTGTAGAGAATTTCCTAGCTCTTTTAGGAGATCTCTCTGGAGCCTTGTAAAATGCGACAAGTAGTTCAGCGACCGCAGACTAAAGGCCGCTGAGGTAAAAACACACTTCCCATACCTGTCCACGGCCCAGGACTCCTTGTTAGGCGGATGGACGGTAGACGAGGTTTCAGCAAGTTCCTTCTTGGTGGCTGCTGCCACCACCACAGCATCTACTGGAATGCCTTTCATCAGATATTCCTTGTCTGTGTGAGCAGACAAAATCTTATTGGGTCTCCTAGGGACCGGTTCCACAGTGTCAGGAGTTTCCCACACCTTTTGACAGATGAGATCTAGTAGCTCATCGAAAGGGGGAGACACCCAAGAGGCGGAAGGTTGAGACCCGAAAGCCTTCAGGAACGCAGACTCCTCATCATCAGAAGGGGATTTGGAGGGCCAGCAGCCTATCTGAAAAAGAGATATCTTCAGAAGACGACTTGGGGGATCCTTTCTGACTCTTCGAGGTTGGTGTCTGATGTGAGAGCCTCATCCGGGGAGTCAACGTGTTTACTCTTACACAATCTTTTTCTGGCGGGCTCCACAGGCAAAAACTCTGGGGAGATGTCAGAAAGTTGGGGACCACTCATGGAAGTATCCTGAGGCATTAGGTCTCCGCTGTCCATGGATAGAGGGTGATCTGAAACTGACACCGGTGCCGGAGGGGGCAGAGTGTCGGTGCCGTAGGATGCAGCTGACGACCTGGCCAGCACGCTCCTCATAACCTCGAAGGCCAATCCCCCGGCTCCGAAGGTCGACTAACCGTAGAGGATACGGTAGTAGCCCTCGATGCCGAGGGGATGAGGTCATAAGCAGACATTGGGTCCAAGCTCACCTGAGCCGAAGCAACGAGAGGAAGGCTCGGAACCAATAAAGATTGATCCGAGCCCTCCCCCTCGGGTCTGACCAGGGAACTGTGGACCCACGACCCCGTGGACGGAACAGACAGGGTCGGAGCGGAAATCGGAACCGAGAGGCCAGGCAAAGCTACTGGATCCGACCTAACGGCACCCGATGGAACCGACAACTCTGGCTCCAAGGGCCGAGAAAGGCTCGGAGGAGGAACAAATGATGAAGGGGCCATGGTCTCCAGAGTTGACGGCCAGCACCAATGACTGAAGCAGTTTCTTCACCACTCTTATCAATGTCCTCGTCGGAAACGGACCTGGAGGATATAGTTGGAGATCTGGATCTCCCTACAGAGGGAGACTGACGTGAAGGAGAACCCGGTCGAACAACTGGAGACCAGCTCCGAACCAAAATATCCATGACCGGCTCCGAAAGGCTGGTAGCCGATACAGACTTAGTAAATACACCACCTTTTGTCAGCACCAAAGCCAATGGAGCCAAAGAAGGAAAAGCTGTTCTAACAACTTTCTCTGATGGCTCCAAAGAAACAGATGGAGCCGGAGAGTGCTTCTTAGCAGTCTTTTTGTCCTTTTTAGCTGGACGGGCTATGGTACTGGAAAGACTTAGCCAAGTCTTCCTCGAAGGAGTGTTTAAGCAGTCCTTTCAGGATGAGCTTGTTCTTCCTCTCCTGTAGCACGTGGGGACTGAAGGAATGACAAAACAAGCAGGACTCTTGGAGGTGAATAGCCCCCAAGCAGTACACGCACACAGAGTGCCCATCAGTCAAAGACATTTTTTTGTTGCATTCAATACAATTCTTAAAGCCCGAAGGCCTATGTTCCTTAAAATCCTTAGACATGCTGTATAAGGAGTACACACACACAGACAAGCTGCAAACCACACTTACACACAAAAAACCTAATTAAACCCTGCATGGGAAACTAGAGCCTCTAACTAAAACGGCCTAGTAACCGACGAGAACAAAAAATACAGGGAGGACTAGGTCTTCTAATTTAAAAGTAAAGTTTTGTACCTACCATAAATGTAGATGTTCGAAGATCCACATTGCTGCAGTCCTTACACTTGGGTAGTCCACTGTCCTCGGTCGGCCCGAATATCAAAGTATAAGGCTGACGTCGGTCAAGGCGCATAAGACTGACATCGGGACGTCAGGGTACAAATGCGCATGACCGACGTCATATCCTCAGTCTTTTCTTGCCCCAGATGTCAGAAGACCCTAACAAGAAAGGTCAAAACCCAAAGACAACAAAACCAACAACCAACCACCCTAGCACTAATAATATGTACAATATATACAATATACACAATATTTACAATCCAACCCACACAACCGCCTCTAACTACAGAGGGAAGGAGGGAGGTAAATTGGACTGCAGCAATGTGGATCTTGAACATCTACATTTATGGTAGGTACAAAACTGTACTATGTTCTTCATCTCACATTGCTGCAGTCCTTACACTTGGGTAGAATCCCAAAGCAGAGGTAAGGGAGGCTGGCACAACTATAAAGAAGCAGGAGCTGCCAAAATGCCCTGTAAAATAGCAGTGGCAAAACCAGCCCTAGATTTAGAGTAAAGTGGAAGGTGATAATGCTTAGAGAAAGTGTGCACAGAACTCCAAGTAGCTGCCTCCAAGATATCTTTAGTTGCCACCCCTTAAAAAGCTGTTGAAGTGGCAGTAGCCCTAGTGGAATGAGGCCTAATCCCAGCTGGAACCTCCTTGCCATGATGGGAATAACAGAAAGCAATGCAAAACCCAATCCACTTAGAAATAGTTTGTTTTGACACAGGCTTGCCCTGAGAACTCAAAGCAAAAGAAACAAATAACTGCTGAGACTGCCTGAACCCTTTAGTTCTGCTCAAATAATATCGCAACTGCCTGTGTATATCCAAAGTGTGCAAAATCTTTTCCCCTTTATTTTGGGGGTTTGCATAAAAGGTAGGCAAATGAATAGTTTGGTTTAAAGACACACTAGAAACCACTTTAGGCATAAAGGAAGGATTAGTACGTAAAGATACCCTATCCATATGGAAAATTAAGAAAGGCTCAACTGCCATAAGGGCCTGTAATTCAGAAACCCTTCTCGCAGAGGTAATGGCTAACAAAAAAGCAGTCTTCCATGATAAATATTTCAACTCAGCAGTAGCTGCAGGCTCAAAAGGTTGTAGAGTGAGTTTCTCCAACACAAAATTGAGATCCCAAGCAGGAGTAGGAGCTCTCCGTGGGGTCTTATATTCTTTGCCCCTCTAAGGAATTGCTTAAACAAAGGATGAGAAAACAATGGTGGGTCACAATCATAGTGAGCAGAAATTGCTGCAGCATGAATCTTAATAGAAGAGAAGGACAAACCTTTGTCCAGTAACTCAGTAAGATATTGAAGAGCCACACTTAAATTAGGCTTAGAAACATCAAATGCTTTTGCTGCACTCCAAAATAAAAATCTCTTCCATTTATCTGCGTACACTTTCCTTGTACTAGGCCTTCTGGCTTCCAAAATAACATTCAAAACTTGCTGTGGAAGCTGAAACCCTCCAGGGTTTAAAACAGAATATGCCAGGCTGTCAGGTGAAGAGAGTGAAGTTTGACATTGAGTAAATGACTGTTCTCCTGAGTCAGCAGGTGTGGAATCGAAGGTAAAGGCCATGGAGGCTCCCGTACCAGACTTCTCAGTAGAGGGTACCAATGCTGTCGAGGCCAATCTGGAGCTATTAAAATCATCTTTGGCTTGTCCTGTCTGACCTTCAGAAGTACCTTTGGGAGGAGAGGCAGAGGTGGAAAGGCGTACACATGAAGATTGCTCCAATTGAATGAAAGAGCATCCACCTTCCAAGCTGTGGGATGAAAAATTTTGTGCAAAACTTTGGCAGCTGGTAGTTTAGTGGAGAAGCGAACAGATCTATGTCTGGAGTTCCCCATGACACTGTCAATTTCTGAAATACACGAGGATCCAATTTCCACTCGTGGGGATCCATAATTTGTCTGCTCAACACATCTGCTAAGGAGTTCTGTGCTCCCGGCAGAAACCTTGCCTGAAGATTTAGCTGTAAACAGAGCAGTCTCCCACAAAATCATTGCTTGTCTGCACAGAGGATAAGAATGTGTTCCCCCTTGCTTGTTGATGTACCACATGACAGTTGTGTTGTCTGTTAGAATCAACACCTGCCCTGGAAGAAGTAAATCCTTGAAAGCTATTAATGCAAATTGGACTGCTAACATCTCCTTCAGGTTGATATGTAGATGTAGAAGTCTGGCAGGCCACGTGTCTTGTATCCACTTTCCATTTAGATGAGCTCCCCAAGCTTTGTCTGAGGCATCTGTCGTTAGAATCGGACTTGCCTCTGGCCGGGTCACAGAGAGTCCCTTGTTTAGGTGACATTCCTGAGCCCACCACAAAAATTCCGTTTGAATGCAAGGTATTATCTGAATGACAGTGTCCAAATCTTGGCAGTGCTGTGTCCACACATTTTTGAGATACCATTGTAACTTCCTCATATGCAGTTTGGCATTGGGAAGCACCAGAATACAAGATGCCATGAACCCCAAGGCTTGAAGGACTGTCCTTGCAGTCAGCCTGGACTGATGAGACAATTGATGGAAGTAAAGAGAAAGATTCTTTTGTTTGTCCGGGGTCAAAAAGGCCATCTGGGATGCTGTATTCAGTCTCACACCCAGAAAGCACATGTCCTGAGAGGGTACTAGACTGGACTTTATTTCATTCACAGAATACCCTAGGCATCTTAGCACTGCTATCACATAGTGGAGATGATGAAGAAGCTCTTCTTTTCCTTGAGCCAGAATCAGACAATCGTCCAAATAAGGATAGATCTGTATCCCTCTTAGTCTGAAGAAAGCTATTACTGGAGCCAGAACCTTCGTGAATACTCTGGGCAGTAGATAAGCCAAAGGGCAATGCAGAGAACTGATAATGAGAAGTCCCAGCCCGAAACGTAGATACTTCCTGCAACTTAGCCTGATAGGAACATGAAGGTAAGCCTCCTTGAGATCCAGAGTCACCATCCAATGATCTTTGCCCAGCAGAGGTAAAAGCTGTTGTAACGTCAACATTTTGAACTTGGGAATGTCCAGATAAGTGTTGAGGTAGATAAATCCAAAATTGGTCTCCACGTGTTCCCCTTCTTTGGTACTAGGAACAGGCGAGAATAAAATCCTAGGCCCACTTCTGACAGAGGCTGAATGGCTCCTATTTGGAGTAGCAGAGAAATCTGTTTGTGAGCCTCTATTCTTTGCTGAGGAGGAACGTCTGGCATGCCTTTGAAAGGAGGCAAGGTATGGAAATAAAACCTGTAACCTTGGTGTATGATATCCAATACCCATCTGTCTTGGGTAATTAAACTCCAATTTTCTTTGAAAAGTGCCAACCTTCCTCCCAAAGGTGCTGCTAGGGAAGACTCTGGCAGCTGAAAAGGTAGGTCATTGGGTCTGTTTACGAAGGACTGACCCCTGCCCTCACCAAGACTGTGCAGGTGAACTTCCTGTTCTAGGCCTGAAAGAGCCCTGAGCTCTGCCCCTACCCCGCCTAGACCTGCCCCTAGACTGGGAATCATAAGAAGGATACGTCCACCCCTTAGTAGGCCAATTTCTGCTAAACTTCGGAGGCTGAACCTGCAAAAAATCTTTAACAGTCTGCATAGACTTAGCCTTGTCTTCCATTTTCTTTAAGACTGCCTCAACAGGTGAACCAAATAACACATCAGATTGTAAAGGAGCATCCAAAATCCTTGTCTTAACATGGTCAGATAAATTCTGATCCCTCAGCCAGGCGTGCCTGCGAAGAACTGACCCTGTGGCAGCCACCCTGGACGAGGCCTGCACAGCATCAAAACCACATTGCAAAGAATGCTTACCCACTTGTTCAGAGACATGTACCAAATCCTGTAACTCTTTACAGTCAATACCTTCCGCCAGAGCATCTACCTTAGACTTCAATTGAGACAGTAGATAGTTTTGGTATTTCAACATGTGAAACTGGCAATTTAGAGCCCTCATAGCTAGGGTGGAAGACGTATAAACTTTCTTTCCCCATCTATCCAAAGCCCTAGCCTCTTTATCTGGAGGAAACGGATTTTTAACAACAGAAGCCTTAACACCTTAGGCCCCTGACTAACAGTTTCTGGGTCGCCCTAGGACTCTTAAAAGAAACTTATGAGCTTCAGGCACCCTATAATACCTATCCGGCTTCACAGGAGCAGGAGGCAGGAATCAGGATTAAGAGAAGCCTCTGCAAACACATCCTCCACAACATCCAAAACAGGAGGTATAGCCAAAGGCCTATGCTGGGGTAAAAACAGAAATTCCCTAAGCCTTTTCCTGGAATCTGAGAAATCCTGACCTTCCCACTTAAAATGCTCCCTCATGGAATGGAGGGTCTCTGAAAAAGAAAAATCCTCAGGAGGAGAAGCAGAAGGAGTAGAATCATCCACATCAGAATCAGAATAAGGAGAATACTCCTGCAAGTCTTCAGCCGAAGACTGAAACATCTGAAGCCTGCTCAACACTGCCTAACTCAGGCTCCACCCTAGGCCTCTTATCCGGAGGGGGCAAAGAACCTCTAATTAAGGTAATCAAATCTTCTGCCATTTTAAG